>NC_137616.1:28500222-28817722 GCF_963280865.1 Gymnoscopelus braueri | reverse complement strand
TACAGGCATACAGAAAAATGAGGCACCTCACCCCAAGTGACAGGGTTCTATAATTCATTACAGTGGTGGGGTATGATTCATGCATTTCAGACACGAGCACCAAATTGGCATAAGTGACAATGGAGACACTGTCCCCGGAGTGTACGCGTCGTCCAGACAGACGATGTGTTAGAATGGACATTAACTAACTGATTGATTGCATTCAGTGGATCTATCCTGGCCCATTTTCATGATTTCTGGCATTACTCTTCTCCTCGTTTTTTTTTTAATCGAAGCAGAACCGGAACTTACGCTAACTCTGGTCTCTGAAGCGCTATCATGATTCTCCTCCAAATGAATGGGAGTTTTAACAAGTTGCTTCATAAGATTCTGTATAGTACATGGTTTGATGGTGTGTGTGTGTGATTGTGCGTGCGTGCGTGCGTGCGTGCGTGCGTGCGTGCATGCGTGTCCATCCTTGGATTTATGGCCTTACATTGGAAATCTAACACATTTCTAAAAGATATTGTATGTATGTTAGATTGAAGGGACTGAATGCATTATGCTGTTCTGTGGAAAGAGTGGCCTTAAGTCATCTATTGTAACATCTTTTTTTTTTTTTTTACTTTGTTTATTGGGTTTTTTACAGCAGGATTCAGCATTAAATGCAGATAATCAGGTAGGTAAAAAAGCTCCTTAGTGCAACCAATAACATACAAAAGTACAATAATCATATTGAATTATCACCCCAAAACATAAAGGACAAGTACAAACATAAAAAAATAAAAAATAAAAAATATGTAAGAATATATACATATAAAAAGTATAAAAACCAACACAAAACGAACAAGACAAAAACAAAACTAGAACAAACACATCAGTCAAGCAATACATATCAATGTCACGTGTAAAATCCACTATACAGCACCACACCCCCGTCACAGCAAACCCATCATATCAATGATCCACCAGACCTCATAGTGTATGTCATTGTGTATTTTAGTGACTGTTTCATATAGATTCTTGTAAACCATGTTTTTTCTGATCTATAGACCCAGTAGGACACAAAAAACCCGGTTTACATTTTTTCCCCCGCCCTGGCACTATTTTGGCACCATGGCAACATTTGGCAATGTGACGCAATATTTGATGTCTGTCTGTATGTCTGTCGACATCTTTTCTTCAAATCTGCATGGCCAATTTTCACCAAATTTGGTGCACAAGTGTATGATGTGTCCCAGAAGACCCTATCAAACTTTCCATGATCGGCCCATAGGTGGCGCTACAGCAACCAATTCAAAACGCAAATTCATGATTACTTACAAACTACTCATCAAATATTTATCAAATTTGATGGGTTGTTGCATCATGAGCTGAGGCACAACCTCTGAAAATTTGACCACAATCCACCTATAGGTGGCGCTACAGCAACAGATTCAATATGCAAATACACAATGGTGCAAGAGCTACCTGACGATTTTTAACAAAAACCTTATTTAAACAGAAATAGAAAGTGTTTATTTTCAATTCAAAGGGTTTATTTGTCTTGAACCTTTGATAAAATGGAACATGGATCCTTGATAATAAGAAAACAAAAATAATAATACTCCCCCCTCCAGAGAAAAAATATATAAAGGAATGCTCAACAGTACACATTCTCAACTTAACAAATCAACAAAGAATCAATCACTGTAGGCATCATCGTCATCACTCTCAGCATCATCTTTTGGAAGATTTTTACATGAATCTTCTGCAGCTTCACATTTGCAGAGCTCTGTGCATGGAAGATTATTGACTTTGCAAGAACAGCGGCCGCTGCACTTGCTGGCAACACATGCTCACTTGACTAGTTCTACGACTGCCTCTGGTGCAGGTGGAACCTTTGAGACTACAGGGACACAACTTCCATCCTCTTGCTGCCTCCATCCCAAAGATAGTGGATCTAAAACCTTTGGCTGAGCCACAATGTCTTGTGCCCATACATTTGCTTGCCAATGTGCTCGCAGGATATGTTCTATGATGGACCCTTGCGTTGGACATATCTTTTCCACACCCTGATTGGCCTTGAGCTGTTTAAACATGTGCCACCGAAGTACTTCAGCTGATTCATAGCCAGGTTTGAAGAGCTGACACATAAACTTTTCACACCCAGCTAACACCTCTGAGGATGGATAAGGGCCAACACCAAGCTCAGCAAGTGCATGGAGTACATCATCACCAGCCTTCATGAATGATTTGAAGCAGGTAGATTTTCCTTTTCCTCTGATGTGACCAGTGGTATCACAACCAGTAAGCGTGTGAAATCCTGGCAATGCTGCTGCTCGTTCAGGACCAATGGCCATGGAGATGGGTCTCAGTTTTATCATCCGTCTTTGATCTCCAGTGCCCATGATGATTGCGCTCTCTGGTTGAAGGTCTGGTACCCTTCGAAGGGCAAGTACCAACACATCAGTGTCACATGAGTATATATGTGGTGTTTTACCTAAACGACTCACTGCTACTGCATACAGAACCAGTAATGTGTCTGCCTCTTCTTGTGTACTTGTGACGTTCACCATGTTTGTGTTTGTGGACATGACACCCTTGTGTGTGTGTGTGTGTTGTGATTGGCAGTTTGCAAAGCTCAACAGCTTTTTGTGCAAGGTAGAGAACAAGGTTGACCTTGGTTTCCTTGGTTCCCAGAAAAGCCTTGAAGTCTTTGATCGGTGTGGAATCTTCTATTTTGTACCCCTTGTCTTGTGCTCTTCCTGCTGTACGGATTTGTCTTGTTCGGTCCTTCATGGATTTTGTGACTGTATAGTTGTCAAATAGCAGGTATATATCTGTGTATTCTCGTGCCTTCATGTCAACACTCCGAGTAAAACATTCTGCAAGATCTCGGCAACATTTTATTTCACCTTTCCGGACAACCGATCTCCTGCACGACTGCCATGCCATCAATCAAGATACTGGTCAACATGTGTGCTGATGGGCTACTCTGCATTTCTATCGATTCTTCAGGAGATTCAGCAGTCCCTGAAACCACTCCTTCCAATTCATGGATAAGAGCAGACTTGGCTGAAGTCGGAAACAGAGAACCATCAGACTTCATTAGGCTTGCATTGTGATCCGCAAATTTGTATGTTCCCACAACGTTCTGCAGGTCAAGTTCTCTAGAGGACTTGGCAACGAGAAGCAGGCGAACAAACAGTGAGTTGGTTGATTTCAAGCTGACTACCTCAGATGATGCCTTAAGCTTGATAGTTTTGCATCCATCTTTCCAGGTCAGATACTTAAGCTTTGACATTTTGTCCCACATGTTCTTTTCCCCTCTGACCCTCTCATTCACAAAAAATCCAAGTTCTCTGCTCCCTCGTAACTCAATGTCCAAGACATCGTTCTGTACTGCTGTTGTCATTATTTGTTTGGAAACAAAGTTGACTAACTTCATTTCAGATTCATCATCATTTCCTGGTGGACGGAAGGGATTTGCGCTGCTCAGCACATCCTTCAGTTGTTTCACAGATTTCTCTTGACGTGTATTTCTTGCCATTGAGTGTTGGTGATGCTTCTTTGGGTTGGCATCAGCTATGTTCAGTAAGCGCTCAGTTTCACCAGCCAGTCTTGCCAGTACTGGGGTACTCAGACAGTATTTTAGCAGACCCTGAGGATCAGTGGTCAAGCCAGAAATGGCACCTTCTCCTTTATGAATCTTGTTCACGTGTTCTTGAGCATGATCAGGCCCAATGGATGTGAAAGGAACGGGGTTGGTACTGACAACAAAATCGCCACTCTTGAGATCTTGCCATACTGAGGGATGGCTGTGTTCCAAGTGATACATGTGTGCAATGTAGTCGGGTATGTTCTGGGCGTAGTCGTGTCTATTGTAGGCAAAGAAGTAAACGCACATCTGCTCCAATGAGGCTAGGTGCAAGAGCCAATTCTGATCACGAGTACTTCGTATGAACTGGAGAAGATTGTTGACCTGCTTCATATATATACGAGCCCATTTGAACATCGGGTACTTCTCATTCTCACTGTCAAATTGGTCCAGTGTTTCCAGCAGCTGCAGATCATATATCATGTTGACCAGTGTGCCATGAGCTTCAGAAACACAGAGTCCATTTTCACACACTTTTCTCAGATCTTCGAGTGCAGACGTCAGTTTCTGGTGTAGCACTGGTTTTTCCTGACCTTACCAAGTCACAGGATGGAGTTTGGTGCCACCTTGTGTTATAGAATTTAAAAATCAGGTTAATCAGTCAATGGCAGGGAGGACCTACAAATAAATCTGTCAAGAATCAGTCAATGGCACTAAAAGAATTAAATGCCACACATTGAATATTTGTTTATATTTATTCTTACCACATTGTGCTGGCCACTACCATGTGCCATGTGCTGTCCACTAGGTGCTGATGTTCCACTGTCACATGATCCAACGCAGAGTGTCTCTTATCTCATTCCTCCCTATAGCTTTTCATATTACTTACAGTAGCTAGTACATACATGAGAAATAACGTTGCAATTACAGAATTACATGAAAATCGTTCTGGTTATCCTTTCATGAAAATTGTCCTGAAAATCTTCTATTTGATTCTTGAATCTGTTGTTGTTGCGCCACCTACAGGTGGATTGTGGTCAAATTTTCAGAGTTTGTGCCTCAGCTCATGATGCAACAACCCATCAAATTTGATAAAACAATCGACGAAGATTGGCCATGCAGATTTGAAGAAATGATGTTGACAGAAATACAGACAGACATAAAATACTGCGTCACATTGCCAAATGTTGCCATGGTGCCAAAATAGTGCCAGGGCAGGGGGAAAAAATGTAAACCGCTTTTTTTGTGTCCTACTGGGTCCATAGAACAGAAAAAACATGGTTTACAAGAATCTATATGAAACATTCACTTAACTTCTTTTTGCTACATAACTACATACACTATCACGTATCCGTATCCCCAATCAGAGATGGATTCAAATTCCGGACAAATTGAAAGAATGGACCCCATACCTTCCCAAACTTACTGGAGGAGCCATTCAATGAGAATCTTATCTTTTCCAGTTTTAGACAATACAAGATGTCTCTTATCCAATGAGTGTGAGAGGGGGAAGTAGGTGATTTCCAATTAATTAAAATGAGTCTCCTGGCCAATAGAGTGACAAAAGCTAAAACATCCTTTTCTATTTTAGAAAGCGAGGGCACTGAGGGGAAAACCCCAAACAGCGCGCCGAAAGGAGTAGGCTCCACCGATCTCCCCACTATCCCTGATATGGACTGAAAGACCTCTGTCCAATATTTGTGTATAGATGGGCAAAGCCAGAACATATGGATGAGGTCTGCTGGAGATTGTTGACATCTATCACACTCAGGAGATACAGTATCATAAATCCTTGACAGCCGGTGAATGAGAGCGTGTCTTGCGCAAATAGAGGACCCATGTATCTATTGTAACATCTTAAATTACTTTTTACCATGGCTTCTGTTGTTGTAGGACTGTCCAGTGGAGTAATTTCATCACCACCTGTTTGAAGACAATTTCAGATCATTTTCGAACACATCCTTGCACTTACTCCCCACCCATCAGAGCATGTTTATATCTCTGTTCTGCTTATATGTTTCTGGCTCTTTTTCTGTGCTTCCCCTTTTTTATAGTTTCCTTTCTCTCTTCATCACATCACCCCTATATCTCCCCTTTATCCCTGTTTCCCCCCCTGTTTTGGCCGAGTCGTGCCTCCTTCTTCAGCAGCTCTTTTGTTAAGGTCAATTACTTGGCAAGGGATAGTTTGGGTTTGGAGTTGTGGGTCTATCCATGAAACAAGCAGATAAAACATTAGATCAATCTTATGACTGAAGAGAGTGAAATCTGGTTCCTGAAAAATAGATACTGTATTACAACCATGTGTTGACCAAAGGGAATGGAGGGTAAATATTTTGTACATTGGCGATCAGTGATATATTACTGTAGTTGTGTAACTTCTATTCATGTTACAGATGTGGGCTTACATAACATTACAGTATGGTATTTATAGTTGTTGGCATCAAATAATTTGGGAAACATTATTCGAAAGAAAAAGTTTGCATTTGTTTGGGGTACAAGAAAAGGTAGGATTTGCCACACAAGGACAATTGCACTAAAGCGTAATTATATGTCAATTATTTTGGTAAAAGCTCATACTGTAGTACTTTCCTGTGACTGTCTGTAGAGCTGTAATAACTCATTGTGATGTTATATTTTATGTGCAAAAGACCTGAGGGAAACTTATATCTATATATCCAAGTACTGCAGATGCATGCTGGGACACAGAAGCCCATTCTTTTATGCGCTGAAAAGAATTTGAAGCCAACCTTTTTTATAATGCCCTGATTTTGTCAATGCCCCGTTTTTAAAGCCCTGAAAGTTAATGCCCCACTTCCAATCTGAGCGTTTCTGAGCCAATATTTAATAGTCTATTCATAGACTTGGAGCAGGTCTTTAGTCAATCATTATAGTTTACCAGTTGGATCTCTCCTGCCAGCTTCCCACCCTCGAACACGGCCAATTGTGATCACAAATGGTGCATTTATATAGCGCCTTTATCCAGAGCACTTTACAGTCACCCATTCACACACACAGCGGAGGCAACCATGCAAGGCACCAACCTGCTCATTGGGAGCAGTTTGGGTTTCAGTGTCTTGCTCAAGGACACAGTAACCCAGGGAGAGCCGGGGATTGAACAGGGAACCTTTCCGATTCCCAAGAGGACACTCTACCTCCAGAGTGCCCAGCCAAGCCGGATGCACCGGAGAATTCAAACCCCTATTCTACACGGATGCCTTTCCCTCCTGTGCCACCTGGACGCCCTTACCTCAACTTTCTTACAGAACGAAAACTAAGCCCCCCTTTATGCTGAAATCTCTTAATAGGAAAAGAAAAGGTACGTTTTATGCCCTTATATGGAAATCCCTGACGTCATCAATATGATGTCATTATGACATCGTCATTGTACTGACATCATAGACAGGCCTCCAAGTGCTATGTATACTGCGTTAAAAATGAAAATACACCCATGAGGCAATATAATGTCATATTGTGGCATACCATGTATGAAATACATTGCAATAGAACTATTACAAGGGAACATTTGATAATTCTAACTGCAACCACTCAATCCTTTACTACAGTATGGTGTGTTGGCTTAAATGAGGTTGTTACTGTACATTAACAGTTTCCCAAACAGATGAGTTATGAAAAGAACAGAAAACACAAGCTGGGGGATTGTAACTGATACAGATTGAAAGATGAGTCACTGTAATGATAAATCAGACTGACTCACTGGCTTAAAAGACTTCTGTGGTGTCTTGTCAGTATGCATATTGTCTGGTGGACAGTAACAAAGTACTTTACTCGTAGTAAGAGTATTTGTATTTTTGGATACTTAGTTTGGATACTTCCACTCCACTACATTTCAAAGACAAATAATGTACTTTTGACTTATCTACATTTCTAGTTAGAGAAGAGAGTATTATGAATTAACCACATAAGCCCTACAGTAAGCCTACTTCAAATATCCTATAATACTGTATACTACATTTTGCTATATAAATGCACAAAATCTCTGTCCGTCTGGCATCAGTCTGTAGTTCACGTATCTCGAGAACCGTCCGTCCAACCGACCAACTTCAAACTATCATTAGATAAAAAATCTAATGTACCCTGATTTGTACTTTTAAAAACTTAAGTCTTTTTAAAAGCAAGTACACCAGTACTTTAACTCAAGGACAAATTCGACAGAGCAACTAGGAGTAGGCCTATATACTTTGACTCAAGTACTGGGGTTCAGCACTTTGTCCACCACTGGATATTGTAAATATACTGTTGCCTATATTACAGTATATAAGAAAATCTGTGTTTTCTACTGTTCTTACCGTTGCCAGATGGATTGATGGTAATAGATGTAATTGTTTTTATTGTGTTCTATGAAATGATCTAATACTTACATTGATGCAATTTGGGATGGTGGTGTGGGGTGGGGGTACAGAGACGACTACTGACCCAGACACAGTATGACTCAGCCAGGGGTGATGCTGCTATTGTCATCTGACATCACCTGAAGCCACAGGCGGTCACATCAACCAGAAGGTCATGGTGGCTATTATGACAGGTTATACCAAGGCCTGACACTGTATAGTGCTCCCAAAAAAACTGGAAAAACTACTTTCAGTGCTTAAGATAAAACATATCAATTATATCAACAGTAATCTGACAGTATATATTGTCATTGCCTAATCATGTTGAACCAAGGGCATAGCAGTCCAAGTGAAGCGGGGTTAGATACGAGGACAACAACAAATGTCAGTATTTGTTTATACTGTAGCCTTATTTATTCACAAACATGAGAAATTTGAACTGTGCTTATTGGTTAAATAAATTAACATTAATACAACCATGGATTTCTTACATATTGAACAATATAATAAGAACATGAATCAACCTAGTTTATCCTTAATCCTCATCCTCAAATGCTGTCACATGATACTTCCATAGCATCTTGTTGCTGGACTCTTCTTCTGGTTAGAATGGGTTGGGTTGACATTCTGTCAGAATCTGCTGTGTTGCTTAACCACTCAAACCTTATGTACTTAGTTGACTGGGGTCCCGCAGGATTATATATACAGTATATATAGCCTGGAACATATATTAAATGTTGAGTGAATGTTAGTTTTGGATCCAAGTGAAGTTATATCACCTCTGTTTACAAAAGCGTTCTATTTCTTTGTGTCCAAGGTTTATGTTTACACAGTGAGTGGGAGCGCTGATCGAGAGTCACTCCTAAGTGTCATGTTTCTAAATATAAAAATGGTTTGGGATCACCAGTGAGGTCACATTACAACATCAACACAGACAGTGATGGTAATAATCACTGTTTGTTGACAGCTATATTCTATTACATGTTCTAATATTCCTTTTTAATGTCTCTCAATAAAGTGTTGCATTGGAGCTACACGTGTGGGCTACTTTTATATTTTTTACTACAGTAAAATTCTCAGTTATCCCCACGAAAAAGGATAGCACTCCTACATCAATAATTGATTCTACTTGCAGACACACCACACACAATCAAACGTCCGCCATAAACAATATGCCACAGTTGATTTTTATTAGGTCTGGGTTTTGGGGGGATTTTAAAACAAAATTTGGCAGACGGGACTTTCACTTCTTGTTACTTGTTCTTTCAACCGGGTCTTCCTGGGGAGATAGGCCAGGGTTTGTGAGCTGCGTGGATGGTTTGCAGATGCAGGACTGAAATCCATTGCGCAGCTTGGGTAATGTTTGGGAACAGTTCTAACAACTTCCTTGGCTCATGTTCTTGCCAGGCCATGTTCGACTAATACTGCTCTATCTACAAAGTAAAGCTTGGATCATTCATAAGGCTGTGGGATCAATGGGCCGCAATGAGCTTGTGCTTCACAGATATACGGTAAATGTACTAGTGCTAAGCCACAAGGTAGAGCAGTAGATGGAGCAGAACAAAATAGCCAGGTCTCTACCAGGTGACCAACAGAAAAGAGAATCATATATGCCTCCACATAAATCATATGGTTGCTGGAGGATTGGGGTCCAGTCTTCTATAGTGAAGGTTGCTTATTGATGGTCTAACCGAATCAATGGCAGTGTGGTCTAACAGGATAAGTCCTTCTTTATCATTGCTCTGTGTACGTTTGAGCGTAAACCCTGCTTCCAGTAATCTCTTCCACTGAGTGAAATGTATCAACGACACGTCAGTCAGAATGGGCACGTGTACAGCATTTGAGCTCAGCTCACTCGGGTTCACTATCAGCCCATTTGTCCAAAACACCCAAGTCAGTATTTAGGCAGTTGCTATTTCCATTTATTTTCTCTCTTGCATACACACAATAACTTGCTTCACCAAAGGATCTCGCAAAGCTGAGGGCCGCTGACTCTTGCCTCACTGGATAGATTCTGGCTGTTATCTGTCTCAGGCCTCTTCACTCCAACTGGAGTGTTTCACCTACAGATGTTTACCAGTGAGGTTGATTGGCTGATTGCTGGAAGCTGTAGTCTTCCTCCAGGATTGTAGTATTTGCTTAGGGAGGGATGTACTGTCCCTCCCACACTCTTCCCAGGAGCCTCCCGTTTGTCCCTGGGAAGTGAATATAAGCTTTGATACAACAGACCAATAGCTCCTTCTATTGTTTTGAACAGCCAGCCAGTAGAGAGGGTGGTGGACACATTCAAGTTCAGGAATACAGCTCTCCTCTGACCTCAGTGCATGCTTAGTTTTACTGAAAACTCTTAGGATGTATGTAAGGTTTTTAGCGTCGGCCTCAGGTTTAAATGGGTTAAGAAGGCTCAACCATGGGTTCACTACCTAAACGTCGCCAAAATGAGCACGGCTCCCCTCTGACTCAGATATACAACATACGTGACCTTTATCAGACCAGTCCTAAACTACACCTGTTTGGGCCGGCCTCCCCAAACACTTGGTCCAAGATTTGGAGAGTCTGAGGAGGAGGTGCTGCCAGATCATTGGGATGATCCCATTCGATTCCTTCTCTACCCTGGAGGCAAGGAGAGAGGCGGCTACTCCAAGAGATTTTGATGGACTACAGAGAGTAGGAGCCAGTCCACTGAGCCACAACCTTTTTACCCAGACAAATCCCTACAATCTAAGAAATGCAAGGTGACTCACTCAGCCTTAAAGAGGATGATTGGGACTGAGTGCACGATTTCCTGAAAATGTGTTACAGGGACGGCAATGTAGCTCTATTGTTAGTTGTTGCTGTTGTTATGATTATTATTTTAGAGAAGTCCTCTCTAACATGTAAAAAGTATCATGATTCATATTGTTATGCAACGTTTTCTTTTAATACACATTCAAAACAATCCCAGATTGGGCCTTTATACTGACATTAAAATTCAGGTCTGTCTCTGCGAAGCTGGAAACGGAAGCAATGCTTGTTTGAAAACTGATAGATACAGCAAAAAAGTCTCCAAGTCTGATTTGGAGATTAAAACAATTTCTGACCTAAAAGAAAGTCTCTGTATAAGTCCCCTGGCATTTTGCTTGAACAACTGAATTTGATATATTTATTTTGAACGTGCATGTAAATCTGGAAGGTAATTACATCCATATGAGCCTCGTGACTGCTCCATCATCTTTCCACCATACTGTACCTCCCGCTGTCTCCTATTTTTATCTTATTTTACTGCAGATTTGGTATAAAACCCGTCCTCACCTCCAGGTTTTATACAGTACTGTATACCATAACGCATTGATATGATTAGGCCTTTCACATGCATGTCAGTCAGTAGATAAGTTTCTCCATATGGTCCTCACATCCCATCTACTATACTTCTGCATTCCGCCTTACAGTAGTTGGATTTCACATTTCTTCCACTGCCCAGCCTTAGCCCATATATACTGTATTCCAGAAGGTATGTAACACGCCACATGTCCACACATCTGAGCACCTGCCCATGGCCAACATTGTTGGCCATGACGATATCAGATTCGGGGCTTTTTCCTTTGGCAGTGGAATCACTTCATGGCCGTCATGGACAAGAAAAACATAAACCGACGGCATGTAACAGCCCTACACACAGGAGACATGGCCTTGCCAAAGCGCCCCACCCTCACACGTACACCACGCACACTACCATCAACACCACAACACCCCTCCTGTCCTGTCCTCCTCAGATGACTTCCATATTGTGACTGCAACCGGCCGACCCAATCACTCATGTCCGATGCTGGAACCTGACGGACCCAGACAGGAACAGCATACCAACACACATCAGATGCATCTGGATAAACAAAGTTATATAAACAAACATAAAACCACAACACAGCGCAGAAGAGTCCTGTCCATCTCCACAGTGATATAATAAGTGAGAATCTGAGTGAGTGCAGAGAAAAGGAGCTTTAAGCTTTTATAATGGGCTGCTCTTTAAAAGAGCTTTGGTACATCAAACGCATTTCTTCCAATCAAAATAACTGCCTTGACTAACATTTTAACTGGTATTTCTTAGAAATGTCATCAATACTTATCAATTATCAGCCTGTTGTACAGGTATTATTATACTCCTAATCTGTCTCGGCAAATCCATAGTATATAGGCCTACAGTACTACCTAATCTTGTACACTCCATCCAGTTCTATCAAGTCTCCAATATATCATAATGAGAAGCCTGATGTTGAGTGCATCACATCACTTGTGCATCCAGGTGTAGAAACTCATACAGAGAGAGAATGTTAACCAGTGCTGGGAGTAACTATAGTGGATGTTAGTAACAAACATTACTTAAAAAATCTGATTAACACATTCGTGCCCACTGTGGCAATGCATTTTGTCTACCATTCGATATTTAGTCTTCACCCATCCATCTTCATCCGCTTATCCGGAGTCGGGTTGCGGAGGTAGCAGTTTCAGCAGAGAATCCTCTCCTTCCCTTTCCCTGGCCACATTAGTCAGTTCTCGAGACAGACATGTTGGCTCCCACAATTTTCAAATGCTTCCGTCTAACAGTCTGTAATTTGAACAAATATTTGTAGAAAATAAATGTCCCACCTCCCCACCAACTTCCGTTTTGTGTGTACATTTGTGTAAATAACTCCTACTTATATAGACAAGGATAGGCCATGCCCTGCATTTGTTTTGATCGTCTCAGCAGCAGATTTGAACCGGAAACACACAAGACCGGCATGTGTTTCCGGTTAAAATCTGCTGCTGAGCCAATCAAACGAAGCTATGAGAAACTGACCCGAAACAGGTAATGGGTATGCCACCTTCAGGAAAAGGGAACTACAGTTATGCACAGAGCCCATTCTGAGTCTCTCACGAATGCGTCTCACACCATCCCTAAGGGAGATGTCAGCCACTCAGCCACACTCCAGAGAAACCCCATTTCAGCTTCTTGCATGTGTGGCCATAGTCGAATGGGTAGAGGCCTCCTGGGAAACAGAAAGTCCCCGGTTCGCTTTCCGGTCCCTGCTATGTGTTGAATTGTCCTTGATATGAGTAAGACACAACTCCAAACTGCTCCCCGAATGCTGCCCCTGTAGCGCCCACTGCTCCCAAAATAATGTACCTAGGATGGGTTAAATGCAGAGGACACATTTCACATGCATGCAAATGTACAGTGACAAATAATACCTCAAAGAAGTGAGGTCCAAATCATTATTATTGTATTGCTGATCTTCTTTTGGTCATGACCCACATTTCATGACCATAGGTGAGAGTAGGAAAGATTCGCTTTTTTCAATCAAGACGGTGCTGCAGCTGCAGCTGTTGATTTGTTTGTGATTCATCATTGACATTTAGCTATTTGGATTTTAATACAAATAGCATTATGTTATCACACCACAACAAAAATATAATTAATAATCCAATAATTATCTGACAGATTGAGAAAGAGTTAAGATTAACCCAAACCCTAACCTTGTCTGTGATTAAAAAAAAACAATTTGATGAAGTTTTCCTACTTTCCAAAGCAAACTAAACATTTTTGGACACTTGAGGTGTTTTGTGACTATCCGAATTTCATGGCCACCTAAAATGCATTAAACTGCATTAGCATGAAATAATGCATTAGCTCCATCTGCCTAAAACTTACACCGCACACACTGCTGGACAAGCAAGTTTTCCCCACACATCATAAATATTCAATTACACTATACCAGCAAAGTTCCAAACCCTCAAATGTTGGGCAATACAGGGGATCACTGGCACACCCACTACTATAGTAATTTACAACCTTTAAGGAGCACTACTGCCTTCAAGGCTCTCCCAAATAGTTCCTTGTTTCTGTCACAGCCCTCCCATACATTATTTTCACTGTATGAGCAGCTACTCATTTGGGGCACACTGCCCTCTTGTGGAAGGCAGGAGAACTAAAGTGTTACAGTACTATACTTTAGAAAGGTAGCAGCCATAATGGCATCCATCAATAAATGAAGCAATAATCAACAGAAAGGCATTAATATTTTATTAACCATAAAATGTACATTATTGCAACATAAGACTTTAAAACATGTTCCTTAAATACAAGACGTTAAAGTGTCCTTTGGTCCTCATAATTGTGTATGTTCAACAGCACCATCCACCAGTAGCTACCATGACCAAGAAGCAGAAATACAAACAAGCTCACTGTTCCTCCTTGTTTCTGATAATACCATGACCTCATATCTCTGTTACAGTAACATGAGCAAGGGGATATCCAATTCAGATAAAGATCACCTATCAACAGTGTTGGAAGAAAGCAAAGGACAGCCCAGAGCACACCAAGCACAGCTGTATAATAGAAAGTCTGCCTCTGATCCATGAAGTCCTTGAGAGTATAGACATCCAGTGCCTACTCACTGCATACTGGCATCCCTAGACGAGAGACGTGCTAGATTCTTAATAGCTTCCAAAGGATCCAGTTTAAAGCAGGAGGAGGAGCAGCAGGATCAGTCAGCCTTGTTTTTGGTCTCTCTGCAGGCCCTTCTCTTCAGCTGGAGGGTCTTCAGCTCAGTCATGGTGGAAAAGGTCCTGTATACCCACACTGCCTGTGAAATACAACACGTGTGATACAACATGCATGTACACACAAGCACAGGAGAACAACATTTATGACTCAGACTTGGCATGAGGGTGAAGCCAGTGCTTGAACAGTAACACTTACCACGATGATAATTGTGTTGAAAAGAAGGGGAATGGAAAAGACCATGGATATGAACATGCCGTTGGAGTCAAAGTACTGGAACTTAGAAAACAACCTGTAAAATATTAAGTTAATTTAATCATGGAAACAAACACACACAAACACACACTGCGAAAGCACCATTTTCTACAAACATTGTCCATGTAACAAGTATTTAAATGTTGGATAGGATAGACTTACCTCCAGTTACTTGCAGCCAGCTCATTAAGATATTCAGCACTATACACCATTCCAACTGAAGAACAGAGAACAAATAACAATGAGCAATGATGACAAATATTGCTGTGTTCACATGCACACCAATATTTTTCAATGATTGCATTTTGTTTCCAAGCACAGGGAAAACTGGGCACCTTGGAAGAGTGGGCACCAAAACAGAGTGGGAACAGGGGCTCGGAAGAGTGGGCACTAGGGAAATGTGGGCACCAAAACAGAGTGGGCACCAGACATTGGAAGAGTGGGCACTAGGGAAATGTGGGCACCAAAACAGAGTGGGCACCAGACATTGGAAGAGTGGGCACTAGGGGAAATCCAGGCACCAAAACGGGAATACTTTGAAGTATGGCATGTGTATTACTGGAACGCACTTTTTCCCCCCATCCAAAACATTTTCAGACAAATGTTATATTTGTTTGAGGTTAAGGTTAAGGCATATACTTCTGTGAGTATAGGGTTAGGTTTAGTTTAGGCATAGCTTTACTGAGGTTAGGGTTAGGCATAGTACTATATATAGGCATATTGGTTCATAATTCCATGCCAAATGCAGACTATTTTCAGCCTGAAAATTTCAGGTGAATTAAGGTGATAAAACAGCGACACTTAAAAACACAATAATTTCTCTACTCATTAATTTAACCACCGGGACTAGGGACATCTGGCCCCCTCGAAGTAAAATTCGCTATTTTGTCCAAAATGTAAAAAAAAAACAAAAAAAAAAACGGTCTAGTAAAGTATACATGATGTGAAGTGAACATGCATGGTACATCATTATCAGACTTAATTTTATCCTTCAACTTCTTGTTTATGACCCAAAATGACTGGATATACAGGTTGTGTAGCAATTTGGAGCAATTGTAGAAATATTAGACCTTAATTGTCGAATGTTTAAGCATGTTCTAATCATGTATACTTTACTTAAGACCATTTTTGAATTTATTTATTTTTTACATTTTGGACAAAATAGCCAATTTTACATGCCCAGATGTCCCTAGTGCTCACCTATCCTGTTACCAATAGGGATGGAAAAAGTACTCACATTTTCTATTTAAGTAAAAGTATCAATACTGCAATGTAGATCTACTCTATTACATGTAATAATTCCGGAATTCAAATTTGACTTGAGTAAAAATACAAAAGTACTGGTATCAAAATGTACTTAAAGTACCAAAAGTAGAAAGTACTCATTATGCAGAATGTTGAAAATAGCAGATTTACAAGCTCACAATGCATCGCAACGCATTGTGAGCTTGTAGATCTGCTATTTTCAAATGGTCGAAATGTATAAATGGCTGAAGTGGGTAATGTACTGTATGTTTTGTAATAATAATCAAAATCTACAAAGTAACTAGTAACTAAAGTTTTCAAATAATTGTAGTGGAGTAAAAATACCCCTCTGAGATATAGTGGAGTAAGTAAAAGTACTGAAAACTGGAAATACTCCAATAAAGTAAAAAAAAAAGACCTCAATATTGTACTCAAGTGCAGTACTTGAGTGAATGTACTTAGTTACTTTACATCACCGGGTATTCGTCAAGTACAGTACTACTCACCCATGAGCAGGAACTGACAGATCTGTACTCTGTAGAACCTACAGGTCAGAAGAGTCAGGCAGAAACACAGAGCATGAAACGCCAGAAGCCAAAGAAGCCAAGGCTCTGACCACTGGATCTGTAGACATGAGACAAAACACAACCAAATACACCAGAGTGTTCATGAGGCTAGATTTATTCAGTGGTGGGAAAAAGTACTCAAATGTTTTACTTATAAGTAAAAGTATCAATACTTCAATTACTGCAATGTAGAAATATAAGTCCGGAATAAAACATTTACTTGATTGATTGAATACTTTATTTAGAAATTTGCAGAAAAAATGCCACATGAAAGTACAGTTTAAATGCAAGTTCAACTAAATAGGATTAAACAGCCCATGAAAGCCTAATGGCTTGTTTCCAATGGGGTCCCCATGTACTTGAGTAAAAGGACAAAAGTATTGGCATCAAAATGTACTTAAAGTACCAAGAGTAAAAGTAAAAGTACTCATTAGTCATTATGCAGAATGTCCCATTTCACAAGCTTTCAAATGTATAAAAAAATCATTTGATAATAGCAGATCTACACGCTCACGTGAACTCTACTATTTTCAAATGGCCGAAATCGATAATAATCAAAATCTACAAAGTAACTAACTAGTAACTACTTTCAAATAATTGTAGTGGAGTAAAAAGTACAACAAATGTGTCTCTGAGATGTATGGAGTCGAAGTAAAAGTACTGAAAATTGAAAATACTCCAGTAAAGTAAAACCGCGTCAAAATTAATACAATTTATAAACAGCACTTGAGTAAATGTACTTAGTTACTTGACACCAATGTATTCATTCTACAGAATAGAATCTATAGTGAATAATAATATGCGTTTAGATGAGGTTGTCGTCAGCAAAGTTCCAGCCCTATGGAAGGCTATAGTTAGCTAAAGCTAAATCAGCTTCTTTCAATCAGATCCAGGACCAAACGCACACTTACAGACATGAGAAACGTCCATATTGAGGTGATTCTTAAATTACTGAAGCCATCGATGGGAATGGACGTGATGTTCTGGGCTTTTTGATCCGTCATCTTCAGCAAATAAAGCTACATTCACTAGTGTACAGAGAGCCTCACACATGTAAACAAACAACAACCAGGAAGCTGTAGAACAGAATCCGTGTTGCCAGGTTTTACAAATACATGTTAGTTTGGGGGTCCATGACATGAACTTACGTATTTGAGAACCACTTGTTAAAATATGTGGAAGCAAGCCCAAATAAGCAAGTACTACACATTAGAAACAAGCCCAAAAAACCGCAACCCGCAACCACCAATATTTACAAGCAACTTTACAGAAAAAACAAGCCCAATGTTGCTTATAATAAGCCGACATGGCAACACTGAACGCTTACTGTCGCACAAGAATGACGTCAGCATTATTATTATTATTACCCTTATTATTAGCCACTATCTGTCATAAAATCTAAAAAGGATATTATGGCACATAGCTCAACTGATTCAGTTACCCAGTGCAGAATAAATAAATAATGTAATGTACTAAATCACAATTAAAACCAGGAAGGCATTTAATAAAGGTGTGGCTTCCGTGTGAATCTCTGACGTCACGTCAGTCTAGCTCATATCTATCTATCTATCTATCTATCTATCTATCTATCTATCTATCTATCTATCTATCTATCTATCTATAGTATCTATATATCTACAGTATCTATCTATCTATCTATCTATCTATCTATCTATCTATCTATCTATCTATCTATCTATCTATCTATTCACAAAATGTGACCTACTGACAGCATGTGCACATCAAATGTAGTGCTTATCTCTGTGCAAGGGTCTTCAACGTTTTTCAGGCCAAAGAAGGACTCCAATTTTCTGAGACAAAGCAAGGACCCCCACTACATGATGCATAACATTGGGTTGCTTATAAAAATAAAATAAGATAAAGCCTTTAAAGGAGTAGTTCACCCCAAAAATTACAAATTTTCTATCAATTACACACCCCATGAAGCCTTGAATTCATGGAGATTTTTGTTTTTGTCGCATTCCTGAGACAATAATTTGATGACCGGGTCATCGGTCAATAGGAGACTCAGAAGGAGACTACCGCCGGTCATCACATTATTGGCTTAGGAATACGACAAAAACATCTCCATGAATTCAAGTCTTCATGGGGTGTGTAATTGATAGAAAATAAGTCATTTGTTATGTTAACTATACTCCCAAGAGGTTTTCAATGCTACTGTGGCTCACCTTAGCTTATAGTTCACATTGCCTTAACTTAATGTCTGTTCACATGAGAGATTTGAGACCAATTTATGGCTTCATATAGTCATTGGACAGCACTATCATGTGGTGTAAATAAGTGTTCATAAAGTGTTGTGTTCATCATCAGGGTGCTGCTATTTTGCATGTTGGCTCACTGGAAGGCTCTGCTACACTAATCATAACAGAACCTTAATTAGTATTATTGGTAACCTGTGATTATCCTATTTCAGATCAATATGGCTGTGAAAAAGGTCTATAAATAAAGTGATGGGAGCCCTTTGGGACTTAGAACGCAAACAAACAAAGAAACCAAATGTTAATTTGGTGCTCGATTTATTACCAAGTATTCGGTAGGCCTATAAATGTTACATGCAGATACCCTTTTCACAGCAAGCAATTTGACTGGAAAACAGAATGACTTTAAACTATGATGTGAGCATCAGCTCTAAAACTGAAATGAAATATCAGTAGATTATTGAGAGTTGTAAGATTAGCCCAGACGTTCCATGCTGTGTCATGTATGTTTCTTTTCCCAACTTGATTTACACCACTTTCCTGTTATGTCTTGCTGATCGCTGCCTTACAAGTCTTTCCTGCCACAAATCCACTTATTCTGCCACTACAGTGACACGCCATTGAGAAGATTACTATCTGCAATAGGTTAACACCTCGCCCCTCACTCAGTGTTTCCTGTTTAGAGGGTTCCTGGTTACTCAGTTAGTGCAATGGTTCTCAACCTGTGGGTCAGGACCCCCAGGTGGGTCCCCAAATGATTGGAGGGGGTCCCCAGATGATTAGCTTAATGTGCAACATTGTTTTCTCACTCAATAGTAAACAAACCAACATACAGTATAAGTGTACAGGGTATCTGCACATTTCTAAAGTATAGCAAATGTTATGACTTTTAGGACCTTTTTAATACCTCTAAAAAACCATTGGCCAAATAGTCAAATATTACCTAAGAAAGAGGCAAACATTTTGAAATTGCGAGGCGTTGTGAGCTTGTAGAAATATTTATCTCTGGAACAGAGGCAAACAAAATGTAATGCCTCAACTCATACAATTCCAAGTGCTTGTCAGGGTGAGGGTCCCCAGTTCAAATATGATTATTTTGGGGGGGTCGTGGACTGAAAGGTTTGAGAACCACTGAGTTAGTGCACAGTTCGAATCAAACCCCTGTCCTGTTTCGCATGCCTCACCTCTCTCACACCCTTTAGTTACCCGTCTCTCTACACACCCATCTAAAATAAGGCATAAAATTGCCAAACATAAATCTAGGAGGAAAAAGGGTTTACGTCTAGTACGAAAAACCTCACATACTGGTTCTATCTGCAATAGGTTAACACCTCGCCCCATGTGTTTCCTGTTCGAAAACACAATCTACTGTAACTGCGTGCGTTTCATGAAAATTCACAAAAGGGTAAAAGGCACACTGTTTTCAAGAGGGCGCAATAAGTGTAAGACAAATACGGTTTACTGTAGGGCTAAACAGTACATGCAGAGTGCTAGCCAGCCAGGTCTTTTAGGTTTATGAATTCTGCAGGTATTTCGGTGCCTAAAAAGTATACATTTACATAGCATGTGTGCATTTCATGACCAGCAATCGCACATCGTGATTTAAAAAGTCATTATCAAAATAAGGCATTTCACAAAGGTATACAATTATTCCATCAAAATAACCTTTTTGCAATACTAAAAACAGAAAGATACAGTACGTGTTTCGGAATCAATGTTTAGGTTACAGTATGTATACATTACAATTTTGGAAAATACTAGTTCAAAGAACTACGGTCAGAGGGCCATGGATTGCTGAGCTAGAATATTTTTGTTGAGATATTAAAGGAGGTGATTTATTATAGTTTAGTCAGTCCCTGGCTCCGTCTTGATGAAATAATGTGGACCAAGTGGGCACAGTAGTCGCAGTAGCAGCTGGGGCAGAGTAGCCCAGGGCAAAAGTGTACAGACCGAGCATCAGACATTTCCAGCTGGAGTGAAATGCCTTGCCAACGTTCTGAAAGACAGGCAGAAAAACACACACACACACACACACACACACACACACACACACACACACACACACACACACACACACACACACACACACACACACACACACACACACACACACGTCAATCGTTCTGCATAAAATTAAGTGATTACAGTAATTGTTTGTTCAATTTCATTGTCCACCTGTTTGGTAAATGTTCTTACTTCCTTTAGACAGTGGAGGGGGGTACATGGTAGGTGGGGTCACACAGTTGAACTTGCAGAAATTGGGCCTTGAACCTCCATCTGTACAAGGTCAAAAATGTGCCTCATAGTAAACCCATCTCCATCAAACCTATTGTATGCTCATATTGTAGGCCATTCCCTTCAAACATAAACACAGGTATAAAATACTTTTGAGCTCTGTCAACAAAGTTTCTGACAGGCAAGTCAAGGAAAAGGGATTCAAACTCAAACAGGACATGGGGCAGAAGCCATGAAAAAAAAAATAAGAACTGCATGTGCCGTTTTTAGACAATAGCTTCTACAGCAGGAGGGAGTCACTCAGGTCTGTTTTCCTTCTCCTAGCTTAAATAATCAGGCCAGTTCAAACAATAGCTTTCCATGTTCCTTGAACAGGAAAGGACAGCCAGCTGAAGCGGATGCAGGAAGCCTGACATTCATAAGAAAAATAGAGATAAAAATATTACACTCCAAAAAAACAAGCAAAACCTCCAGTCAACACCTCTATCAGATGATTTTCTTATTTACTTTAAGTCAAGCCAACTAAACTAGCCTATTAACATAGTGTAAATGTATTTCACTAAGGTTTCATAAAAGGTTTAGGGCCAATAAAAATCATAAAAATCATTTTCCCATGGCTTTGGTAGACCTTAATTGATGTTTAAAATAAACAGTGGAACTGCCAGAATTGCATCTAATTTAATTTGCTTATTTTATGTGCTATAGGCACCTTGTATTAGACAATACTATTGTTTAAGTTCTTTTTTCTTTTTTTTTGGCAAGGCTTCTCTCTGTATGTGTGCTACAATATCAGAACATGAGCATGATCTCTTATAGTATATCTGTGGTTAGTAGCCAAGATGACAATTCTCTCAGATTAATTAGCTTAAAGATTTTTTCATGTAATGACCAAACCTATTTGCTTCAATGTACACCAAAGTCTATGGAAGAGTGAGTCACAGATATGACTGATGAGAATGTTGATTGAAAGCATCTAATCTTCATTGTTACCATCCAACTGAATGAACATACAAAATAACAGCCTATCCACATGATTTTAATGTGAATTTAGTAGGCCTGCATATTTTGAATTATTTGAAGCAGAAAGTGGATTTGTATTGAGAACTAGCTTTGGATCAAGACTATCATAGATGTATTTGATAGAGTCTGACTTTTACGTTTGTATCAAAAAAGTCAAAATCGATAAAATATCTTGATCCAAGGCTAATTGAGAACCAACCTTCTTCATTTTGTTGTATTTTTCCTTCTTTTTCTTCTTCTTCTCTTCTCTGGCTAAAGACTCATCCTCTATCAGAGGCTTGTACTTCTCTGGCAGAAAGGCGAAATGAATTTCTCTGTGGCATTTCTCTTTTTGTCCGTCATTCTGCTGTTGCACACTGTCTGTGTGGCATGTGGACTGCTGTTGATCCGTGCAATCTACCTGCCGTTCATACTTGGTCCATAAGCTTGGTGTCTGTCCCCTGGCACCTGGATTTAGGGCTGTCACCAATACACATTTAAGTTGACAATTAATTGTCACTCAAATAATTTCTGTGTGTTCGGCATTGTTGAACATTGGGACATAATAAAGAAAACATAGTCCTGTTTGCCTTTTAGGCTTCGTAATCAAAAATTGCACAGAGCAGATATGACAAATAATATATATAGACATTATTGTTATAAAAATAGCAAAAATAGCTGATCTATAAGCTTACAATGCTTTGTAAGCTTGTAGATCAGCCATTTCTGCTTTTTTTAATATTTGAAAATGTGTGAACATTTTTCAACATGGAAACAATTATGACGATTATGCAAAAATAATTGCAATTATCTCAAATAATTGCGGTTAGATGATTATGTAATAATTGTGACAGGCCTACCTGTGTTTCTGTCAAACAACCTTGAGGCGAGAGCTTTGGGCTTCATGTCTGGGTTGGTGGAGTCAACTCCAATAATAATAATGGAATAACAATACCACTCTGTAAGGGGGTCGAGGATGTTGTCCACATACATTATGTGCATGAGTGGGCGTGCATTCCATTGGACAGGCTCAAGAGGCTAATTGGCAAAGTGCCCTTAAAGGTGCAACTATTTTACTGATAATCAAATCCTGTTATTAAAACAACTAAATATACATTTCTTGCATAAAAAGTATTTGGTCTCAATGTGACAAGTAAGAAAAAATACACTGGTGATATAATGTCTCGTCTGTAACTGGGGATGTTGCGATTCTCAATAGCCGGCTCAGAGAAAAAAATCTAGAAGACCTGGGGTCCGTTTATGGCATTCTACCACAACACACAGGTTGCATAGTGTGGCGTATTCCTGTTGCGACTGCAACACACAGCAAACCTAATAAGTACTTTTTTTAAATATCTGTTTTATTCTATCTGCTCTGATTATTTTTCGTGCCTTTTGTTTTTCCTCTTATTTCTACTGTCCTGGGGATTTCTTACTGTCCTGGGGATTGAGGGTGGGTGGAGGGTGGGATAGGGGAATGTGGTATATGTAAATTTTGTTTGTCCTTTTGTCTTACAATTTATGAAAAAGATGCTGTATGTACTGTATACTCGCCCCTGGGCCTTGTATTAAAACGTAATAAAAGGATCTTTGAAAAGAAAAGAAAAATCACACCCAGTGTGAAGTGGGCGGTGTGGTCACAGTGGTCATCACAGTGATGGAAGAAGTGATGGAAGAAACCATAACTTTAAAAAAACACATTTATGGTTTTTTTTAAAGTTATTTTATCACACTGGTATAACAAAATATATATAGCCTACTAATAGGCATATATGGGCATATACTGATGATATCAGGGATCTCCATATATGGTCATAAAGGGGACAAGGACAGACAGAGATCTCCATTACTCCATATATGGGCATAAAGGATGAGAACCTTTAGTATTGTTGCCAGACCCAAGGGGTCGGGCTTACATGAGGCTTTGTACCCGTTTCGTCCATACATGGGCATGGTCCATTTGTCCTCCGGCCCCAGCCAAAAAAGTCTGTCCCCCTTTCGTCATACATGGGCATACACAGGCTGACACGTCATGTGAAGTCCGGCTTAGCCGTGACGTAGTGCATGTTTTGTACCCGTTTGCCAGACCCAAGGGGTCGGGCTTACATGAGGCTTTGTACCCGTTTCGTCCATACATGGGCATGGTCACTTTGTCCTCCGGCCCCAGCCCAAAAAAAATCTGTCCCCCTTTCGTCCCGAACTATTCATGACATCATTATTATGTCACAAGTATTATAAAGTTATTTGTAGGTGTGTTACATACTAGGACTTCATTCTGGGTCTGGCAGAACCAGGTCTCCTGGTCTTGTTTAATTCTTCTAAGCTTAGTATTATTTAACTTGGCATCTAATCAAAATATATTTTGGGAGAATATTGTTAAATATTATGAGAATGAATCACCAGGATTTAAGGCATGTATAAACACTGCATCACTAGCCATAGAATAAATGTTCATTGGTTCCAGTATATCTCTTTTAAAGAGATATATTTATTTAATCCCTCCTGCCATTCCAAGTTGATTTAGGGCAGGCCCTAAAGTGAGTACCTCCATTGTTGGTTCAAAGGATCATGTTGGACGGACCTTGGTCATAACAGTTAAGTTACCAGACAGACACCTTGTCTTTTTTTTCCCCCCCTTCATAAAAAGACTATTAACAAAAAATACACTTTACAATGTCTGTCCACATTAGACCAATCACAGCTCATGACTCACAAGAGATGTCTGGTGTCAAAGTTGTCATGAAAAGCATTTAAGTTTCATTGTAATTAGTTGAGACCAAACATGTGGCTTTTATTATGTGGCTTTTATTATACCTGCACACACACACATTAGGAAGACATTAGGAAGACACTGTCAACTGTCCTAATCTGCTTCCTCCTCTTCGTCTCTCGGTCCGCTAGACTGTTGTCCGCGGTCAGGGTCTTCGAGCCGGTTTATACGGATCTGTCTGTTGGTGGGGATAGAGCTGAGAAAACAAAAAGACCAATATTAACAGCAATTTAATGGATTACTGGATTGGTTACTCTGGCATAACTTGTGTAACTTATCTGGGAAACATTTTAATTGATTGCTTGGCCAACACAATTCAATTGACTGCTTGGCCAACACATTGATTGCCACAAAACGGCCCTGGCCGTTTTTCATAATCCAACCATTGAGTTCAAAAGAAAGTGTTTTTCTCCTTCACAGCACCAGGAGATATTTTTCGAAGATTTAGACTCCCATCCACTTCCTGGTTAACCTATTACTTTAAGAGCCTGTATCTCGGCTCCTGTGTACTTTTTATTTTACTATGTATTTTTGGCAAAACATGCCATTTTCTACTGGCTGCAACTATGGAACGGATTACAGAATATTGATTTTTTTTTCCTTCTCGATTCTACGAGACCCCTGTGTGTGTAATGAGGGGATCACCGTGAACAAAACATTTGACGATTTTAACGATTTAAAAAATCGTTAAACACGCTGGCACTGGCTGTACCCCGTTTTAAAAAACCTCTGGCACTCAATGTGTTAATATCAAACTATTGTTTCTCCAAATAAACACACACTTGAGATGGTATTGATTACACTGCATCTACGTTTGATCCGATCATTCTGAGTGCAACCCTTCGCTTGTCATTGTTTGTTACAAAGGTGGCAATGTCATACAGCATATCACTTTATGCTCATACAGGGATGTGACATGGTGGCTAACCTCAGGCTCTGTGGGGTGAGGAAGATGAACTGCCTGTTCCACTGGCTTGTGGCAACCTTTAACATCATGTCCATGGAAATCCTCCTGTTCACCATGTCCTGATAGACAAGACAGTATTATTGTCTAAGAATTTGAGACAGATATAGAGAAACAAATATATAGACAGTAACTACCCAATCTATAGCCAACATTAGTATCATACTAGATTCAAATACAATAATATGAACTGTAAAATGGCGTGCCATTTATTCTAACAGACTTATTACCATGTAGACGTCAAACTCGTCAAGGCAGCGGAATGGGGCCTCCGTGATTAACCACAGAGACAGCACGAAGCAGACAGTGGAGAAAGAACGCTCTCCCCCTGACAAGGAACGCATGTCGCTCAGATTAGCCTCGTCACCCTGACCGGGCTGTACCTGTACAAAGGGTTGTATACAAAATATAATAATTGATATAGTTCATGACATTTTTGTTTTCAATATTATGCGGCCCTACAAAGAATAGATTTCATTGGACAATACCGACAGGAAATCTGCATTACATATAAAGAATTCTTACTGAGACCGTGAGTGTTTCCTTCCTGTGATCAAACACCATAGCCCCGGAGTAGCCTCTCTGGGCCAGCATATTATCAAAATAGCATTGACAACGAATCGCCATCGTGCTAGGAGATAGATAGATAAAGAAGAGGGAAGGAAGCGAAAGGAGGTAAGATGCAAAAAGTTTAGTTGGTCAAATACAAAAAATGTGATTAATTATTAAAACAGGTTTATCCAGTCAGTACTCTTCCTCAAATTGTTTTTCATTCAAAAGGTCCTGCCTAAAACAAGGAAAATACAATATAACATTCAATGGTTCCGAATACAAGTTTGAGTTAGAAAATTAGGCATTTCGATAATGCTAATTAATTTCAATCAAATAATACTGCCCCCTATTGGTGGATCATTAATCGAGCGTTCCTCGAATGCACTATTTTAACACTTGTTCAAGCTGAAACAGGGCATTAGGTTGCTCTTTAAATACGACAGACAGATACTGACACGTTTTAGTTCCAACTAACCTCCTGAGATCGTCATAAACCTTGATTCTCTGTATGACCATTCTATCCACGGTTTGGATGAATTTGTTGAGGGACTTCATTTGCTGGCTCATAGTCTTATAGTCCTGAGAGGCCTCACGGTACTGCCTGGGGATTCACACATGCAGAGGTGAAATGAGAAGATATTAAAAGTGGGAAGCAAGTAGAGACAAAAGACGTCATGTCAATGTAGAAGGCTAATCATATGCTTATTTAATTTTAATCCAATGGTGTCCCTTGCCAAAAATAGACGATCTACAAGCTCACAAGTGTTTTGCGACCGAAAATGACGCAATGCATATTGAACTGTGGATTGCGAACCGTCCGGTTCAATATTAAATCGAAAACCGTTGCATCCCTAGAAGCAAGCAAAGTTTTACACCAGTCCAAGCAATGTCTACATTTATGCAATAATGGGACACACAAGGTGGGAAGAAGTGTCAAGGTGACCTACCTGAAAATCTCTTCACGGTTGCCTAGCTGGTCCTGATTGGAGGTGAACTTAAGCCTGAGACGGCTTATCTCTGTGTCCAGGCTCGCCAGAGTCCGATTCACCTCCAGTCGCTCAGGACACATCTCTGTGGCCTTGGCTACGGCTTCCTGCGTCACGTCACAGGGAGATATGAAGGTTAACATTCATACAAAATGTCTTGCATTAAAGCAACAACGTATCCGAGCTCTTCAGCCCCAACGCCCCACCAATTTTGAAGTTCTGCCAATTACGTTACTAACCCCACATTTAGTTTCAACTAATTGTGCACCTGCTCTCACTTACATTAGGACAGCAAAGAAACACCTTCTGTTGTCCCTATCAACAGTACCTGGAGCTCCTGTTCCTTGATGTTCAGGCCGTCTTTGAGGTCCTGGATGCTTTTGATGTGGCCCTTGCGTTTATCCTGGTAATGCTTCAGGTGGTGCTTACACTTCGCCACCTCCTGGTCACTCACACTTAGTTCCTCCTACATTGGGACAGGAGAAAAAGGGGACAAACATGACAATGTATAATTTGTGCCTTAGCACTTAGCAGCAGTAGGATCCGAAAAAGGCAAGCCGATTTGATCTAAATATGTCAGAATACCTTTTATCAATGTGGCTAAACTGAACACACCGGACGTGACGCAATTATTTGGAGCGACGCGATTCAATGTTAAGTCAAGTTAAGACTAGGGCTGGGACTCGATTAAAAAAATGTAAATTAATTAGAGGCTTTGTAATTAATGAATCGCAATGAATCGCATTTTAATCGAATGTCAATATTTGACCTGAGAACAGTGAAAAGCAATTTTTTCAAATGGATTTTGGCATACGTCTTTAAGTACATGTACTCAAGAACTGTACTTAAGTGAGGTATTTGCACTTGACTCTCGAGTATTTCCAATTTCTAATACTTTTACTTCTACTCCAGTAACTCCACTATATCTCAGAGGCAAATATTGTACTTTTACTCCACTACAATTTGAAAACTTTAGTAACTAGTTACTTTGTAGATTTCGATTATTATTATAAAACATACAGTAACCATGTGAAAATAGCAGATCTACAAGCGCAAGGCATTATGAGCTTGTAGATCTGTGTGTTGTTACTATTGTTATATAGTAGTTTAATTAAGTATTAATAAAAATCGCGCGCACGTGACCCGCACCGCATTCATGCACTGTGCTGGCTGCAGTTTACTTTGTTGTTGTCTGAGAAGTGAGAACCACGTCGGTTGGTGCGCTGGTATGATCGGTCCGTCTGAAACTCGTCCAGTGAGAAACATTCTGCGGTGCAAAATTAGGTGCGATTAAAATGCGTTAAGTTTTTTAACACGATAATTTTTCTGTAATTAATTGATCGAAATTAACTCTATAAAGTCCCGGCCCTAGTTAAGACACGACAAAGAAATAAATGATTTTTGACGAAGCAAACAGTGATAGTGTCATGTCCTGTGTGATGAGAGAACTATGCATTATCCACTCCATTTTTATTGCATCCAGTGTGAATGCACCTCGAAGACTATGAGCCACATTAAAGCTGCATTCCTTAAGGTCATATAACATGGTCCATGAACCAGACAGGGCCTGGTTTAGGCCCCTATTTTAATTGATTCCCGCATATTCAGCACCTGTAGGATATTCCCACACACATTAACAGTGATGTAAATATAATCAGAAATGTACAAAAAAAGAAAAGCCAAATATATTACATATAAATGGGGCAGAAGACTGTCCGACCTCAGTCCCCTTGACCCTCAGTTAGCTCAGCTCAACAGACTAAGTCCCCAAACTCCAACTGAATGAATTACGCATGCACTGGTTCACTCAGGAGGCAGTTATTTTCAATATTACCTAGGTACCGTTGAGTCCCTAGAGCTATAGGGGGCACAGAGAGAATCATTGCTGCTAAACAGAGGACAAATTCTCTCTCCCTCCTTGTGTACATGCATAGTTTTTTGTGGAGAAAATGTTTTACTGCAATTTAGCAATCTAAAAACAATTCTCAATATAATAATGTGAAACATCTCTAGTATCCACTTATGTGTAGTATGTACCTTGATTTGTTCGACTTCCTCTGACACGCCATTGATCTGTTCCTTGTGCTGACTGTACTCCTGCTCTGCCTCCTCGGAGGCGGTCTTGAGCTGGCCCATTTGAACCAGAGCTGCCTTCAACTCGCCATTTGTAGAGGAGATCTTACCCATAATTTCCTCCAGGTCCTCCTCCTGTGGGAGAGCGGTGGATGACATGAGGCGATGAGGAGTGTCTAAGATATGTTCAGTGTACTCTGAATGTGCATCTGATGTTGAACTCCTACACCTGTGGCAGGGTTCCCTCATTCCATGATCTCGGCACTAAAAGTCCCCTTAACCCCCCTTCATGACTAATTAGACTCTAGTGGTTTCACTAGAGGGTGCTAATGCCCTACTTGATCATACTACAGCGCCACACAAAAGTATCAAAAGTAGCAGAGCTACAAGCTCTAAACGCGGTGCGAAGCGACACGTTTTGAGCTCGTCTGTCTGCCATTTTTTTATTTGAAGCCTGGTGTTTTGGTCATAGGAGGTTTCCACCCAACAGACGATATATAGCAAAAGAAATGTATTTTATTTTTTCAGAAAACTAGGTAGGATTTGGAAGGCATTTTTAGAATCGGCCTCAGGTCTAATTGGCTTAAGGAGATGAGTTAGGACCACAATGGAAACAAGTCCCCAGGACTTTTTAGTATCATCCTTTTAACAACGCCGCCCTTGTGGCTTCCCTTGGACGTGCGCATGTGAGAAAGTAACATAATGAAATGGCGCGAGTCAGTTTCATACACTATCGAACATAAATTTCGATTCATTTTCGGTACCCTTACTATATATCATAGAATATTTGTTGTAGCGCTAACATTCCATTATGAAATGGAATGTTCAAAACACACAAAGTCATGCTGTGAAATGTACCCCAGTGACATCACTGATGTAAAATCTGTGTCTGTGAAAACTACAACCAGTCCTGTTTTTACCTACCACCCTCGATGGGCATGGCCTTATCCTTGCTTGCTGTGTTAATGGCAAAATGGTAATCTTATCAGCAATTAAAAATCAGGTTGATGTAATTGCGGCCATCAACTGTATCAGCATTATTCCAGGCTGATGCTTGCCGCCTCGCCCATGAAATGAACATGGAAATTGTATGAACACTGAGATTTCCTTTAGATTGCATTGTAAATATTGTTCTGTGAACCAAAGATGTACTGAAATGCACATGAAAAACGTGACTGAGTATCCCTTAAGTGCTCTGACAGCACAAAAGAATCTGTCCGAACCGATTATACAGCGAGAATAAAATAACGAAAAACATGTGGGTTATTATTTCCGGAAACCAAAAGCAGTGTTGGCATACACACCAGGGGCTTGAGGTCTTCCGACTGTGGCTCCTCTACATTCTGCAGCTCATTCAGCTGAAACTGCAGTTTTCTTGCGCTTTCCTGGAACAAAATAAGTAGAATATCAATTGGACAACCATAGTTCATAGAAGATGTCAGACAGAAAGGCAAGAATGTCAAGGTGAAAACAGAAACTTACTTTGACGTTTTTCTGCTCCACTAGGGCTTGCTTCAGCAGAGCCTCGTTCTGCTTCATGTCTCGATCCACCATCGCCATCTGATTCTGAAAACGAGCAGTCTGGTCGTTCTGGTTCTCTAGCTCTTTCCTCAAGTGTCTGGGAAGGAACAGAACCGAGAGAAAACAAGGAAGAAAGATAGATATGCATGAAAGGAGGTCGTCACAGTAAAAAGCTTGAACACTCAAGATTATTACAGTGCAGAATACAAATGCACAATGTTTTTTTTTACTCTTTGCATTGTCCACTGTATAGGCCATCACACGGTAGAAAGTGCACGCAACTCAACATGAGAGCAGATGTAGTCAGTGGCCCTCTTTATCAAGCTTATATAGTGCAGACCAAAAAACGAGCATACGCCGAGATTTATCATTCTATCGTGACTTTGACTTGAGCGTACGGCCTGCTGAAATCTGGTCTGGGAGGACGTGTGGGCTTTGGCTACACCAGTTTGTTCCATCGTAGACCTGCAGAGCAGCATTGTCGGACCATCTGACAGGCATCTTAACATATGTATTCACTCCAAAAAGGTATTAGCTATAAAAGTAATTAATACATGTGCAAATTTTTTTTTTGTAAAGGCATACATCGACGATGTGTCATATGAAATTGGTAGGATATTTCCAAGTGTACAAGCAATTAAAATCGAGCAATTACAAACAATATAACATATTTACAATGTTCCAAGTTCGATGCTTAATCATTCAGCCATTTAAACGGTGCTCGAACAACGCTCGAATGCCTAGCTGTGCCCAGCGCAAGTGATCTTCATTGTGGGTTTTGGCCACGGGACCGCAGCTTGAGATCAGAGGTAACCAGCCCACCACACACCAGCCTTCCTCCATTAATGTTTACGCATTCAAATCATCAATTACTCTATACACGTTCAGCCCCATGCCATCTCTCAGTAACGTGGTGTCACAGCCACGGACCACAGGTGGATGCAGGACTCCTTTATTAACCGCATAACAGCAGAGTGTGCACATGCTCCACTCAACTTCTTCCGATCATGATTGTGATTAGTGTCATTCAACAACGTAGGCCTACAGGAAACAAACACGTAGGGATTTTTTAAAATTCATGATTCAGGTTGTTTAGGATATCTTTACTTATGGCTAGAATCAAAAAAGACTTGTATCTTTTTCTTACTGGACGGTTACAAATGCGGTCGAATTTTTGTTTTATTTATTTTGTCATATTTTCTTATTAGATGTGTCTGCGTGTCAGGTATCGGGTCTGTGCCCCGAGTATGCAAATAGCATGTGCCATGCCACGCATATTATGATCGGCGTGCGTGCTGTAAATCTGTGTGTGAATCCACAGAGATGATTGGTGGGGTAATCTCACAGGTCAGAGAAGTTCCTCTTCTTGGCCATATTCGGCCTCTTCATGTCGAAAAACAGGTGGGGCGAGGCTACGCCACATTTATCAACAGCCGACAAATCTTACGCTGCAATTGACAGGGTACACCTGCTGATAAATCACACGTGGACGTGGTCGTAAGCTGATTCCTGGGCTCAAATCTAAGCTGTTTTTTACGTTCCATTGATAAATGAGGGCCAGTGTGTATGAATGTTACAGACCTGCCAACCCTTGGGAAAATGTTTTGCGTGCCGGGGCATGCCATTTTCATGCACGCCACTTTGCTTGAACTTTTCTATCCTCAATATCACCACGTTATTTAACAATAAATCAGCTTTTTATTCAGCATCATGCAGCTCTCGTGCACATGTACAGTATTCCTATTGCCTGTACAAGATAAGATGGTGAAGTACAGTCAGAGACTTGTGTTCCAGTGTTAATGAGCAGGTGCAAACAAACACACAGGGCTTGAGACAATTTACATTTGTTATTGTGGCCACACACACACACACACACAGGGCTTGAGAGACAATTTAAATTTGTTATTGTGGCCGGTCATTATAATTTTAAGGACTACCATGCTGCCAATTCTTCTATGCTGATTTATTGGTGTGGCTTCATTTTCTCATTCAGCCTAGTGGCTTTGGTGGAACTACTATCATTTATATGAGTCTGATGTTATCAGCAGCACCATAGTAGGCCACCACAGTATTACATTTTAATACTTACATGAGCACTTATTTTCATTATGTAAATATACTATACTGTAAATTAATGGGCTGAGAACAGGGCAGTGCCAAGACTTTGTTTCAATACCTGAATAGACAGCATTAACATTTTGTTAACCTTTAATTCACAACATTTGCCTATACATACATTGTTCTGAAATAGTATATCATTCAAGTTACAATCATTACCTGCTAATCCTTGATGACTGATGGCAATATCAATTAGCTAGCAAATAATGTACATACATAAACCTTTGCAAAGGAGTTCAATGAACCTTCCCACTTGACGAACCAGTCAGACAGAGTGAGGAGGGGGAACAAGAGGAATCAAATCAAGTGTTATAGATTTGAGCAGGTTCAGTGTATTAAAGAAGACTGCACTACTAGCCATCTGTCCAGTGTATGGAATCTACACTACTAGTAGCATATAGTTCAGTGGTAGCTGGAAGCATGCAGTAGATCATTGATCATGCATCAATATTGTATGATCGTAGTTGATAATATGTAACACAGATTTGTCAGCGAATCTTTTAGTTACACCAGCATCGTCTTGTCAACATTGACTTGTCGTCATTGGGGAGATTTACGGTCACAATTACACGCAGCGTCCGTTTCACAGCACCGTACTGAGGGAAAAAGCGAGAGAGGCTGGGAGAAAGAGGCACACAGAGAGAGAGGGAGAGTGTGTGTGTACGCACGTACGAGAAAGACAGAAAGTTGCTTGTTTGATGCAATGTTGCCAGAAAGTATTATTACAGTATGTATCCTGGCAAAAAAGAAATATGGGCTCTACTCAGTGCATGAAGTGGTGCATAATCAAAATCACGTAATTTGCGTAATTTGGAGGGACAAATATCTTTGACGTCAACAGGTGTGCATGGTACAACCAATGCGTACAGGTTGGCAGGTCTGTTAGAAAATGCACACAAGGAAACCAACATCAACAGGTGAGTGACAGCTTTCTTGAAATCATTTCCATGCTGACCTGATCTCCTCCTCCACGTCTCCACTGAGGTACTTGGCTCTGTCCTGTTCAGCGGTGTAGGCGCGGTTAGGGAAGATCTGGTCTCCCTCCTTAGTGATGGCCATGGAACAATTCGCTGGCGGCTGTCTGCCCTGCATCACTCGACGAGCCTCTGTTTTGTCCTTTCTCAGAGAAAAGAGCAGAGCCCAAAAATTAAGTCAATTGCTGTAACGAATATCTACAGCAGCATTGTTAGATTAAGTAAGGTCTTTTCCCAAACACAGTGAGCTATTGCTTGTCACCTTGATGAGCAGAATGCTTTCTATTCCCCTCTGGTCAATCAGACAGTTGGCCACAACCGGATCTTCAATTTCTAGAGATTGCAGCACTGAGGGATATTCACGATGGTCGACAGCCCTGTCACATATATGCATGCAAGATCAAACAATCAGACAACCATTTAAATGTACACATTTAACAATGGCAAAAGATGTGTTTCAAGTTCAAATCTGCTGCTGAGCGAATCAAATGAAGCTATGGGACACTGGCCCGAAACATTAAATGTTTATGCCCCCTCTGGAAAAGGGAACTAGAGTCATGCACAGTCTATTGGGTCCAGTTCGGTCGGGTCAAGGGTCCGTTTATCGTTATATGTAATACCCGAGTGGATTAGAGAAGAAACGCACTCAGCTCTGACCAGTAGAGAAAAGCATGAAGTGCTTTTAGTGCTGCATGATGATCAGGCTGACCCAGGGTTCAGACTACTGCATCGTAAAATAGGGGGGGGGGTTTATCTGCGCAGGCTGACAGTTGAGTTTCAGATCGTATCAAACTATACCAGAATGCGATCACGGTGCCCACACCGTGCATGGATTAATTGATTCCTTCTTCACAGAGGTAAGAAAAACATGACATTTCATTTAATAGTCTCCAATTGTACACGACTACTTGGCAGCTAGACTCCAATATGGAATAGCCTAAATGGCATCTACTGGCAGAATGGCATTTTTAAGCAATTGTAACCAAGTAGGGTCTGCAGGACTCCGGAGTGCAACCATTTTGGATATATGTGCACCAAAAATCTGTCCAGTGCGACTAAAACTTTTAATTGGTCGCACTGGTGTGACCAATTCAACTTTTTTGGGGCAATAAGCAGGTCCGTCTTTTTCCCCCGCCCTAGTCGCATCCTTAGAAGACCCACCCCTACTCTGCCTCAGATTGGCTCTTCAAGGAACAAAATGCACTATTGCACACAAAATGCTGGGAATAGTGCTTTTGTTGTCGGGGCGTCAATGTTACCAGTCAACGTTCTCCGAATCCAAAAAACAATCCTCAACCGTTAATATAGGGTTAAGTTATCATCTCCTGGGTCTAGCAGCAGCGTTCTGTATAATTTGGAAGTGTGATGAAATAAAATAAACTACGATGATTTCAGTGCATTTAAAAGTTTAAATTCTTCTGATATATATTCCTGAGATGATAATTGTGCTGATTTGAAAGAGGTGCAATACACACACGTCTTTTGAAGTGTTGACCAACGGTAAAGGACCAAAACCAATGTTGGGTGAACAAGTTTGCGAAATAAATTTAGAAGTTTAGTCTGGGATTGAATAAGACACCTAGGTTTTTGGCAACAGAATTTAAATTGTTGGATAAAGAACCAAGCGATGATTGCATTTTGGCACTTACACTAAAATAAATAATTCATACAATCTTCTTAAAATTGTTCCGTTATACCAGCCCTTACCTCCTGCTGGTGTTGTGGACTTGCGGGATGAAGGGGCTTGTGATGATGTTTGGCCTGCGGCCACCGGGGAATGCTCTGACCATGAGGCCTTTCAGCACCTTCTCATCCTCATAGTTGTCACAGGCAAAGGCTTGCAGCTGGCCTTTCAGACAGATCTCCACAGCCAGGGCCATCTCTGGGTCCTTGAGGCCAATACAGTAACCTAAGGAAGGGAGAGAAAAATGGGGACTATTAGCTGCTGTCACTAGTAGTCTCACTGGCGTTTAGGTATGTCTGGTAGTGAGAAACAACTTTTCGGCAACATACGCTTTCCAACACCGTGGAGAGCTACCTTTAGCCTTTAACGACAGATTTATGTTTTTGGCTTGGCTTACTAATAGCCAAGAATCATGACAATTCTCCGCTTAGTTCAATAATTACATACCTACAATCAAATTTTTTTTTTTTTTCTTTCTTTAAATGTTTATCCCACGATTTTGTAACCCTATTTTTTACACCCAGTGCCAATTGTCTATGTAATCCTGGGCACTACCTTCCCTCTGCCAACCTAGGGAGGCCAGGGCCGAGCTCATGCCTCCTTCAATGCATGAGAGCCAACTGACCTTCTTGTCACCTGACAGGGGAGAATTTCCCTGGTTGGACGTAGCGTGTGGAAGGAACACGTTATTCCAACCAGTTCCCTTCCCCTCCATCAGGCGCCCCGGCTGGCCAGGGGAAGGCAGTATAGTGACCAGGATTACTGCATGTTTTTGTGAGGGTACCTACCCTAGGAGACACGGGGAGAACATGCAAACTCCACACAGAAAGGCCCTTTCGCCAACCCCACCTAGGGTATGGGCACTGATGACGCGGAGGAGAGAACACACCCCCAGCGCCCACAGCGTCCCCTGCGGGAATCGAACCGAGGACCTTCTAGCTGTGAGGCGACAGCACTACCGACTGTGCCACCGTGCCCCCCCTACAATCAAATATTAAAATTGGCTAATGGGAGGGCTGGCCGGCGGGCAGACCGTGGCCACGTCACTCTGACAACATGACCATAAACAAACCACGGCCAGCTACGCTCAAATGTGTCGTGTGTTGTCTAACCTCAATGTGTCGTCATGGCATCAGGCACAAACAAATCAGTCAGCTCCATTTATAGGCACAAAAGGGGCATGCCCATGGGCATAAAAGGGAAGTTATGTACTTCAATAGTCATTGCCCCCCTCCAAACAATAATAGAGTTTTACCCAGTGGTCCACGGGGTTTCTTTTCGAACTGGCGGTTGTTGTAGGCTTCCTGGATGGTGTTGAGGAACGCTGGCATGTGCTCTCCAAAGCGCCGCAGGCGGTTGTACAGGCTGCCCTCCATTGTCTGTAGGTTCCTTACGTTTGCTTCTATGGCCCTATGGAGGGTGTCCTGCGCTCGCCTGATGACAGGGAGGAGAAGAGTCAAAAACAGTCAGAAGAAGGCAAAGGAGTATCAAAGAGAGTGTGGCTCTGGCACATGTAGGATGGTTCACTCACTATACCAACCCATCGAGGGACCTAAAGCCTGGTCCATTCACTAAATCTGCGTATGTCCCATATTAGAACCAAGCACTTCTAGAATACATTAGTCATTTAGCAGACGCTTTTATCCAAAGCGACTTACAATACATGCATTCAACATAGGTAGGGAACGAAATTACTAATCACCAGAAGTCTTAAGTGCATTCTCTTCTAAAACAAACAACTAAGAGTATACCTAGCGCTAAGGTAAAAGTGCAATATATCAGCCACCTACTTTCTTAAACAGATGAGACAAATAGGAAAATTAAATGAGCTAGAGCTAAAACAAATAAGTATCGAATAAACAAGATCCAATAAAACAAGAGTTCGTCGTACAACTAGTTAACAAGTAGGCAAGGCGAAGAGGAAGGGTAGTGTTTCCTGAAGAGGTGAGTTTTCAGCCTGCGGCGAAAGATGGGCAGTGACTCACTGCCCATCTTGTGTCACTGCCCATACAGTATTGTATGAGGAAAACAGGAAAACACACACACTCTCCTCTCCGGTGTGTCTGTAGCCAAGAGTGTAAAGAGGCCGTCTGGAAATAGGAACGTTGCCTGTCTGACCCCCAGCTTGCCCAGTCTGTGTCTAAGTATCCCTGAACAATAAACGTAACCCCTAACTGCACCACAGGAGCCTGATTAATGGCTGCTGACCATTGGCATCTACTGCTACTACAAAGTCCGAAATTACATTTTCAGTGATTCAGTCCTAAACGGATAATGAATTTTGTTGTGTATGCCATCAATTGTTTACCTGCCCCATCTGTATATGCCAAGTGATACCCAAACTTGTAGCTCTGATCCTCTACTTTCACATGAAATAAAAATAAAATGCAAAACAATTCAGCCATCCCACTAGATCCTGTGTTGGGTCATAAGTGTCTTACTTCCAATCAGATCCCCATCCCTACTGCCAACCAGTCAGTTCTCCCATTTCCTACTACCCACTTCATCTGGCCGAGCTCATCCTTAGTGAGGTTGATGGCCTGTTGGTACTGGTTGATCTGTTGGCCCAGTGTGGAGTCCTGGTGTCTCAAACTCTCCAGCTGAGCCGCATGCTGCTCTATAAGCACTGCCCTCGCCTGACTCTCCGCCTCATTGCCGTTACTGATGCTAGAGGCAGGGAAAGAAAAAATATATAACATTCAGGCACCGATATCAATATCAATGAACACTGGCGTAATTAATCAAGAAGCAGAAATTGACAAAAAAAAAATCACGATACTTGGACGATATTTATTTCATTTATAGCGATATGATATTCGATGATTTAAAATCGATAGTTGACTATTTAGCCAAAACATTAAATCTGTGTGAAACATGTGGATAGTGCAGGATTTTCCATTAAGGGAAAGTTTTATTATGGATAAGTAAACAGTGATTCTCTAGCAAAATACTGTACATGGACATTGTATTTGAACACATTATGGACAAACTCACACCTTGACATGAACACAGAGATACCATATTTCCCCAAATAGCAGCAAATACACAATTCGCTGCATGATGCTGTCGACGCCAAAAATAGCAGATCTACACGCTCACAACACGTCGTGTGTAGATCACTTTGTGAGCTTGCCATTTTCGGCGAGTCGAGCCCACAAGATTCAGAGGTCTCCCTCACTCCTAATTCTCAATGAATCTGTGATTAAAAATGTCCTATAATCAGCAGAAGTGAGTGTCAATTCCTTGTGTCAATTGTGTTTATATAAGATGTTAAGTCTATTCAAAGAATGATTTGTGCTACGCGATGCAGGAGATTCTCATTCCACACATATCCACATCTACATCCAATACATTGTAACATCAATTGTTGGAGGGCAAGTCTGTGTGTTCGTGTTTAAAGATTTGTCCGTCTGTGTTATGTGGAAAAACCTTTCATTTACTTAGAATATGCTTCTTTTTTTTATCAAACTGGGATTGAAGGGATTTTTCCATCTACTATGGATTATATTTACAGTGGCTCTATCTATTACTTATTGCTGTAATCAGTCAAGTGACTCATGACCCTTGTGGATACAAATCGTTAGGTTAAAACAAACAGGGGATATATAGAGGATGGATTAACAGCGAGTGGTTGGTACCTCAACTTGAGCTCCTCTATCCTCTTAGAGAGCTGGGCCTTGTCCTTCTCCAGAGCTTTCATGGTGGCCTTGTATCTGTGCACACCGACCTGAAAGAGACACATTGTTCATGGGTCAAACCGCTTCTTCTGCCTCTAATCTACCATGGGTGGACTTTGTGATAGAGGAGCGACTTATGGTTTTGTTCGATATTGCGGTTGAAGTCTGACCTCGCCAGATTTGAGGTGGTTATTTTTTTGCTGGGCTTTGGCCTTCAGCTCTGCACATTGTGGCTGGAGATCCTTGTAGCGCTGTGTGATGCCCTCCACCTGCTCCTGGATCTGCTTGAACTTCTGCTCAGCCTCTGCCACCTTGTTCTGTACAGGGGGTAGACAGTCAATAGGGAAATAGTAAGTTTTAAACATTACCATTCTATAAACGAGACTCACTTTGTCTATTAACTTACACCGGGGGCGTTGGACTCACTCTTGTGAAATTAATTTGTCATTTCATGAGTACATTAGTCTCACAGACTTGACCACTTTGTTTTGCCAATTGTCAAAGAAAGCCTTGTGAGAAGAGCTGGACTGTGTCATCAGTAGATAGAAAGGCTAATGAGTCTAAGGTGTTTATCTGAGTCATTTGAAGGTTTTCAGTTGTCTCAAAGTTGTGTTGGCTCACACAATTGCACTCTGTGAAACGTCTTTGCAGTCACGTACGTTTGTCCTTCTCTAAATCAAATTAGTCTAAACATATACAGTATAGCTTGCTGTTTAACAGAAATGGACATTCTAAAATATATTTTAAATTGTATAATTTCCGCTCACGGAAATATGCCATGAATACTACATGCCGATAGTGCCATTTTTATTCAAAACGAGGTCAATTATCACCGGAAATGAAGGCATCAACCTACATGAATAAGACACCAACTGTATGAATAGTTTTGATGTGAAATATTCGTGTTGGGTTAAGTGTTGACATGAGTTACACACTGGCTCATTTTCACCCTTATGTAACATACAGCATAACTGGCCAATGGTAATTTTAACCTGTTAGTGAATATAGGACAACTCACCTTCCAGTCTTGAACCTTCTCATCATAGTTTGCCATAGAACCTTGATCGGCCTGTAGCTTATCCTTCAACGGCTGCAACTGCTGCTCCAAGTTGCTTACCTGCCATGTTTAACCCACGGTCAGTGTTATCCTGTCAATACTGCGTGACATACTGAAAACTTAATTACACAGTTGTGCTGCTCTCACCATTGCCCAGGCCATCATTTTTGCCAGCTCATTCAGCTTTTTGTCCATCTCATCCAGTGATTCCAAGCTCTTATATTGCTCCTCTTTTTCACGATACTTGTGTCTCAGGTCTGCCAAGCACTGCAGCAAAGTCAGATATATTAGCGATAGTCATCATTCAACAGGATGAATGGACAAGCTTTGATTTTCTGAGGCTGGACAGCAAACACTGAGCTATGGAAAATCCAATCATATCGGCAAGTTTTACATTTTGTATTAAGTCTTAATACAATTCAGCATCAATATAATTTAGTACATAATAAAGGTGAGGGACATCTCTCTAAGGAGTCAAATGTTGTCCTGTAAAGCCCTATATACACTTAGTTGACCAGAATCTCCCAGGGGTATACAGTATACTAGGCTATTTGCTTTCGTCCCTATACACTTAATATCTTTAAAGAAAATAGATGATCTACAAGCTCATACAAGTGACGTTGTGAGCTTGCAGACTTGCCATCTCACTGAATGTTTGCCCCAGAATAGGGACACTAGGTTTTAACTGGTTATGTGCAATACAAATAAATATCAATTGAATGAGCAGATGCGATCTTACTTCGCTGTGTTGCTCCATTTTAGACAGAGTGAGGTCCTTGTTTTGTTTGATGTACATCAAGTCTTCCTTCAGCTTTTCCAGTTGGGTGGCCTTCATAAAAAACTGCATGGGGGGAAATAGAAATAAGCAATCTAACTGTACAGTGTGACCTCAACAAATATAGCAATTGCAAAAGAATATAGATCACATTTGTCACAAATAACAAATGTATTGCCCAAAGGGGAAATTAAACATTGATTGAATACTTTGTTCGTCAGAAATGTAAAACAGCACGTGGTACAGTTAAGATAGCTCTCCACTGCACCGGCGGTGGCAAGTGTTGGAAAGCGTTGGTTGCCGAAAATCTGCTGTTGAATGGGCACACCGTCTCGTCGGTTCGGAACTGCCGACTGAGCATGTTCGGTTGTATAAGGTCGGCTTTCGACCGTCGGGTAGAAGCGGGCAGGCGGAGAGGAGATAGAGCTCTCTGGTTGGCTGCTAGGGACCCTTTCTAAAATGTGGTACATTTATTATATCCATGGTATGTTAATATTACTACAGCTGCATGTGTGCTCAAAATGCAGACACAGCGTGGGATCGTCTCATTCAAACAGCTGTCGACTGTTTATTTGCTCAGTGCTGCTACTGCTGCCCAAAAATATCTGATCTCCAAGCAAAAAAACGGTCCAGCGTGATATGCTTGTAGATCAGATATGTTTGCGCAGCATAAGTGAACTCCATTTGTTTCACTTCTAGGCTATGGGAAAAACAGCTGTAAAAACCTTTATTTTATTTCATTCGATTAATGAAGGAATACATCTTTGAAATGCCACCTAAATTGTGAGTGGAACATGGATGGATTGATGGTGAGTAGGGCTTTGGCTGCCTCAGGTATGTGCGCCCACTCGCCTCTTGACATGCTTTTCGCTTCATATCGTTTGATGAGAGGGATAATAAACACATGATTGATACACCGAATGAACACTGTACTGTATGAACATAGACACTTACAGATTATGGAGAACTTTGAATTATAACAATCGTTTGAGAATCGGCAGGGTTAAACTGCCGGTGTCCTACAAACAAAGATTTCTTCTTGTGCTGTCAAAATAGTCTAAATACAGAACCTTGTGCCCTTGCCCTAAGCACCCTGCAGTGCAGTAGTTATCTTTATCATTTCTCAAATGATTTAAGCATGTAGGCTACATGTTAATGCGTTTGTTGTTGAAAAAAACATCAAGCCATAGGCTATTTCTAGCACCATAGTAGCCATCTGGTGGTGTCGGCTTCTCAGGTGCATTCAGCAACTTTTTTTGGCTGACTGATCTCCCGACATCATTCGACTGCCAGTCGGTAGTAGTCTGTTTGGTGGAGTTACCTTTAGACATTAAAGCTAAAAGGATAACAAGCTTAAACTCACCTTGTATTTATCACCCTCTCCTTTGGAATGTAGGAAGTGCTTGCTCATCTCTTGTGTGAGAATTGAAACTGGGTTGTCCACCTTAAAAACAAAAACAAAAAAAGTGAAACCGTGGCTTGAACTGCAAATGCTGGTCAAGTAAACCCAGAATTAATAAGATAAGTAGAGGACTAAAGTCACATTCACACAAAATACTGTTGCTGAGTAGTTTATTGTTGTTTGAGTAAATCTAATTGAGTTAACTGAATGTTTTATCAAGACAGGACATATAGGGGCTGTGACCACAGAAAGCGGTTCTTAAGCTGCCGGTGCTTCTATGGTAAACACATGCTGGACCGCTCCTCTTCCTAGCGCCCAAGCATCACATTTCAGCGTTCTCAGAATGTTTGACGGAGCACTCTGGGCGCCTCAAGCACCCACAATCATTGAGCAGAGGTATCTCGTTCAGTGAATCCTACACATCTGGTGGAGAGAGACAGTAAGCTATGTGGACCTATGGAAAAGAACATGACAGGATCCCATTGACTTACAAATCCGAAAGACAAAGTGGAGTTGGATTGGCCACACCCTCAGAAAACCTGCTATAAAAATGACCCGGCAAGCCCTGAAATGGAACCTAGTACAGTCAATCTGTGGTTTTACCCAAAAGAAATTGCAATAGTAATCATTCAGGGATGTTCCTTTGGGTCATCCAAATAGTGAAAGAAGTTGTGAATTATATATTTAGTGCACAGCAAGGTAAGTTCAGGGGTTGACATTTGGGGCCTTCATGCCTTCGGCGTCACACAAATTAAGAGCATATCTCTGCTTCTGAACATGCCAATTTCATATAATGTAAGTCTATACGGGGGCTTTCTAGGGTGTTCTTTGACATGCAGTCATCAGATATGACTGTTCTCGATGTACTTGTGCACTTTGGGGGTACCATTACTATTACGAGTTAATATATCAATAAATATCACTTGTCTTTCCTCCACCAAAATCTGAACATCAATATTACCCATGTGTGCAGCGACCACCAATGACGTGGATGATACAGGCCCTTACACTAAACCTTCAGGAAGTCAGAGGCATCAAGGTAGTGAAATATTTTGTATTTGAAGATTAAATATCTCTTTAACATTAGCTTGCCTCCTATTTCAAAGCAGCCTTGGCCACCAAAACCCAGAGTCACGTGACCTTAAACAAGATATTGCTATTAAGTAGATCAAGATGGACTGTGCATTTCTAAAGTAGCTGGAAAAGCAATGTAGGCATATGGAGCAGAGTTTATACCTGAATATTGAAATTGTCCAGAACTGCCTGGAGCTCTTCTTTTTTGGATGAGATAGTGTTACCTATGAGACAGGAGATAACTTGTAAGGAAAAATAAAATAGACAAACAGAGCTGAGGGAATAAAGAATATAGAGTGTAGTCCATGCTCGACTCCACCTAGTGAATGGGTATTTAAAGGGATATTTCACTTTCAAACATGTTTATGGTAATTTTAATTGTAACCAGAACAGGTGTTTTCAATGAATCTATCATGGTTAAAATAGAGTTTGAAGTTACAATGGGTTTGTATAAGAAGGGGGCGTGTCTGTTAAAATGAATATCAAATCTCTAAATACTGAATCAACTTAAAAACTGTCGGGGGTGCTCTTTTGTGTTTGAAAGTGAAATATCCCTTTAATCTACAACTCTTCGAGGACTTCACCAGATTCGCTTTTCACTTTGTAGATTCTTGCCCCCTCACGCGTTATCTTCACATCTACTGTGATGGACGAACCATAGACTTCTGGCTTGTAAGCATCTTTCCCTCTGTTGCTCAAGGTGACTGAAACATCAGCCGAACTGTGAGAAAAGAGGAACACAGAACAGATCCATTTGGTGGCAAGTGAGGCAAATTGTATCAAACAGTATTACATCATGCATGACATTTGAGTTGAGACCAGGAAGGAAACCGTGTTACTGGGAAAGAGGCAGTGCAACTTCATGCATTTTCAACAGGGCAAATGGTAAATCAAACAAAAAGGTTGAAGGTTGTTCTTTATCGTTACATCTTGTGTAGGTTCGATTGTGTCGCCAGATGTGAGAATAACAGCATAATTAAATTTGCGGATGATACCACAGTGATCGGTTTAATAACCAACGGTGATGAGAGGGCCTATAGGAGGGAGATAGAAGATCTAACTCTATGGTGCGATAACAACAACCTCTCACTTAACACCAATAAGACCAAAGAAATCATTGTAGACTTTAGGAAGTCCAAAGGTATCCACACCCCCATTTCCATCAAAGGGTCATCTGTCGACATAGTTGATAACTTTAAATTCCTGGGCATACACATCACAGACACATTCACATGGTCATTCAACACCGAGTACATCCTCAAGAAGGCGCAGCAGCGACTGTACTTTCTGAGGCGCCTTAAAAAATTTGGCTTAAGTACAAAAGGACTAGTGAACTTTTATCGTTGCATAATTGAAAGTGTCTTAACTGGCTGTATCACAGTGTGGTACGGTAACACGACCGCTCAGGATTGCAACAGGTTGCAGAGGACCATTAAAACAGCAGCTAAAATCATCGGCAGCACAGAACTACCCAGTCTCCACAACATCTACACCACTCGCTGTATGAAAAAAGCCCACAACATCATTAAAGACACCAGCCACCCCGCAAATACCCTGTTTAGACTACTTCCTTCCAAAAAACGCTACCAGAGCATCTATTCTCGCACCACCCGTCTCAGTAACAGTTTCTTCCCTCAGGCAGTCAGGCTGTTGAACAGCTGACCTTGTTTTGCACTGTATGGTCATTCACTTGCACTTTATTTTGTATTTTGTGTTTGTCTTTTCTTTGCACTATAGATGTTGTTTATGTGTATATAATGACTGAGAATGCTCTGAGCAAAACAAATTTCATTGTATTTATACTTGTATTTATACATATGACAAATAAACCTGAACTGAACTGAACTGAACTGAGGTAACGGTTAAAAAGAAAGAACTAGTCTAGTAGTAATAGTCCATGAGCCAGAGCCCCAAAATTGAGCGATGATTATCGAAAGAGTGGGCAAAACCAAACCTATATTAAATTGTTCATAGAGTCAATACGAGTCAATAAATATATGATAACCTTTCCACAGGAGCAGCTTTTTCATGGTTATCATACATTTTGTTATTTTCCCCATACGTACGACAGGTGAAAAAATGACAACATTTAAAAAAGAGTTATCATAATGAAACTTCCTGAGTTGATTACTTACATGAAGACAATGATTTATTGTATTACAAGTTTTCTGAAATTGTATATTTAAATATGCAAATTAGGCATTAGGAAAATATGCCCAAATTTGCATAACTTTCCAGAATCAACATTGGACAAAGCCAGAGTCAACATACTTATTTCATTTTGTTAAGATGTTGGAGTCAAAGGTTTTTAACGAGGGAATATTCAATATCTGGCTCAATTTTGGGGCTCAGGCTCATGGACTAAATGCCTAATTTGCATATTTAAATATACAATTTCAGAAAACTTGTAATACGATAAATCATTGTCTCCATGTAAGTAATCAACTCAGGAAGTTTCATTATGATAACTCTTTTTAAAATTTGTAATTTCTTTCACCTGTCATGTACGTATGGGGAAAATAACAAAATGTGTGATAACCATGAAAAAGCTGCTCCTGTGGAGAGGTTATCATATATTTATTTACTCGTATTGACCCTATGAACAATTTAATATAGGTATGGTTTTGCCCACTCTTTCGATAATGAAATCTTGTCTGGCTCATGGACTATAAGTTGCCAAGAAGAACAGGGAACAGAGCTGTGCCTTTAGTTCTTTCTCCTACTGTAGGTCATACATGGGCAACTGACGGCCCGGGGGCAGCCCCCACCTTAATGCGGCCCGTAGGTTAATATCGGAATACTGATATATTATTGATTTCAGCTGTTTACAATTTCAAACATGCAAACATGACCCGCTTTAATTACTTCAGTCTATATTAGTAGCTTAATGACTAGTATTAACATTCTATTGTATTTTTTATGTCCAATGTATTTGTATTTAAGTTCATAAAATTAACATAAGTATAACTAAATGCATTTGAAATGAAATAAAAATTTTACTTTTCAGGATTCCAATTCAAAAATAGCAGAACTACACTGTACAAGCTCAAAACGCGTCGCACTGCGACACGTTTTGAGCTTATAGATCTGTGCTACTTTTGTGTGACAGACTGACAAAGTACGGCATTAATTTACAGAAAAAGTGTTATATACGGAGATAAGGGGTGCCTGCCCGACAGTATATGCAATGTGGCCCTCTGGAGTGAGTGAGAAAATATAGTGGGCCTCTCCATCATCAAAGTTGCCCAACCCTGTCCTAGGTTGTCATTCCTCATTCAAATGTTCCCCATTTGTTGGACATTATGGAATAAGCCTTTATTGTATACCTATGACAAATAATATTCAGGTTTAGTTCATACATTTACAACAAAGCTAATACACAAAGCAAGTAGAAAAACTTCAAACTCGCACTCTTAACAATCCTCAAAAGAGTAATGTATTTTCTGATGTCCTCGTCTCACTCCACTGGATCCCCATCCGTTTTAGAATCGATTAAGATTTTATTGTTAGTTTTTAAAGCCCAAAATGGGCTGGCCCCTACATATTTATCTGATCTCATTCAGTCATACATCCCAACCAGAGCCCTGAGATCGGCTGACCAGTCACTCCTGGTTGTGCTCAATACTCAGTACAAGACCAGAGGTGACCGAGCCTTCGCGGTGGCCGGCCCTAGACTCTGGAACACCCTGCCACTCCACATCGCTGTGCTCAATCATTGGAGGTTTTTAAATCCTTAAAGACATATTTTTTCTCGCTAGCTTTTAATATGCTCTGTGCAGCACTTTGGTTGCACTTTGGTTTGACCCTGGTTGTTGGAAATGTGCTGTATAAATATGTAAATATGCACTACCTTTCTCCATCTTTCACAAATCCCTTAAGGGAGGACCCTCTGTTTGTGGCCTGTGCATTCCCCCCTAGGGCCACTATGAGAGCTGTCAGAATAGCACTCTTCCCACCTGTAACATTATGACACAGAGCACAGAAAGAAAGCATAGATGTAAGTGTACATACTGAGGTAAACAAAAACAGGTTAACCCATTTTGGGGTTCTTGTTGCCATGTACGGTATATAGGAAGATACATTTGTTGTAATGTTTGAATAAATATTTGAAGTTTTTCAGAAAACTTAAGTCAGGATTTAGAAGGCGTTTTTAGAATCGGCCTCAATGGGTTAAAGGAATGAAAAGAATAAACAGTTAAGTGGTTTCACTCACTTCCATTGTTGCCAATAACAAAGTTGACATTGGATCCGAAAGTGAAAGGGCCCAACAGTGAGTGACACATGAAATTCTTCAAGCTAATGCTCTCCACGATGCCCACTTCACCACCCTGCAGATGAACACACATCTGTGTTATTACACGTCAAGATACATACCATGATACGTCAAGATACATCATATGAATTTAACCATCTCTGCATGGCTGCATTATCATGTGTACAGTACACTGCATCAACGCATGCCTTCCAGAAGTAGACTCTCAAGGAGAGTTGAATTTAGGCATTTAGCAGTCTCTGTATCCAGAGCGACTTACAGTAAGCAAGGTTAACATATACATTAAATGCAGAGACAGCGTAGTGCCTCATTAATCTAGTATCATAAGTAAACCAAGAACCTAGCATCATAATAATCTGTACATTGAAACTATAGGATGCCGGGTAAACAAAATGAACCTAGCATTTGAACGTAGAAACCTTGTATCTCCATATTTCAACATATGTCTTTTCGTAAATTAATACCCTAATTCGTAGTACAGTGTCACGCAAACGTAGCAAAAATAGCCTATCTACAAGCTCTCAAAGTGCCACGATCTGACGCATTGTGAGCTTGTAGAACGGCTATTCTTGCTATTTTAAAAAAAACATTGAAAGTCAAAGTGATTAAGTGCCTGTGGGTTTTATAAATATTTACCCAATTAAGTAATATAAAAAGAGCTTGTGACAAAATAATAACTACATCGGATACATTTGAACATTTCCTGAAGAGTAACGGTTTTGGACATAATATAAAGGTTTCCACCCTAGAGGAACGATATTTGTAAGTTGGCAGCAGATGTACCATGATAATAATAATAATAATAATACCTCTTGTGATGATCCAGCCTGTCTCAGAGGCTGAATAGCGAGGCTAGACTGTGTCTGACTGGGACCAGCAATAATATCCTCCTCTTCATCGTCTTCAACATGTGGGAGATCTCCTGGCTGTAATGTAAAACAGCAGTGTTACATTTAAAATACTTTGACTAAAAGGTCTGTTCAAAAAAGTCCTAGCGGTCTTGTTTCCAATGAGGTCCTTGGTATTCAATTCATAGTCATAAATAGTGGCACCACAGTTCAAATATCAATACAAAAAAAACTGAAAAAGATAACATTATGTAGTATGTACAAACAAAATAAATAAGAAAAGCAGGGGGGGGGTGATAATGCTATATGTACAAGAAAGGGGGGGGGGTCGTCTGTCTAACGGGAGAATAGTACTACCTCGTTTTTTGGCCTCCTGAAAGGTGAATTTTCAGGGTTGTTTTAAATGAGCCCAACGAACTGCACTTTTTGAGGGGTGGTGTTAGACTATTCCAAACCTGGGTGGCAGTGCTGTGGAAGGAGAACTTGTCAATAATATCCTCCTCTTCATCCTGTGTGAGGTCTCCTGGCTCATCCTCGTCAGGTCGGGGTCTCTTCGACATATTGATGATCTAATTACAAGTAAAGTAATGAAATAACCCATTAAGACCCGAGGCCGATTCTACAAATACGTTCTAAATCAGTAGTTCTCCCACTTTCAAGATTTTTCAAAAATGTTCAAAAATAGTAGATGTTCAACCTCGCAGTGCGGCACGAAGTGATAGGCTGTGAGCTTGTATATCTGCTATTTTTGAATAGCAACGCAAAAATCTAAAATGACAGATGCTTTCCCAGTTGTAATGAAATAACTCAATACAATGAATGTTTCCTCATTTATTGGGACAGTGGTTCTCAAACTTTTTCATGTATTTAGCCGCGGACCCCCACCTTAAAATATTTTGTGCCAGAGACCCCTATAGGCCTACAGGATCTGTGTTAAAATATTCAAGATGCAACATGTTGTGAGCATGTAAATCGGCAATTTCCAATAGCCAATGTATAGGTCAAAGTGGTTACCGGGTACACTGAAGTGATCTTGATGCCATATCAGCTCATTTTCCTGGGGTCCCCCACCCCCCACCCCAGACACAGACAGACCCCTGGGGGTCCCCAGACCCCACTTTGAGAACCACAGCATTCGTACGATATCTGTCAAGAGCTGCATGGACGTGTTTTTAAAACGAGTCCAACATGGAGTTTGAAGTTGAATGGGGCTAAATTGGGATCAAATTATTATTTTTCTCCATAGTTGGACAAAGGTTTTCAGGACAAAACATCTCCATGCACCTATGTTGCTTGCCATGCCTGTGACATATATTGTGGTACATAGCCACAGTGGAATAAAACAACCGTTACAGAGGACAGCAGATCCCACGTGCACCGTAGCCATGGATCCAAGACGGTCATCTGTCATGACCGTCATGGATGAACTTCAACATGGTGTTCGTACTTTCTCCCTCTTTGGCCCGTACATCTACATTAACGTTCAGATTTCAAATATAAAGCACTTACCTCAAGACCACGGATGGTATAATTATGTACGGCCGCTCAGAAGTACCCGTATCTTCCGTATTGTTCAATAAAAAGCATTTTAATCCGATCGGTGGCCATTTTCTCATAGTTATAATGTGTCAGAGTGCAATACACCAACCAAACCGATAGGGTCGCGTAGGTGAAAGCATATGGAGAAAATGGCCAACGATCGGATTAAAATGCTTTTTATTTAATCTGGAAAAACAAGGGTAGGCTACTTCTGAGGGCCCGTACGTAATTGTAACATCCGTGGCCATGGCATAAACACTTTACATTTTAAATCTGAATGTTTACGTAGATGTGCCGGCCAAAAGGGGAGAAAGTGCAAACACTATGTTGAAGTTCATCCATGACTGACAGTCAGGTATCAGGGCTACTGGGAGGGAGATTGATTGATTGATGTAGTTTATTTAGTAAGACATGAGAATAGTACATGACAGTACATAACAGTACATGGATGTACAAATTCACAATACAAGGTCTACTAAACTGGAACTCTCATTAAGCACGCAGCTTGTTTAAGATGAGAACCCCATGCACACAAATCATGATGACATATAAGAGGCAGACAGATATACACACTACTATACAGAATGTCATACAATCAGCTTTCAGGTTACTGGTATGAAGAGAGAAAAAAAATATATATATACAAAAGAGGAAAATAAAGTAACTTGTTTATCCAGTTTAAGCAATTAGGCTACCTTGATGCACAACAGGCGTGTGGTCTTGCGTGTGACTGCTTAAATCGGCCATCGGGCCCACAAATAATCTAGAAATATCTAAATATTTAATCAAACAACTTGCATACTGTCTGGGATGTAGCTACACAAAAGCCCAATTAGTCGTGAAATTAAAGTGTTTAACACAAACTTGCAAATGGACACGCAGCTAAAAAGGTATTCCTCTACATTTAAGTGACGTTTTGCATTAATTTAGCTCAACTATACGCATAGTTCCATGCTGGAATCAACCAAGTCTAACAAAACAGACTCTTAACAAATATATATATAATATACTTTGCAATCAATATTATTAGAACAAAAACTGCTTGTGTGTGAGAATATTTCATGAATTAACGTACCTTAAGGCTTACCGCAGATTTAGAAGTCAAATGTACTATGTAACCGCAGCTCGTCCCAGGCTCGTCCACTGTTTTCACACAGGTGTATGACAGACACGGCTGATTGGCATGTGGCTTAAAGGAGCAGCTCACATTCAGGTGTAAAGTAACTAAGTACATTTACTCAAATACTGTACTTAAGTACAATTTTGAGGTATTTTTTTACTTTACTGGAGTATTTCCCAATTGTCAGTACTTTTACTTCTACTCCACTACAGCTCAGAGGCAAATGTTGTACTTTTACTCCACCGCAATTATTTGAAAACTTTAGTTACTAGTTACCTTGTAAATTTGTGCTATTTTCATAATATTTATCTGGGGAACCGAGTCAAAAGATGTATTGCCTCAACTCCAGGGTGGGGGTCCCCAGTTCAAATATGATTATTTTGGGGGGGTCCCCAGATCAAATATGATTATTTTGGGGGGTCGGCCTGAAAAGGTTGAGACCCACTGCAGTAAAATACTGCAATGTGATTCTACATTCCAGTACTGATACTAAGTAAAACGTTTTGAGTAGCCTACTTTTTCCACCACTGAAAACAGCGAAATATTGATAACTTGCATAAAAGGTAGGCTATATGTGACAAGCCAGTAAAAAACATGATATATATACAAGTAGGCCTATAAAACATGTACTAATCACTAATGTTTCAAATCAGGATAATTTAAGTGAAGTGAAAGCCTGAGTCCTTGGTGTGAAATTAGATTTAAAAAAATACAATAAATCAGGGGCAACAAATAGAGTATTGTTAATTCTAAAATCTAAGCTGATCTATATCATTTCCCTAATAAAATATTTTGTGTTAAAGATTACAGCCCATCATGAGAACTCTAGGGTATGGTGGTATAAAATGTTTGCCCACACAAAAGCACACTACACTATCACATCACAAATGTTCATTGTTTCCAGTATGAGACATTAGTAATTTATTGTTATTCCTCCTGCCATTCAGCTGATTTTTAGGTCCTAATGTGAATCAATGACTTGAGTATGCTACAGTGCTACCTCCATTGTTGGTTCAATGGACCATTTCAAAGTTTGACCTTGGTCATAACAGAAAGTTCCAAACAGACTAGTCCTCACCAAATGTCAACTTGTCTGTTAAATAAAAAACAATTTAGTAGCTACACAAAATACACTGTGTTGAAAGCCAAGATGTGTTTGTATGTACGTTTCCTGGGGGTCCCCAGCAAAGTGTTAATATAGCATCAAAATCTGTTAAACCATATACATTGGCTATTAATTGTTTTTATAAAATAAATAAAAATAGACGATCTACAAGTTCACAAGCCGTTGCGATGAGACGGGACCTGTAGATCAGCCATAAATATTTTTTATTTAAAAGGCAGTATACTATATACACATTTGACTGAAACATTTTAACAATGTAAATCTTGTATGGGGGTCCCTGGCACAAAATATTTTCAGATGGGGGGGGTCCGCGGCCAAATGCATGATTATTGCATAATTGTGTTTCTACACTTCCCCAGACATCCTACAGGAGCACAGCACCCAGTAGAATGCAATGGCCTTTACATCGGTACCATCTTGTGTTTTAATTAAGCTAAAAATGTAGTTTAACATTTATGTTTTTTATGGCTTAACAGGTGAAAAAGTAAAACAGAAAAGTAAGACATTTCACAAACTTCATCAATCCTTTATTGAAAAACAAATACACAATACAGTATAAAAACAAGAAAGCCTCTTAGCCAATTTTCTTTTAAATTAAATGACCTTTAAATAAACTAAACTGAATGTGTCTGAATGTGTGATCAAGCTTAACTGGAAGAAAAACAGGGAAAGCAAGTACGAGGCTTTACATTTTCTTTAAATAAACTAAAGTGAATCAAGAGAATTAGAAACAATAACTATAAACACAAATGCGGGACGGTCTTAATCCATGTCCTCCTCTTCATCTCTCTGTCCATGAGACTGAGTTCCACGGTCAGGGTCATTGAGCCGGAGTATACGGATCAGTTTGTTAGAGGGGATAGAGCTGAGAAAACAAAAAGACAAATAGTAATAGCAATTAAATGGTTGACTGGACTGGTTGCTCTGCTCTGGCATAACATGTGTTAATTCTGTGAAACTGCTTGACTGCTTGGCCAACACGGTTCTAATATACAACTATTGTTTCTCCACAAGAACCGACAATTATGGCTCTAGATGGTATTGACTAAGCTACGCCATTATATGAATCATTTATGAATAACCTAAAAGGGATAGGCAATATAGATGATCACGTGGGCATTTGTCATTGCCAAAGTTTGATTAGTGAGGGCTACAACCAGTTCCCAGCAATAATTCACATACAGAAAGCCTCATTTAGTTATAGACGGCAAGAAAATAGCATTTGATCATGCAGCAACTGAGTTACACACGGCTCCAGACTGGCTTCTATGCTCTTATAATAATTTATTTTCACAACTCCAAATTTGCCTTAAAAATAACCTTCCATTCATTAACAATTTGGGCAACAAGTAAAAGTTCCTGCTTCCAGTTAAGTTTTTGTTTACAGAGCAATGTATTGTATGGCTTATTGTAGGTTACTAACTGCACTAAATGTAATAGGCTGTTTAAACACATTTTCATTTCATTATTTTATGCGGGGTCAAGCATCACAATAGGCGGAACATCTTTGCCTGAATTTTATGATTAATTCAATTAGCTGACAGTCTTACAGCCATGAGGCAGATCAGTATATCAACGACTATCACAGTGGCCAAAGTAAGTAATTGCATTCACGAAACATGTCATCCATAGTAGAGTCCGACCGATGCCAGATTGTTTTGTGCAAATCTTACTGGTAAATTAAAACACTTTGTGAATACAGACCCAGATTTCAACAGATAAGGTTGAATGTAATTAAGAGCAACAGTCACAACGACTGTTGAAATCCTCAATCAACATATTGTCACCTTCTTAAAATAAAGGCACATACTTTAAAGTAAAAAAATAGTAGTGGGACATGTCTTATTTTTTTTACATTTAATTAAATACAAATTTTGTATTATATATATATTTTCAATGATTATTTTTATTAAAAAGAAGACTTGGCCCATTATTTTATTTAAGGTGACGAAATCATCATTATGCTCATACAGGGATGTGATACATGGTGGCTAACCTCATGCTCTGTGGGGTGAGGAAGATGAATTGCCTGTTCCACTGGTTTGAGGCAACCTTTAACATCATGTCCATGGAAATCCTCCTGTTCACCATGTCCTGATAGATAAGACACACAGGCTTGCATCATTGTCTGAGAAATTAACCAACCGATTGAGAGCAACAAATATATCTAGTACCTGCCCATTTCTATAGCCAACATTAGTATCATACTAGATTCAAATACAAAAATATGAACTGTAAAATGGCGTGCCATTTATTCTAACAGACTTATTACCATGTAGACGTCAAACTCGTCGAGGCAGCGGAATGGGGCCTCCGTGATTGCCCACAGAGACAGCACAAAGCAGACGGTGGAGAAAGAACGCTCTCCCCCCGACAAGGAACGCATGTCGCTCAGATTAGCCTTACCACCCTGACCCGGCTGTACCTGGAGATGCCAAGATAAAAAGAGAGAAGGAAAATAGACAATAGGCAGATTTTATGTAGTAGGGAAGGAACAGTAGGGGACACATGGGGAAGATAGTAAGGGCCAAGGGTTTGAGAAAACAGATAGGGAAATGGATAGAGGGAAATGGATAGAGATGAATTGGTTAAGTGTCAGTTGATAGAGGGTGCATGATTATTCAATATATACAGCGTAAAAGAAAAAAAAAAAAAGGACAGTGTACACATATTACCATTTTTTTACACTTGAGTGCACGCACCCCTCACATGCATGCACACAACCCATTAAGACCTGAGGCGATTCTTTAAAAAAAAATCTAAATCCTAACAGTTTTTTTTTTTTAAATATAAAAAAAAGAAATCACGATTTTTCAAAAATAGCAGATCTACAAGCTCATAGCGCGGCACTCGGTGCCGCGCTATGAGCTTGTATATCTGCTATTTTTGAATAGCCAAAGAAATCGAAAGTGACACAGATGCGTTCCAGGTATTAATGGGTTAAATAAATTGGTCAAAACTGTCAATTTGAATACCTCTCCTATTGTTATGCCTCAAAATGCATTCATTGGGCCAGGCAATGCAAAAATCTCATACGCCCATTAGCAAATTGGCTTCCACGTCCAAAAAATGCTTTTGCGCACGGGTTGAAACATCAGCCGAGGCTGGTTTTAGGCATGAAAATGAAGACGGCACCGCAAATGTTTAGTAACTATGATCCAAGGTGTGTAGGCTGGGCAGGCTGTTAGGCTGGATAAGGGTATAGCGATGCAAAGAAGCACAACAAAGACATTTGCTTCACATATTAAGATAATTGTGTTCATGCTATTTAGCAAAGTAATCATTTCATCCTCACTTGTACAGCCACAACAGCTACCCTATTTTTCAGGCATTATAAATGAAATTGTGTCACAAAAGTTTGTATGCAAATATAATACAGAAAATGTGTCTTCAACATTTTTACAGTCCTACAAAGAATACATGCTTGGTTTTCATTGGAAAATACTGACAGGGAAGCTGCATTACAGATAAAATAATTCTTACTGAGACTGTGAGAGTTTCCTTCTTGTGATCAAACGCCATAGTCCCGGTGTAGCCTCTCTGGCCCAGCATACTATCAAAATAGTATTTACATCGAAGCGCCATCAAGCTAGGAGAGAGCAAGGAGACAGATTAGGTATAGAAAAGGGAAAGGAGGTAAGATGTAAAATGTTTAGCTGGTCAAATACAATATGTTTTTATATACAATTATTAAAACTGAGTTCATCCAGTCAGCCATACACTCTCACTCAAATCGATCGTTTTATTCAAAAGGTCCTGATTAAAACAAAGAAAACAACATAATAATGTAATGGTTCTGGAGATCTCTACACTACTCAATGCCATACTTAAAGAGCAACTTAACACAAACCATTATTTTGAGAGAATTTGGCAATTATGAAAATGCTATCAATTGTTAATTTCAATCCAGTGTTGAAAATCACAAATACTGCCCCCTATTGGTGTAAAGGGTTGGAAACCATCTCAACTTTGCACTTGATTTAAACCAGGCCCTCCTGGCGGCAGATGATCTGAATGGGCAGCAAGAAGCTGCTGAAGGTATTAAACAAAACGGAGGACAGGTCAAATGTGCGTGGGTCCCTTTTTCCACCACTACACTCTTTATACTCGACTGGATCATTACAACACTTGTTTGCTGCTCGCTTTTTAAGTGGGAGAGTTCCCTGGTTATTGTTAAACAAGTCACACAGTGGGAGTCGGAGGAGACAAGATCGACGATCGAGCGTTCCTCGAATGCACAATTTTAAGACTTATTCAAGCTGAAACCAATTCAATAAGTTGTTCTTTAAATACTGTGACACCTTTGAACAGATACTGACAGGTATTAGTTCCAACCAACCTCCTGAGCTCGTCATAAGCCTTGAGTCTCTGTGTGACAATTGCATCCAGGGTTTGAATGAATTTGTTGAGGGACTTCACTTGCATGCTCACATTCTTATAGTTCAGAGAGGCCTCGTGGTACTGCCTGGGGAGTCACACATGAACAGGTGAAATGAGAAGATAATTAGAGTGGGAAGCACTAGAGATGAACCGTACGGTTCAATATTAAACCAACGGTCCCATATAAGCAAGGCTTTACACCAGTCCAAGCAATGTCTACCTTTAAACAAACATTTGACAGCAGATGTGAGGTGGGAATAAGTATCAAGGTGACCTACCTAACAATCTCTTCTCGGTTGCCTTGCTGGTCCTGCTTGGAGGTGATCTTAAGCCTGAGACGGCTTATCTCTGTGTCCAGGCTCTTCAGAGTCCGATTCACCTCCAGTCGCTCAGGACACATCTCTGTGGCCTTGGCTACGGCTTCCTGCATCACATCACAGGGAGATATGAAAGTAAACATTCATACTAAATGTTTTGCATTAAAGCAACACAACGTATCTGAGCTCTTCAGCCCCAACGCCCCTCAAATTTTGAAGTTCTACCCCTTGAACTCTACACTAGGCATTCCGTTACTAACCCCACATGTCAACATTTTGTTTCAACTAATTGTGCACCTGCTTACATTAGGACAGCAAGAACTAATTTCTCTTGTCCCTATCAAGAGTACCTGGAGCTCCTGTTCCTTGACGTTCAGGGAGTCTTTGAGGGCCTGGATGCTTTTGATGTGGCCCTTGAGTTTATCCTCGTAATGCTTCAGGTGGTGCTTACACTTTCCGACCTCCTGGTCACTTACACTTAGCTCCTCCTACAGTGGGACACAGGAGAAAAAGGGGACAAACACTGCAATGTATAATTTGAGCATTGGTAGGATACGAGAAAGGCAAGCCGATTTGATCCAAATATGCCAGAATACCTTTATCAATGTGGCTTAACTGAACACACAGGTCATGACGCAATTCTTTGGAGCGATACCATTCAGTGTCAAGTCAATGTAAAGACGTGACATGTAGAAATATTTAACATTTTTGCCCGAAGCAGTGAAATGATTTTTGCCGAAGCGTACAGTGACAGTGTGTGGGGAAAATATTGCTTCAAGAGTAAGTGTCATGTCCTGTGTGATGACGGAGCGATGCATTATCCGATTTTAAGCCATGCGATAATTTGTATTGTATCCGGTGTGAATGCACATTGAAGACTATGTGCCACATTAAAGCTGCATTCCACAATAACATGGTCCATGAACCAGACAGGGATTGCGAGAATAGCGCATATTTTAACTGATTCCTGCAAATTCAGCACTTATGTGGTATATTCCCACATGTTTACAGCGATGTTAATATAATCGGTCTTCTGCCATTTTAGTTTTTTTTACTTTTCTGTGTGCAGGTGCCCTTGTCCTAAAGTCCGACCCAGTCCTCTTGACTCTCACAGACTGCCAACTGAGTGAACTACGCATGCACTGGTCACTCAGGAGACGAGGTACCGTTGAGTCCCTAGAGCCATTTGGGGCACTAGCAGAAAGCGCTACCTAATCCGGGACAGCATCTGTGTCATTTTAGATTTTGCCACATATATAGCAACATCTGTTTTTTTCAGAAAACAGGTAGGATTTAGGAGGCTTTTAGAATCGGCCTCAGGTGTCAAAGGGTTAATGTATCAATGTATCAAGACATTTTTTAGACAATAATGTGCAAATAGATTTGACATCAATATTTTAGGGCATCCCTAGTATCCATTATGTGTAGTGTGTGTACCTTGATATTTTCGACTTCCTCTGACACGCCATTGATCTGTTCCTTGTGCTGATTGTACTCCTGCTCAGACTCCTCGTAGGCAGTCTTGAGCTGGGCCATCTGAGCCAGCGATGTCTCCAACTCGCCATGCGTAGAGGAGATCTTACCCATAATCTCCTCCAGGTCCTCCTCCTGTGGGAGGTGGATGACATGAGGTGAGTCTAAGACATACTCTGAATGTGTATCTGATGAATGTGCATCTGATGTTGAGCTCCTACACCTGGGCTCAGGTTATAAAGTCCCCATAACCCCCCTTCAGGACTAACTAGACTCAGTAGGTCAAATTATAAGTGATCATAACTTTCCCCTGGATTCACGTAGTCAGTACTTGAATTAAAAAAGCAGGGGCTGCTAATCCTTGAGACATTCTGTGCATCTGTTAGACCGTTATCGATAGTGCCTTCATGAACGTGTGCTGCAAGTAGTCCTTTTCTCATCACTTTGGGACACTATGGCAATATTATGGTATTTTATAATATTTGTTGTAGGGCTAAAATTCCAATACCAGCCATTAAACAGAGAGGTCTACTGTATGTCAATGAAAAGCTGCAAATGATAACAAAAGCTTACATGATGTAAAATGTATCCCAGTGACGAAAACTACAACCAGTTTTGAAAGGCTTGGCCTTGTCATAGCTTGCTGTGTTAAATGCCAAAACAGTGATTGTGACATCAGCCATTAAGAATCAGGTTGATGTAATGGCGGGCTACAGACCATATCGGCATGGCCCACAAAATGAATATGTAAATTGTAGGAACACAGATTTTTTGGTAAATATCGTTCTATAGACCAAAAATTTAGCGTGAGTGTCCCTTTAAGAACTGTGGCAGAAAAGAAAGGTCTGGAAGAACCAAGCATAGAATAGAGGAGAGAAACAAACTAAAACCATGTAGGTTGTTTATATTTATGGAAACCACGAGCAGTTTTACGATACGCACCAGGGGCTTGAGGTCCTCAGATTGTGGCTCGTCTACATTCTGCAGCTCATTCACCTCTACCTGCAGTTTCCTAGCTTTTTCCTGGAACAAATTATATTAGAATTATATTTTCTATGAACTATGAATGTGCACATGATAAGACAAAAAAGGCAAGAACGTCAAAAGTGAAAAGCAGAAACGTACTTTGGTGTTTCTCTGCTCTATTTGGGCTCGCCTCAGCAGAGCCTCATTCTGCTTGATGTCTTCATCCACCTTCGCCATCTGATTCTGGAAACGAGCAGCCTGGCCCTTCTGGTTCTCTAGCTCTGACCTCAAGTGACTGGGAAGGGACAGAACGGGAGGTGAAAAAAGGAAGACGGGCAAAGACAGGAAAGAGAGATGTCACACAGTATTTAACTTTTCATTTAAATTGATTGCACAAGAGAGTGCAAAATGAAAACGCACAGTCTTTTTTTACTCTTTGCATTGTTCAATGTACAGGCCATCACACAGTAGAAAATGCACATTTCCATGCTGACCTGATCTCCTCCTCCACATCTCCACTGAGGTACTTGGCTCTGTTCTGTTCAGCGGTGTAGGCTCGGTTAGAGAAGATCTGGTCTCCCTCCTTAGTGATGGCCATGGAACAATTATCTGGCGGCTGTCTGCCCTGCATCACTCGACGAGCCTCTGTTTTGTCCTTTCTCAGAGAAATGAGCAGAGCCCAAAAATTAAGTCAATTGCTGTAACGAATACGAATATCTACAGCAGTATTGTTAATTAACTAAGGTCTTTTCCCAAACACAGTGAGCCATTATTGATTGTTGTCACCTTGATGAGCAGAATGCTTTCTATTCCCCTCTGGTCAATCAGGCAGTTGGCCACAACCGGGTCTTCAATTTCTAGAGATTGCAGCACTGAGGGATATTCACGATGGTTGACAGCCCTGGCACATATTTGCATGCAAGATATGCAAGATCAAACGATCAGACAAGCATTTAAATTTACAAATTTTACAACGGCAAAAGAATAACAGATAAGTACGGCCAATTTATTGTCCCCCTCTGCATTTTAATTTGGTATAGTAGTAAAACACGTATATGAAGCACTTTTCTTTTAGTATCGGCCATGCCTTCGGCCTGGCAGAGACAAATATAAAGTATCTCAAATGGGGTTACGTGTACCCCTAGAGGTACAAAGAGGAACTACATACAAATTGGAAAATCAAATGTACTTACAGAAATATTATGGCCATAGTTTAAAATATATCTCAGGGTGCATTAATTGCAGCTCTTTCACTACAGTTATTTGTATCGTTATAATGTAATTAGGGGTGGGCGATAAGGTAAAAATCTTCTCCAGGTAGGATAAAAAAATATATATTTTTTTTGTGTAGGGTTTTTAAGACAATATTGCAAGTTACAGTAGAAATGTCACTTGCAATTTACGAGGACTGGATAAGACTGGTTAATCCCCACTCTAACATTTTTTTCCGTTATACCAGCCCTTACCTCCTGCTGGTGTTGTGGACTTTCGTGAGGAAGGAGCTTGTGATAATGTTTGGCCTGCGGCCACCGGGGAATGTCTTGACCATGAGGCCTTTCAGCACCTTCTCATCCTCGTAGTTGTCACAGGCAAAGGCTTGCAGCTGGCCTTTCAGACAGATCTCCACAGCCAGGGCCAAATCAGGGTCCTTTATGCCAATACAGTAACCTAAGGAAGGGGGGGGGGTCAAGAGGGAGAAAGATGCAGATAAAGAAATGGGGGCAATTCGCTGCTGCTGTCAAGTATAGGGTCTCACTGGCACTTCGGGCAAGTCTGGAAGTGAGAGAACTTTTCTTTGCCCTTTTTCTTTTCAAAAACCTGAACAACAGTCGAGGTACAGACAACCAAGAAGAACAATGAAAAGAACAAAAGAGTTGTTGCACACAAATTTTAGATTATAGGATTTAGTAAATGATATAGTAAATGATGGGACCATGTCATGATGGAATGTGAGTGTATATATGTATTTATAGTTGATTAATGGAATGTGAGTGTATATATGCAATTATAGTTCATTAAATAACACAGCAATGCCAATGATGCTGTATACTGGCTCTGCACCAAACAAAGTAGTGATGCAATCAGACCAGTCATTATGCGTCGCCTGCGTTACAATGCATAAAAATAGCACTCTTTTTTTTTTTTTTATCACTTGAAATTTTTATTAATTTTTGTACACACAAACATACATTGTACAACACAAAAAGAAATGAAACAAAAACCCCCCCCAAAAAAAAGAACAAGACATAAAAAACAAGACAAAAAACTAAACCTAAGAAGACAAACATTTCGAAACCAACAACTGACTCTACATATGTCTTTTTGTTACAGTGCTACTTCATTCAATTAGAGTTCTTGTAGAATATCCATTTTGCCCATTTCTTTTCCATCTGTGCTTCCTGGAGTCTCAGTCGATGTGTCATATTTTCCATCACATAAATTTCCTCCACAAGCTCTTCCCAATGTTTTTGAGTGGGTATGTCCACCTGTCCCCATTTCCTTGTGATGTTTTTCTTCCCTGCTGCCAATAAAATCCTGACTAAATACCTGTCCTCCATCCGTACCTTTCCTGTTTCTAAGTCACATAAATATAAAACTTTACTGTCCATAGGTACCTCATATCCCAATATCTTCCGTAGTTGTTTATGTATCATTTTCCAAAAAGATTCAATTTTATGACATTTCCAGAAGACATGCGAGTGATCCACATTCGCCTCTCCACACTCCCTCCAGCATTGAACTTGTTTATTTAACTGTTTACTCTTCATTTTTGGAGTTATAAAGAACCTGATCAAATTTTTCCAGGAGAACTCCCTCCAGACCCGTGAATTGGTGGAGGTTTGATGTGTCATCCACATATTCACCCATTCTTTTTCTGTAATTTCTATATCAAGTTCCGTTTCCCATTTTTCTTTTATATAATCAGTTGTATGTTTACTATTTATAAATTTTCGGTATAATCCGGAAATAACCCGAACCTCTTTTCCTGTGTATGCGTTTATCATCATTTGAACCACACCATTCACTTCTCCAGAGGGTGTTTCCTGAATTTCCTTTTTATAATAGTCTCTTAGTTGTAGGTACCTATAGAATTCGTGTTTATTTAGATCATATTTATCGCTTAGTTCCTTAAAGCTCTCCAACTGCCCCTTTGTCACCAAAGTACACCATGCTGTCATGCCCTTATTCTGCCACTGTTTAAACCCTTTATCATATTCCGCCGGTTTGAAGGTACTATCTGCAGCTATCCATTTTAATACTCTTATGTCTTCTTTTAGTTTGTATTTTTTAACTATTTTAAACCAAATCTCCAATGTAAATAATGTAATTGGGTCGATGAGATGCTTCTTTTTCTTAAAATATTCAATGTCTCCTAAGAAACTCTGAATTGGTTTATTCTCAACTTCCTTCTCCATTTCTTTCCATTTGGACTCATAGTTAGGGTTACACCAACATACAGCATACCTCAGTTGAGCAGCTTCATAGTACATTTGTAAGTTGGGGAGACTCATCCCCCCCCTATCTTTTGGCAGTTTGAGAGTCAGAAATTTAACTCTAGGCTTTTTACCTCCCCATACAAATCTGGACAACAGTCTATCCCATTTTGTAAATTGGCTTTGGGGGACCTCTACTGGCAGAGCCTGGAACAGGTATAACAACCTAGCCAGTATATTTATTTTCACTGTCTCAATTCTAGAGTTAAGGTCCAGTGGCAATGTTGTCCATCGTTCTATATCTTTTTGGATTTTCTGATCTATTCCGGTGTAGTTGGCCTTATACAGTGTGGACATACTTTTAGTAATGTTAACTCCCAGATATTTAATACTTTTTTGATTCCAGTTGAAGTCAAAAGATTCCTTTATGTATGCATTTGGGGTATAATTCAATGCCAAAATCTGTGTTTTGGATATGTTGACCTTGTAGCCAGATAGGTGCCCAAATGTTTCTAATATATTGCCCAGCACAGGGAGTGAATCATTGGGTTTTCCGAGGAATGTTATTATATCATCGGCAAAAAGCCCGATCCGATGTTCTCTGCCATGGACCTCAACTCCATGTATACCCACATTTTGTCTCACCGCCTGTGCTAGTGGTTCTATGAAAAAATCGAACAAGGCGGGCGAGAGGCAGCACCCCTGGCGTGCTGAGCGCTGTAGATAGAATTTTTCGGACAAACTTCCATTGATTTTAATTCTCGCTGAGGGCTGCTGATATAATGATCTTATACTATGTACCGCCTCTTTGCTAAATCCAAATCTTGTCAGCACTGCATATAAGAACTCCCAAGAGACCCGATCATAGGCCTTGTCCGCGTCAATACTTACTAATAGTGCACTTGTATTCGTCCTCTGTACCTTATCTACAATGTGTATAGTTCTTCTAATACTATCATGGGTCTGGCGCCCTCTAATAAACCCAGTCTGATCTTCGTCGATCAGGTCTATCATGAGATCAGCCACTCTTTTGGACAGAATTTTCGTATACATTTTATAATCTACATTTAAAATGGATATTGGCCTATAGCTGCCACATTGCACCTTATCTCTCCCTTCTTTTAGTAAAACTGTAATTATTGCCTCTGACCATGAGGTTGGGATTTTGTGTTTTTTTAATGTCCAGTTAAAAGAAGCTAATAGTAAAGGTGCCAGCTCTTCCCTATACATTTTGTAGAATTCTGCAGGGAAACCGTCACTCCCTGGTGATTTGTTATTCTTAAATGAGCTGATTGCCTCCAATACCTCCTCCATTGTAATGCTTGCTGTTAATTTATCATTTTGTATTTTCCCAATTGAAGGCAGATCTAATTGTTCCAAATATGCTCTCATTTCTCCCTCCTCTACTTCCTTGGGTTGTGAGTATAAGTCCTCATAATAGTTTTTAAATATTCTCTCTATTTGTTCCGGTACACATGTCAGTTCTTCTGTCTGAGGATCTCTAATTTGACATATGTTACTCAATACCTGTTGTTTGCGTATTCGCTTTGCCAATAATTTGGTGGCCCTTGATCCAGCTTCATAATAGTTTTGTCTGAGGAACCTGTTATTTTTTTCAACCTCGTCAAGTTGTGTCTCTTTTATTTTTGTTTTCAGTTCTTGTATTAGTTTGTATACCGCCTCTTTTTTTGTTATCTGATATTCTTGTTCTAGCCCCCTCAATTTGTCATTGTTTTTCCTGTAGATTTCTAACTTAGCCTTTTTTACTATTACTGACTCCACTATCAATTTACCCCTCAGGACCGCTTTCATGGCATCTAGGACTACTGTCGGGTCCACCTCTTCATTATCATTTTCCTCTATATATCTTATTAACTCAGCTTTGATATTCTCCCTCCGTTGCTCATTGTTCAACATTCCCATATTAAGTCTCCAGATTGTTTGACGTTTCCTGTTATTCAATCTCAATTTCAAAGACACTGGATTATGGTCTGATACATCCGCCCCTCCAATCTCGCATTCAGTAACTCTATGACTCTCATCTGTGTTTATGAAAAACTGGTCTAATCTAGAATGCACTTTGTGTGCTGCAGAGTAATGTGTAAAGTCAATTAATAAAGGGTGAAGATATCTCCATATATCTATCAGTCCCATCTCCTTTAGTGATGTATTTACAAATTTAGCTAATTGAGTTTTCCCCCTTTTTAAACTTGACGTATCTTTTTTATCACACAAAACCGTATTAGTATCTCCTCCACAGATCAAAATTCCATTTGATTCCAAGGCTATGATATCAAACAAGGATTTGAAAAAATTCTTATCACTTTCCGGAGGTGCATATATATTTACCAAGGTTACCGGTTCATTATCTAGTTTTCCTTTCACTATAATATACCTCCCCTCTTTATCCTTAATTTCCTTTTCAAATGTAAAATTAATTGTATTAGATATCAAAATTATAACACCCCTTCTAGGACCTTTTCTATATGAACTATAATATGAATTCCTGTAGCCAAATCTTTTTAATTTCTCATGTTCCGTTTTTGTTAGATGAGTCTCTTGTAGGAAATATACCTGCATTTTTTCTTTTTTCAGTTTTGTCATCACTCTTTGTCTTTTTATCGGAGAATTAAGACCATTCACATTCAGTGACATTATCCCAACCACATTAGTCATCAAAAAACCTCATTTCTCTTCTTGTTACATATAACACTTGTACCTTCATCCCATAATGTTTACATCTAGTTGTCAGTTTCATACACTTAAAACAAAAAACATAAACCACATAAATTAACTTCCACACACGGGGTAAAACCTCCGTGACCCCTAGACCCTCATAATAGGGTGCGGGGGTAAGCCCCGTCTTACACGGGGGCCCCCCCCTAGGCATACTAGTACTAGACCCAACCCTTGGGCTTCCCCAGCGCCTAGCCAACATCCTCTTAATGAGAAAACTCTCCGTCGGTATGTATTAGCCCAAAAAAACCAAAACAAAAACAGAACAGAAACCATTTCGTTTTCATCAAACCTAGTTTGTAACAAAGACCCCATATTGAGTTGTATTCACTAAAATAACCAGTCATTTCTATTGTACGGGTGGGTTTGTTTCTATCTAACATATTTATATGACGTCAATTTTTTACATTCTTTCCCCCTATTTATTTTTACCTTCTCTCGTCATTTTCCCCCTTCTTTACCCCACCCCCCACCGTCATTTCAACTCAATGTTACCTCTTGTTTTCAGCAAAAAAAGGAATTCCTTATTTTCTTCTAAAACTTTTCAACTTCTCTGAAGCTCGATTCTTTGCTCCTCTCGCCCGTTCCACTCTCTTCCACTCCGAGGCTCCACTGCTCGCTCCCTTGCTTCCCTTCGTCTGTGCCGTCGTCGGATCCGCTCGACCCTCCGCCTTCGCTGCCGTTGTCGGCTCCTCCGTCGGCGATTCTACGTCTGGATCCCCGCTCAATCTTTCCTCCATGAAGCCTCTTTCCCTCATGGCTTGTGTGACTTCTTCCGCGTTGTTGTAAGTCTTCACTCCCTCCAGCCAGTGGACCCTCATCTTCGTGAAAGGAGTATTGAAACGGATTCCTCTCTCTTTGAGGATTTTCTTTGCTGGGAGGTAATCTTTTCTCATGCGAACGATTTCGGGAGGGTAATCATGATCGAATCCTAGCCGCTTGCCTTCCACTTGTATTTTCTTCTCCCAGGCCTTTCTCAGCACCATTTCTTTTGTCTCAAATTGTAGAAAGTTCAGCACAATGGATCTGGGGGGGGCAGACGGGTTATTCGGTTTCTGGTGGAGGGCTCGATGTCCCCTTTGTAATTGAAGTTGGGTTCCTGCGGGTAGATCCAGTTCGGATTGAAATAATTGTTCCATATACTTCATTACCGACTCCCCTTCAATTTCCTCTTTCAGATTGAAAACCCTGATGTTATTTCGTCTCGCCCTCGTCTCGAGCTCCAGTAGTTGTGCCTGTAAGATCTCCACATGGTCCACCAATACCATCATGGCCCCGTCCGCTCCTATCCTCCAATCTTCTACCTCTGATATGCGTGCTTGGGTCTCGTTGGTATCAGCCTTCAGCGTCGCTATTTCTCCGTCTTGTCTTTGCGCCTGGAGGTCTACCTCCATGCGAAAGTTTGTAATTTCGTCCTTAATGTCTTTCTTTATTTCTTCCTTAAACGAAGCTAGCTCTTGCTGTATTTCCTGTTTGAAAGAATTAAATTCTGATTTAAATTCTGCCGATATCCCAGCGAGTCCCGCACGCAGCGTTTCGTTGAATCCCCCGTCCATTTTTATCTCCGCTCCTCGTTCCCTTCGGTTCCCTCCGTCGTCGTCGCTGATTCCGATGCTTTATTCCTCTCTTGTAGGTCTTAAAATGATTCTATGGCTTCTTCTTTATATATTATTCATTTTATTTTCATTCTTTCCCCGTTTTGGTTCTGTTTCTGTCGAACTATTTTAACCGACTCTGGAGAGCAAACAAACTAAGCTGCTCCTCTCTCCGCCATCTTCCCGGAAGTCAAAAAAATAGCACTCTTAATAGCAGTATTTTTTTGTTGTAGCCATTAGCAGATTCATGTTTTTGGCTTATAAAAGATTTCCGACAAGAATTAGCACAATTCTCCACTTAGTTCAATAATAACATACAATATTTAAAATGTACGCTCATTAGTTATGTACTTCAATAGCCGTTGCCCCCTCCACCCGATATAGAGAGATATTTACCCAGTGGTCCACGGGGTGTCTGCTTGAACTGGCCCTTCTTGTAGGCTTCCTGGATGGTGTTGAGGAACGCTGGCATGTGCTCTCCAAAGCGCCGCAGACGGTTGGACCGGCTGCCCTCCATTGTCTGTAGATTCCTCCTGTTCATTTCTATGGACCTCTGGAGGGTGTCCTGCTCTCGCCTGATGACAGGGTGGAGAAGAGTCAAACACAGACACAAGAAGGCAAAGGGGTATTACATTTAATTAATCATAAAAGTTTAGCTAGTTTGTAAAGAAATTGTGGCTCTAGAACATGTAGGCTGGTTCAATATAAAATCCCCCCCATGGAAAGACCCCCATTGCAGGTCCATCACTATTGAGACACATCAACATTACCTCACTAGACTAATCTGTGTATGTCCCATATTAGAACCAAGCACTTCTAGAATACAGTATTGTATGAGGAACAGATATATAACTTCTATAGCTAAGGTGTGTCCATAGCCAAGAGGGTAGAGAGGCTGCCTGGGCACCACATTAATGGCATCTACTGCTTGCCGTTAGGATCGGTGTTGGGGTATTTGCTAAGTGCAATTTGTGCATCTGGAATTTGTCCTCAGCATCAACTCAAGGGCACAAAATTAATGTTATAACACACACACACACACACACACACACACACACACTTCAGTTAACCAGTCTTCAACGGATAATGAATTATTGTAGTGTATGCCATCAATCGTGTACCTGCCCCCATCTGTATATGCAAATGATAACTGATCTTGTAGCTCCAAACCTCTACTTAAATAAAAAAATAAAAAATGCAAAACAAAGTGTCTTACTGCCAGCCAGTCAGTTCCCTCGTCCCTACTACCCACCTCATCTTTCCGAGCTCCTCCTTAGTGAGGGTGATGGCCTGTTGGTACTGGTCCATCTGCTGGCCCAGTGTGGAGTCCTGGTGTCTCAAACTCTCCAGCTGAGCCTCATGCTTCTCTATAAGCGTTGCCCTCGCCTGACTCTCCTCCTCATTGCTCTTACTGATGCTAGAGGGAGGTAAAAAAATATAAAAAGATTGAACATTCAGGCACTGATTGTCTCGACACGGCTGTCTCGTAATAAACACTGGTGTAATTGATAGAGAAGCAGGAATGCACAAAAAAAAGAAAAAAAAAGAACAGTTAAACTAATCGATTAATAAAAATATTATATAAAAAATGATAATCGATCATTTAATAAAATAATCAATTAATAACCAATCCACATTTAGGGCATGTCATTACAGGCGACAAATTTCAAAAATAGTGAAATCTAGAAGCTCACAACTCTTCGCCTTGCAATACGTTTAGCTGGTAATCTGCCATTTTCACTTTTTGCACGAAACCGAAACACAAAAATGAGGTTGTTAATCCAAAAATATTCTATTAATCGAAAAAGTTATCTATTGAATAATCACTGTGCAGCAGTGGCACGGTTTTTGCCCTCAGCTCTTCCCTGAAAGTGGTAAGTGTAGAACTACCAAAGTCTACATGCCACAGAAATTACAACCTATAGCTACAGGTACACTTAGACCACCTCACCAAACTGCATTGTTGTTTTTGATTACGCCATCTACCCATAATGTACAATAGTATGTGAATAACAGTGAGCAGGCCACAGATAAAGATCCCTTTTGTGCAGAAATGTATTTATACATACTAAGAATTCTTCGCACATTATACACATATGTGTATTCTCTAGTGAGTTCAAAACAATACAAATGGTAAAAGGTGCATTTATATAGCGCTTTTATCCAAAGCGTTTTACATAGATTGTGCATTACATACACACAAATGTTCTTAAAACAGGGGACATATAGAGGATGGATGAACAGTTGGTACCTAAAATTGAGCTCCTCTATCCTCTTAGAGAGCTGGGCCTTGTCCTTCTCCAGAACTTTCAGGTTGGCCTTGTTTCTGTGTACACTGACCTGAAAGAGACACATTGTTCTTCTTCATGGAGTCAAAATGCTTTTTCTTCCTCTAATCCACTATGGGTGGACTTTGTGATACAGGAGTGAACACATTTTGTTCTGCATAGGTTTTGCAGGAGTGAACACTCTTACAAAATAGTTCTGTAATAGGTTTAGTTCGATATTGTGGTTGAAGTCTGACCTCGCCAGATTTGAGGAGGTTATTTTTTTTCTGGGCATTGGACTTCAGCTCTGCACATTGTGGCTGGAGGTCCTTGTAGCGCTGTGTGATGCCCTCCACCTGCTCCTGGATCTGCGTGAACTTCTGCTCAGCCTCCGTCACCTTGTTCTGTACAGGGGGTAGACAGTCAATAGTGAAATAGTAAGTCTAAAACAAAAATGAACACAAATTCAATCCATTACCATTCCATAAATTAGACTCACTGGCCCCGATTCATAACGAGGGTCGTAAATAAAGTTTGTAAAGGTAGGTCGTATTTTGGTAGTCACAAACGGACGTGCAATTCCCAAAGGGGTTCGTATATCACAGAGACGTGCGTACGACCAGCTCTATATTATAATGACCAGCTCTATATTATAATGACAGCCAGCTGGGCATGAAAATCCCGAGAGGTTCATTTACATTGCTCCACGCCCCATTTTGCACCATAAAAGGCGTGAACCGTGACTCAGCAGTTTCTCTCTGATCAGATCTGTCAGCTGGAGCCCCTTACCAGATTTGTGTTAGAATGTTTAAAAAATATTCCAAATATTCCACATTTTATTGCAAGATTTGTTTTGAAAATAGCAGATCTACAAGCTCACAACGCATCACGAAGTGCTTTGAGCTTGTAGATTGGCTTGTAGATCGGCTATCTCCAATGTATACACTACAGTATATCATTTCAATGTATGTATGTATGTATGTATATATATATATATATATATATATATATATATATATATATATATATATATATATATATATATATATATATATAGGTTTACAGACAGTTCTCATATGGCTAGCTTCTTTTGGGCTTATTTTCATAGACCTGGTTGCTTATTTCTCTCACAAAATCTGGCAACACGGAGCTGGGAGTTTAACTTCTCGTCCAAACTTAGAGATGTCGGCCGCATTGCCTTGACACTGACAGAGAACTTGAACATCATTCTGATCTGTCTGGAAGCGAGTCCCACTATTGCACGATGGATCAGCTGAACGTAATGTGTAATGTTTACAAGGTTTAACCCCGCCAGCAAATAATAGACTAATAACCTGGAAAGGATATTTCATAAGTCTTTTCTACTGAACATTGCTCACGTTTACCGAGGTAAAAAGATGAAAATAAATCCAGGGCATACAAGTGGAACGCTGCTATCCGATTATGGACCAGAGCTTATTGATTACTTATTGATTAAATTAGTTAATTTTTGATTAATATATCACTGTCCTACGTCGGAATGGGGAATGGATCTTCTGGACACAGCTTTCATCCATGGTAAAATGTATTAGGCTGTTGTGTGTGGCGTTCATGTGATCAATATACAGTAGAGTAGCCTACAGTAGGCTATTACAAATGAATACCGCGGCACGGACAGGTGCGTCAATCCTCCGCAGTTTCATTAAGGCATGATAGCCTATTTTCATTATTACGGTGGAATCTACATCATGTCTATATTATGCATAGGCTACAAGCAATACATCGTTTGACATTTATTTTTTATTTTTTATATATATGTTTTGACAAATGTTGGGCACATATATATTTTATTTGAGGTTTGCCACTTTTGTAATTGATTTTGGCATGAAGAATAAAGCATTCTAAAGACATACGCACATTTCAGCCCTGGTAAGACAGCCTAGGGGCTGACCTGAGAACGTGCGCACCTGACGCACAAAACACAGACCAAAAAACTTTTATGAATCCGACTGCAGGTGTAGGATTTGCCCTAAATGCCGGTACGTACAAAATATGGTCGTAAATCCCTTTATGAATCCGGGCCACTATGCCTATTCAAACTTGCACACCGAAGGCGTTTCTTTCATGTAATCAATTTGCCCAAAAATTTTGTTTTAACATTACATACATTGGTCTCTCTAAACAGACTGTTGGCTCACTTCCGCCATACACTCTGTGCAAAGGATGCGCCGAAAATACAAAGATGCAAAGAAACTACAGCAGAAGTCTGCTAGAGGGTAGCACGGACCGAAACGGACCTGTGAATAATTGCAATTGAATTAAAAATTGCTGGACTGGGTCTGAAAGGAACCCGATGATAATTGGACCCAGCCCGAAGTAGGACGGAGGAAAACTGGACCCGGTCCTTAACGGGCCGAGGATCTTTTGAAGATTTATTAGACCTGATCGGGTCTCTAGACCTGACTGGACCCGGTGCACATTTCACCGTGGCATTGAGGAGACTAGCCGTGAGTGTCACCTCCCCCCGCACCAGCAGAGCATCCGGAGTTGAGACAGGAGTGCGGTCTGTGTTGCAGAGACAGATTTGTTGACTTTCTTACAATAGGTAACCACGGTTATGTGAGCGATTGGATCACTCCAATCGTCATGCAGTGTTCTTGGGCGCCTCGAGAAGGGCACAAGGTGGAAAGGTGGGCCACGCAGGGATTCATGGCGGTTCAAAATATGTTTCACATTTTATTTTATCGAACGGAAATGAAGAAAAGACTTCCGTTCGTCAGCTTCCATTCACGTCTTTCAGGAGGTGTAGTTACAGACTATGTAGCATTCGAATATTGTGGAACAGTTCACCGGAAATAAAGCCATTAACCTGCATGAATGAGACACCAACTATATGAATAGTTTTGATGTGAAATACTCTTTGTACTGTATCATTCATTCATCACACCCCCGGTATGTAAAACAGCACTGTCAATAAAAAAAAACCAGAACCTGGCAACACGAGTTGCCAGGTTCTGGAAAGAAACAAGCATCCAGTGTTAAATCGTTCGGCAGTAGCGCTAGCCTCTCAGGCTAGCTACTCTCATGTTTGACTATCATGAGACTCCACAATGACTAGCAGTAGAGAAAAAAACAACTTTGCATCGGTTATAATAGACGAATCTCCCTAACCCACGCGCTCCCATTATGACAACGGAGGGGGTTTAAAAAATGACGACAGGGGAATCGATGGAAAAAAAGAACGCCACTTTTCACGTCAATAGGTGAGTAACGAGACATCAAAGACAACACTTAATTTGTCCGGTATTCTCCTTTAATGTAGAGCAGTTGGACCTCACCTTCCATTCTTGAACCTTCTCATCATATTTTGCTGTAGAACCTTGATCGCCCTGTAGCTTATCTTGCACCGGCTGCAGCTGCTGCTCCAATTCATTCACCTGCCATGTTTAACCAACGGTTAGTGTTATCTTGACAATACTGCATGCATTAATGTACTACAAATTAAAAAGATATGCTGATCTCACCATAGCCCAGGCCATCTTTTTCGCCAGCTCATTCAGCTTATTGTTCATCTCATCCAGTGATGCCAAGCTCTTATATTGCTCCTCTTTTTCTTGATAATTGCGCTTCAGGTCCGCCAAACACTGCAGCAAAGTCACAGATATATTAGCGATAGCTGACCAGTAAACACTGAGCCTATACAGGAAAAGCCAATCATATGTTTTTCAATTTGACATTTTAAAATCCAGCGTCAATATAGTTACATTATAAAGGAGGTGCGGGACATCTCTCAAAAGAGTTAAATGTTATCCTGTAAAGCCCTTTGAGACTGTAACAGTGATTACCCACTTATCTCATCCTATATACTTAGCTGACCAGAATCCCCCAGTGACCTATCAGGCCCCCACAATACCCCAGTGATCTATCAGGCCCCCAGCTCTTTGCCGAAAATAGCTGCTCTACAAGCTCACAAGGTGTTGCAATGTGACCAAAATCTGACATTTTCACTGAATGTTTCCCCAGGATAGAGACATAGGTTACAAATACATTTGAATTGAGTGAGCAGATGAGGTCTTACTTCCCCATGTTGTTCTATTTTAGACTCGGTGATTTGCTTGGTTTGTTTGATGTAAACGAAGTCCGCTTTCATCTGTTCCAGTTGGGTGGCCTTCATAAAAAACTGCACAGGGGGAAATAGAAATAAGCAATCCAACTGTACAGTGTAACCACAAGAAAAATAGCAATAGCTAAAGCATTTAGGCAATATAGATCACATATGGCACAAAGTAATAACGTCAATGTATTGCTCTAAGGGGACATTAAACTCACCCTGTATTTATCACCCTCTCCTTTGGAATGCAGGAAGTGCTTGCTCATCTCTTGCGTGAGAATTGAAACTGGGTTGTTCACCTAAAAAAGGAAAAGAATGTTAGATACAGATGACATATCGCTGACCCGTTGTGATGTGAACTGCAAATACTGGTCAAGTAAATACAGAATTAATAGACAAGTAGAGGATTCGAGTCACATTCAAACAAAAATTGCATGCTCGAGTTGTTTGAGTCAATCTGATTGAGAAGGAAGACTGTTTTATCCGATTTAGAAGGAAGCCCGTTTTATCCCAAAAGTTGAGGAGGAAATTTAAGAAAACCGTAAAACAAAATGCTGGTTTAGGGGCCGTGTCTACAGAAAGCAATTATATTAAGCTGCCAGTGCTTTTTTAATTTTATTTAGAGTAGCCAATAATTTTTTACCCTTTTTTCTCCCCAATTCAGTAGTTATGCCAATTGATTCCTCCCCACACACATTTCTGTGTTGTCGCTGCTGTCATATCCTACTTGACAGGTGCCGCCCCAGCCTGTAGGAGTACGTGCAATGACCGATATCACCCTCCCCCGAACACGTGCCAATTGTGTTCGTGTAGACGCTCGACAAAGCCGGATGCACCACGGTGAATTTGAACCCACAACCTGAGCGCCCTGCCATGGCTTTTCTATAAGACACACTTGAAAACGTGTCTTTCCTCCAGTGGAGCAGAATCCAAACATCAATGTGTGCAGGTAGCGACCACTTAGAATAAAGTGAAGTTATCACCAAATTCTCGCTGCGATAACTTTATTTTATTCTGTAACATTAACAGCTGTATGTTGGAATGTTGGCTTCCTTTGCCTTTTGTGAATAACACGAGATGCCAGTGGCGATTTGACCTAGTATGTTTTATCGCAGCTGCTAGCGTTTGATACAATGTGTTCACTGACATTTTTCTAATCTCCAAAAGCTTGTCTGCAATGCAGACATGGCATGACTTTAGTTACTTCATAGAGGGGATTGCTCGGAAGTAAGACTCCATACAGAGAAAATTTACGTTTTTTTAATAAAGCCAACTACATGCTTAAATTATGTGCATGATAGAGACTAGGCTCTTACACTAAACTTTCAGAAAGTCGGAGGCATCAGGATAGTGAAATATTTTGTATATGAAGATTAAATATCTCTTGGACATTAGCTTGCCTACTATTTCAAAGCAGCCTTGGCCATCAAAACCCAGAGAGCCATCAAAGTGAAAACCATCAAAACGTCACATTACCTTAAACAAGATATTGCTATTACCGGTAAGTAAGGTATTGCTATTAAGTATATCAACATGGACTGTGTGCGTCTGAAGTTGCTGGAAAAGGAGTGTAGGCATATGGAGCAGTTTTTACCTGAATATTGAAATTGTCCAGAACTGCCAGGAGCTCTTCTTTTTTGGATGATATAGTGTGACCTATGAGACAGGAGATAACTTGTTAAGAGAAAAATAAATAGACAAACAGAGCTCAGCGAATAAAGAGTGGAGTCCACGCTAGACTCCACCTAGTGAATGGGTATTTAATCTAGAACTCTTCATGGACTTCACCAGATTGGCTTTTCACTTTGTAGATCCTTGCCCCCTCGCGCGTTATCTTCAGATCTACTGTGATGGATGAACCATAGACTTCTGGCCTGTAAGCATCCCTCCCTCTGTTGCGCAAGGTGACTGAAACATCAGCTGAACTGTGAGAAAAGAGAAACACAGAACAGATCCATTTAGTGGCAAGTGAGGCAAATTGCAACAAACGGCATCACATCATGACATTTGAGTTTTGACCAGAAAGGAAACAGTGTTACTGGGAACGATGTAAACGCATGAAGTGGCACTGCATGCATTTACAATTAACCAAAAAGGGAGATCAAAATTAAAAGGTTTGAGGTCGTTCTTTACCGTTGTGTCTTGTGTACAGGTACATAAAAAGTCAAATGTATGTTTATGCATTCATGTATGCTTCTTCAGACATTGTAGTACCATAGGTAGTTGTAAGAAACAAAAAAAGTCAGAAAGCTAATATACTAAAGTAGCGCGCGCACACGCACACACACACACACCCCCCCCAACAGGGAACGGAGCTGTGCCTTCAGCCGTTTATCCTAGGTGGTCGTTCCTCATTCAAAAGTGCCTCATTTGTTGGCCACTATGAAATAAGATTAACTTTTTCAGTGGTATACCTATGACAAATATGTAGCACATTATCCAGGTTTAGTTCATAAATCTACAACAAAGCTCTTTTTTTGATGATTAAATAAAACAAAAAAGGACAAAAAATATCAAAGCAGTAAATATGTACAATATTTACCTTTCTCCTTCTTTCACAAATCCCTTAAGGGAGGACCCTCTGTTTGTGGCCTGTGCATTCCCCCCTAGGGCCACTATGAGTGCTGTCAGAACGGCACTCTTTCCACCTGTAACATTATGACACAGAGCACAGAAAGAAAGCACAGATGTAAGTAAGTGTACATACTGAGGTAAACAAAAACAGGTTAAAGGGATGAAAAGAATAAACATTAAACTCACTTCCATTGTTGCCAACAACAAAGTTGACATTGTTACCAAAAGTGAAAGGTCCCAACAGTGAGTGACACATGAAATTCTTCAAGGTAATGCTCTCCACGATGCCCACCTGAAGACCCTGCAGATGATCACACATCCGTTATTAAACGTCAAGATACATACCATGATCAATTCAACCATCTCTCCTGTGTCACTTTCTATTAGAGAGCAAAAGTCAAACACTAAAGAGGGGGGAATATTTTTAATTGGATCAGCAGATTAAAGGGCCACTTCACCGATTGTGTGCACAAATCCTATTTTTATGTTGCTGAGGACATTATAAAAATGATGTTGAATGTTTGGTTGTTGTTTTTTTCAATTCTGTGATGTCACAATTAAATCTCAGTTCTTCCTGGACTACAATGGACACGTTTCCTTTAGTTCCAGTTGGACTGGTTCCATCCCCGACACACACTATAAATTTGCAACACCACTAATATTTGCAGAAACAATACAAATGACCATTTACCTAATGCAGGTTAAAACAAATGCTTAATGAACTAATATAAAGAAATACGTAACAACACAAGTCACAAAGTATAGCAAAAGTAGCCAATCTACAAGCTCACAACACACGATGTGTCACATTGTGAGCTTGTAGATCGGCTATTTTTGCTACTTTATTAAGTGCCTGTGGGTTTAATAAATATTTACCCAATTAAGTCATAAAAATAACTACATTGGATACATTTGAACATTTCCTGAACAGTAACAGTTTTGGACACAATATAAAGTCTTCCACCCTCCAGTGACGATATCTTTAAGTTGGCAGCAGAAGTACCATGATAATAATAATACCTCTTGTGATGATCCAGCCTGTCTCAGAGGCTGGCTAGCGAGGCTAGACTGTGTCTGACTGGGACCAATAACATCCTCCACTTCTTCATCGTCGTCTTCAACAGGTGGGAGGTCTCCTGACTCGTCCTCAGCTCGGAGTTGTTTTCTGGGTGAGTTTTGGACAGAGCGGCGGCTCCTCTTCGACATATTGATCACTCTAATTACAAGTACAATGAAATAACCATAAATATCAAGGTATCCTCATTCATTAGGACTATATCTGTGTCAAGAGATGCATGGATGGACATGTTTTAGAAGAGTCTAACATGGAGTTTGAAGTTGAAATAGGATGGGCACTTTATCAGATGAATATTTTAAGAGGATAGGTCAAAATATCTCCATTTCTATCCACAAGCAACTCTTAGATGCCATCTTTAATATCTGGCATCTAGAGTTGCAATACCGACCCTTGACAGCCCATTCATCCAAACAGAAAAGTCTGATCTGATTGTATTAAACTACGTTTAACTCACAAACATTGCAGCTGCACGGAAAGCATGGATTATCCTCTTTGTATCTGCCAAGTTTTTGTTTCATAAAGTATTTTGTATTTCCAATTTTCTATACTTTTACTCCACTACATCTGAGGAAAATATTGTACTTTTATGCCACTACAATTATTTGAAAACTTTAGTTACTTTACTTAGTAGATTTAGAGTTGTATTACTTAAACGTACATTAACCACTTAAGCTCCATCTATACATACATATATTTTGGCTATTTGAAAATAGCCAATCTACAAGCTCATAACACGTTGTGTGAGCCTTTAGATCTGCTGTTTTCGAAAAATCTTTATACATATTTGAAAACTTGAAATTGAACATTTTGCATGAGTATAGAATAAGTATATTTTGATCCCACAAATAAATACACATCAATATTTAAATCAAACAACTTATAAACTATCATGGGGTGTGTGTAGCTACACAAAAGCCAGAGTAGACATTAAATTGACCCGGGGCGTGTTTTTAGGTGAAATACCGCTTGAGTGATCAAGTTTGTAAATACATCACCGTACGACAGTGTCGTGCGTCGGCGGAAATAGCAGATCTACAAGATCCCAAGGAGTCGCGTAAGCTACGCGTTGTGAACTTATAAATCTGCTAATGTATTTCTCCAAGCGACACCATCCTCCCGTCAAGTGTTTAACACAGAATGGCACCGCCCACCATAAAAATACACAAGTAAATTCATCAACACGGATTAAAAGGTTTTTCCTCTACATATAAGGTGAAGCTTTGTATTAATTTAGCTCAACTATTAACCGAATTTGTTCGGAGTCAAAACAAAAACAAAATTGGAACCCTTCTTTAGGGTTACCAAAAGACTCGCCCCATAACACGCTGGCCCCCATTTCTTTTCGCGGATCGCTCGCTCCCAGCGGTTCTTGTTTTACTGAGGATAACAAGGTTAGAAATAAATTTATGTTTAGGCATAGTTTTGCTGAGGTTGCGTTTAGGAATAAGGTTAGGTTTTGGTACCGTTTTACTGCGGTTACGTTTGGGAATAAGGTTAAGTTTAGACATAGTTCACCGAGTTTACGTTTAGGAATACCAGGTTGCCCCGGGGCGACTGTGTTTTGGGGCTTGCCTTTTGGTATTCACGTTTAGCAGCAGCTGTATAGCGCCCAGGAAGCTGTCCCGTGACAAACAAAACAAAACGGACGTCAATAATACTTTGCCGCCAGAATTGACAGAACGAAAGTTGCCTTTATGTGACAATAAGTTGATAAATGAACATACCTGACAGCAGCTGTCTAGAAGTAAAGACGAGAGAACAACATCCACCGACCACTTCGCGCGCGAGACACAAGCGTCTGTTTTGCTTCCTCTTCTTGTACACAATACTACTTGTTCTACTACCGTTTATTTTTGGCATTGTCAAATAGCGCCCCTTCTGGACCGGAGTGTCGTGTGGCCAGTGAACGTGGGCTCTATGCACTGCAAACATATTGCAAGAAATTGGGCCTGCTGTTACCTTACCAATGTTATTAAGGCTCTGTTCTATTCTGGTCAAACAGAGTCAGGGTAGATTATGTATGTTGGCTCACTGGAAACAACACCATGTGGTTCTAAACGTGTGGAGATTGTAGAATAGTTGTCTGGCGTGTCTAAGGGTCCATTTGGTTACATTTGTACACTCAGTTATGGGGTTACATGATATTAAGAAGTTTGACAACCACTGTGCTACACTAAATGGAACAGAGCCGTCATTATTATCATTGGTAACGCCTGTGAAGGAAGTAAAGAAGGGGTTTGAGAACCACTGCTAGAACAGTGATTCTAAACCTTTTTAATTTCACTGAACCCCATTTTCACTTTCACTGAGACTAGTCTTGTTGTCGTTGTTACCTTGTATGTGTAAACATACATACCTGGCAATAATAATCCAATTAATAATTCTGAATCTATTACATGTTCAGAAACCTTTTGTGTGTGCCAGAGATGGCCCAGAATTATTTTTCAAATTAAATGTAATAAATATTTTAGTTTTATTGGCTTACACAATAACATGACAAATAACTTATCCAGAAACAATACAATTGAATTTATTTTATTTGAAAACAAGTTCATGTAAAATGTATAACAATTTAAAAAAAAATCACTTCAAGGCAATAAAGGGATGCAGGATGCCGTTTTGCCTTTATATTTTATTCCCTTTATTTTTTAAGTATCTTTTGTTTTCTTAAAATTGGACGCTAGGGTTCATGTTAAATCCTGGCTCCTCCTTGGCTGGCATTGTGTTGGAAGTGTGAGCCCCTTACTGCTCACGGCAAGTAGGGTCTCGCGTGGCTGACTCCACCGTCAGTGAGTGAACATGATTATGAATGGGTGAATACGAGGCATAGGCTACATTATAGAGCATTTTCTTAGTCCATTTTTCATTCATTAGAAAGTGTTACAGAAGACTGAAGTTCCTTTGCCCTCTTTTCATCCAGAATGACGGGAGTTGTCACTGTCCTCCCTTTCAGCAGCTGCTCCAGGCCCTGAAAAAGACAGGAAAGTGCATGGGTGGGTGGGTTAAAATCAGAGCAAGAGAGCAGCTACTTTCCCCAGGAAAAAAAAAGAAGAAACAAGGGGGAAATGCAAAACCCCTACCTGTCTGAAGTCAGAGGCAGCCGGAGGGGTTGAACTTTGAACTATGCACTTTAGAGCTTTTTTAATATATATTGATGCATTTATATATGATATACTGTATGTCAAAGTTACAGAAACTTTGAACTATACACTTTAGAGCTTTTTTAATATATATTGATGCATTTATATATGATACTGTATGTCAAAGTTACAAGAACTTTGAACTATGCACTTTAGAGCTATTCTATATTTATGTAATTATTTACAATATGTCATTATACATACCGTATATGGATATATTTTCGTCGTTTTTACCACTGTTTTGATATTTTCTGTTCTTTCTTTTACTTCTTTTTTTCATGCTGCGGCAAATTATGAGAAGTACCAGAACTAACACATAGTAATCTTATAACTATAAAGGGTGTAATAAAAAGAAAACATGAACCTTTACCTTTCCCATAAAGCTTTTGAATCTGCTACTTAAAGTCTCTGGAGCTCCCTCTTGTGGAATAACTGCACTAACCTTTGAAAAGTAATGGACTTGATATTTGGTACCACCTTGTACTGTACCATACACATTTTAATATGATACATTCTTCTCCACTCTGAGCCACTTGAGGCAAATAAAATGAGCCGGGAGAATGTTTGGGGTGGATCAACCTAACTAATTTATTAGTTCGTTCTTCAAGAACATCTATCAAAATGTAGAACAGTTACAGCCCACCATAACCAAGACCAGAATCTAGTCATATTTTCCCTTATGGACCTGTAACTCTGCAGTTTCATGGTCTCACCTCTCCAAAATAGGAGACCAGTGGGGAGATCTCACATTTTACTGGAGTGTTGTCCTCTGCTGTCTCCCTGTCACACAGACACACAGACACAGAGTCAAAATAAGAAAGAAACTTGCATTACATTTAGTCTATCATGATCTAAACAGAACTGCAATACCATTTAAAATCCTCTAAACCTTCAAATTAAAACATTTCCTGGAGCCCAGTGAAGACAATTTATTTTCATTTTACAGCAGGGTGTGGCTACAACCTGGACATAGTGGGGTGGACATTTCCATGATCATCCAACAAGGTGGCTCCAGCAGCCTGGGCCCAGCGGCAGTGCTGTGTTAGTAAAGAGTGTCTGGCTGTTGTTGGGGTATCCAAGGCTGCCCCATCTGCGTTTTTTAGGGGAGAAAACTCCTCCTCCCTCAAGACCTCAAAGGCCACAAAGTTCCTTGGAAGAAAAAATTACAAATGCTCTTATTATTTGAATGCCAACACCTAGATGACTAATCTAATTTATGGTATGAAAACGCTGAACATTTTCAGTAGTATTCAAAATGTCAAGTTTGGCTTACAACTAGTTTTAGAGATCAATAAAGGAGCTCTCAGTGTGACGGTCTATAAGGTCTTTTAGTTTCTGCATACAGTATACTTTGATTGGAGGTAAAGGTTACTCAAGATTATACTGGATACTACTCGACTTTATGTGGATTATGCGGTCGACACGCACTGTCATTTGCACCTTAATCCCATGTACAACGCACTGACTTGTCTTTGTGTTTTTTTCTCGCACCTTAACTAACGTCCATAAGTATATCATGCACAGTATTCATCTGCTGCTATGGTCACGCACCTTTATATCTTATCTCAGGTACCATGTGTAAATATGTAGATTATTTGTCATTTGTTTTTTCTTGTTTGATCTCCTTTCCCCCCCTCTCTTTTTCTTCCCTTTCTTTCTTCTATGGAAATAACGATACGATGGGAAATATGCATGAAAACAAATTTCACCCACTTCTTTACTCCTGTAAACCTGTGATGTGATAATAAAGCTGATTCTGATTCTGAAGAACAAGCAGGATTACCAGATGCAGATACAGTATTGGGATAATTCATACCTTGAGAACTGAAAGGCATCAAACACAAACTTCTCCATCTTAATGCCATTGGGCTTGGTGGGTTTAATCTGATTGCCGTCGCTGTCCACAAAAGGTACTTTCTTGAGTGCAGCATGTTGCGTTAGTTCTCCTTCAAATTTCCTGCATGGTGAAAATAATTTGTTGAAAACAAAAAGCAGTCCATGCATCAATCTTGCATTTGTTATTGGATTGGACTGTACTGAAGACATTGAGGAAAGATCCCCCATAAAGCATTATTCAAAGCAACTGTAGGTAGAGAATCCAGGTGAGGTGTAGGGAATGTTTGAATGAGTTACTATCCGAACATTAGGACTACTGGAGTGTCACAACATGGGAAAGGGGATCATTACTGGATGCACCATTTCAGTGATGTTTTGCCCTTGTGATACATGTACCAGTCAAATCAGCAGAAGAGAGATCCTCTGAGCCTCCCCTTTAACCCCAGCATCTCTATTCTGGGGGGAACGCTCGCCCCAAAATAGCAGATCTACAAGCTTGTAGATCACAATTTTTTGCGAATAGATTTGGTGATGAGTGAACCAATGTACCAAGTACAGTTGCAACTCAGGTCCGTTTCACTAAGAATAGAGAGTTTAAGTGGCTACGGCCTTTGTAGATTCACTTACAATAATACAAGAGAGGTTGTGGTATATCTTGATTATATCACGTCTATGGGTGTTGTTGACACAACACAAAGCCCATAGTCATCATGATAGAATACGATACATCATGGCCATGAGCGTATTACTGCTTTTATAACATGGTTACCAGTAATTAGCAGCAAGATTCACCCACAATTTTAACCAAAAACTAGTGCAGCCATAATTTACATCATTATGCTACGGAAAACTTCCGCGCATTCCAATTTGACCATTTTGGTTGACAACAACCACACCACATCCACAAACTGACAACATCCACACCACTGCCCGGTTGCAGATGCATAATCCAAGATCTTGGGAATCTAATCTTTTGGGCGCAGATGTTTAGAGCCATCAGCTCCAGGTTCCTGTTGTTAAGAGGAGGAAGGTACAGATACAATTGGTTCTACAAAGGGGACACCTGATTAATCATATAAAACCCCTCCAGAAGTCTAGGCAAGTCCTTAACCTTGCAAAATGACAAACATGGCAAGAATGGGGTATAAAATGGTTTCTGAGTCACTTGTTTTCCTCTTTAGGGAAACAAAACAGCAGAAAACTAAATACGAGGTTTAATTTTACAGTCAAAATCAAATAAGAGATTTTTAACCTGTGCCTTTACTTCAAACTGATGGTTCTACCACAATGCCGTACTATAGACTTTCAAACTGGCCAATAGCGTGTTTACAACAAATTCTAAATGCAGCAGCATTTACTATTTGATTGTAGGGGGGACAAAGTTCTGCCTTATTATGGTCATAAAATATGTCCTAAGCAAATAAAAACATATATCTTCAAATTTCACTTTGTAGTTGCAATCTGATATGGTTTTGCTAGTTCACTAGGCCAACACTTCTAATGGGGTGTTCTGTCTGGTGCAGTATTTAACAGTATTCCCAAATTCTAATTTAGATTTGCATAGTAGAAAAATTATAGTGGCAAATTTGACTCCTGAGAGTCCTTACACAATCAGCTCAGTCATGAGAAAAGAGCCACTCGATTGAGGTTAGAGTCTAGTATTTACCTTCTAGCCATTAAAAAACATGACTTTTATCTGACAAGATTGACAATTTCTCTCCAATGTGTCATGACATAAAAGCAAACATGAGGAAGGTCCTTACTGTGCCACCTCTTGCAGAAAAGTCCTGGTAAAAAAGTGGTTGCAGATGTTTCCAGCACTGTAGAGCAAGTCGCCTCCAGGGCCTCTAAGCGCAGCCGTTTCAGGCTGGATCTCACTGTACTCAACTACCTGGTAGACTCCTCCCACTCTGCACACCACTCCAACTGGCTCTTCAGGGTACGCCTTCTGCACAACCTGACAGAAATGACGTAGGGAGCCTAATTTAAATTTAACTGTACAATGAATGTATAGTGGGTATATAATATGTATCTTATAACATCATAATCCTGACATGGATCAATTTAGATAGAATCACACATAACAGAAATTTGACAATAGGAAAAGCTTAAAGCCAAGGAATCTTGAGCAACTTATACATAAACAGAAATGGTAAACTGTGTGCAGCTCTGTGCGTGTAAACAGCATTCTTGTTGCCCTCAACAGACGCTACATCAAAACCCAATGGTCAAAGTGGATTTGCAAGAATTCCATTGTGTCTCCAGTCTGTATTGCTTTCAGAAGGTATTACTATACCTTCGCTCCACAGTCTGCCCCTTTGCTGACACAGAATCCTATGAAGACGGGATCAGCAATTTTGACCAGGATGTTGTCCACACAGTAGACATGGAGATATTCCACTCCTCTCTTTGTCATATCCTCTAGTACCTTGTTATCCACGACTGCCCGGTACAGACCACCATTACCATCTGACAAGAAGTGAATAAGGTCAACTTCCAACAAGACTGTTTTTTATGGAATAACAAGGATGTTAGTGTACAAGTGCTTCTTAATAGATTAATATTTACAAAAAGAGGCATTATAATAAATATTTTGCATTGTTAAGTGGTGCTGTAAGTAACATTCACACAAAATTCAATACACATAGTATCCATCCTTTATCTACAATCCTTTACCAGGACACCCAAGGACTGGCACAATAGATTTTGCATACAGTATGCAAGTAATTTTTCTGAAGGCTTTTACAGTTTTGAGTAAAAAAAAAAAAAACGTAGACAGATACCTACAGAAGATACACTCATTTAATCATACCATACATAGCCATGAAACAGTAAGCTAGCTACCATCAACCAATAGTATCCAATACACTTGACAACTTGTAACCTGTGTGATTTTCTTAGACGAGTAAATTTGGTGTACAGGGGGAAAAGGAAGGAACCAAGCACAGACCCCTGGGATTTAAGTGGTTATGGAAGGGTGATTATTTTTCACCAAAGCCTTTCCAAGGTTTGCTGAATGTCATTCCCCTACTCTTCTCAGTCTCTCTCTCCACTACTGTCAAAAATAAAGGCTTAAAAATACCCCACAAAAATAACTGAAATAGCTAAACAAAATTGCAGCTTGCAAAGAATTTATTTTTGGCATTTTATGCTTTATTTTAGATACAGTAGGTCTGTGTAGAGACATAGGAAACCAATGGCAGAGAGAGACGAGAGGGGGTTACGTTATAAACCGGATCCTCAGGTCCACTAGGAACATATGATCTATGCACTTGGCTGTGCCACCAGGCAGTGGCACACGCCCCACAACCACTTGGAGCTATATTGCTATTTTTGCTGCAGTGCAACAAATATTTGGATAAGCTAACCATCATAGTTTAATGAAAGAAACACTGAAGATATTTTAAGCAGCAGGATACAATGGCCACATTCAAATGATGGAAATAAGTAACCAGTCTTGAGTGATATGGCCATGTTACATATTTAATTATGCATTTGGTTCCATTTTGTACCAGCTTGGAGTTAAATTAACATATTTGTTACTGTGTAACCACTAACCAGGTTTCTACATAAAGCTAAATTAGACCATTTTGGACCCTTCTTCCAGTAGCCTAAACTTAATTCACTGTTGAGCCTGTATATGTTGTAGTAGACCTACAACATTTACAGCCTCAACAGTGATTAAAGAAAACATCTTGTTAGGAGAGGTGTTCAAATTATTTCCCCAATCCTCTCTCACCAAATTTAACATAATGGCATTTGCATCTAGTTACCTGAATACATACAATTAAATGTTTATTGGGCCATTAATAACACCATCACCTGCTAGTTGGTTTATCATTATTTTTCATGTTTGGATATCAGAAAAGCGCTCTTCCTAGCGGAAAATTATATATAATTATAATCATAATCGTTTCTAGCGTTCATAATTGTTTCTTGAATAAATACAAATATCAGTCACAATGTTCAGCAGTAACATTCATCACCTACCTGGGGCCATGGCTACCTTCCCTTTACTCTGCAGGATTATCTTCCCATCAAAGGTCACTGCTGGTATCATTCTTTGCTCAAACATAATTATATTTGATGGCTCCAAACCAAAGTAGTGATTTTCCTTGAAGAAAGTCTCAGTTGGTTTCAGGGTGAATTCACTGGTCATTATGTACCTGGTGGCACAAAGTTACAAAATAACAGAAATTAAAGGCTAGTTAAGCCACTCCTTTGTGTCTATATCACAGGTTTTATTTGTACATAAATTACAATAGTAGGCTACATATGGAGAGAGAGAGAGAGAGAGAGAGAGAGAGAGAGAGAGAGAGAGAGAGAGAGAGAGAGAGAGAGATTTGGGGAGACAGACTTGGGGAGACAGACCGGCCACAAAATCTTACCACGGAACGATGCATTTTGTACCATGTTTTAAAGTCGCCAATTCCTGTATTTTGCGAATGCGCTCTGCCTGGAGTTGGTACAAGGTTTTGCTGCTTGGGAGACCAACGTTGTACATCCCTTTAGGATAAGACACCCCGAGGCGGGTCCCCTGACCACCAGCCAAAAGCAGAACTGCAACCCGATTCTCTGAGATTTGCAAAAGTCCTGCAGCAGTACATGACATGAACGCATCATTTTTTAATCCTTTAGCAGACCATGTATAGAACTGCTTCTTTCTTTCTTTTTTCAAACTGTTAATGAAGTATTCAATCAATCAAAGTAAAAAGTACAATATTTGCCTCTGAGATGTAGTAGAAGTAAAAGTACTGACAATTGGAAATACTACAGTAAAGTAAAAAATACCTCAGAATTGTACTGAAGTACACTTGAGTAAATGTACTTTACACCTAATGATCACTATGAATGTGTAATGGTTTATGAATGAATGCACAATAAAGACGGCAAATATCACCTTCATTTTCCCAATCTGCCAGAGCACTTCCCTCACTTCTCTGAACGCTGCCGACAAACTCCTCAGGCAGAGGTTCTATGTGTGGCTCTACTCTCACGGACGGGCCGGTCGCAGCTTTCGCGGCTCCCTCACAGTGGGCTTTTAATTCACCAAGATCTAACACAGACAATTCACTGAGAAAAGTGTCCCTCTCTTCTTCAGTGAGCTCGGACCAGAATCCCAGGACGTGAGGTTGACCTGCATTGTCTAAATGTAGCTTGAGCTCCTCAAACGAAGGCATTGCGTACCCTGGTCAAACTGAAAAGTAGCCAAAACGAACTTTTATCAGAATATCACACTTGAGTTGTAATAACGCACTCTCTAATGTCCCTGCCTCAACGTGTTGTTGTTCCACTATTCGGTCAGGTATTTATCCTGGAGGTAACCGGAAGCCTCGCCCCAAAACACGGTCACCCCCATTTGTTTCGCGGAACGCTCGCCCCCAGCGGTTCTTGTATTCTTATTTGTTTTACTGAGGATAAGGTTAGAAATAAATTAAGGGTTAGGCATACTTTTACTGAGGTTAAGTTTAGGAATGGGGGTTAGGTTTAGGCATAGTTTTACTTTGGATACGTTTAGTAATAAGGTTTAATAGGCATTGTTTACTGAGGTTACGTTTGGGGTTAGGCATAGTTTTTTTTTACTAAGGTTACGTTTAGGAATAAGGTTAGGTTTAGGCATAGTTTACTGAGGTTACGTTTAGGAATACCAGGTGGCGACCGTTCCGAGGTCGCCAGAATTGCCCGGGGCGACTATGTTTTGGGGCGAGCGTTTTTGGTATTCATTCTGAAGAGGAAGCGACAGCCCCTTTTCATGACGAACTCGTGACTGAGGAGGCAGGATCAGAACAAGGATGTCTTGTGATACTGCTGACATGATGGCAAATATTCCGCTGAATATCATGTATATAAAACCATGTCATAAACATAAAGTGTCTTGATTACTTGCAAAACAATTTATGTATGTGTGCCTACTTTCCGTTGGCCTAGAGAGCACGAGACTGTTATTGTGGCTTGTTCAGTTGGCAGAAAAACTGTCAGCTGACCCACAACCACAACCTCTATCAAATAAATCAAGTGTGGATTAGTGCATAATGCATTGTTATCTGAGCAAAGCTAATATTTGCCAAACAGAGACTTTGGGTTAAACTGATGGCCTAACGTCTGTGAAATAAGCTTTGAATTTGTCGAAAAATAAAACATTGTGAGCTGAGGGTGACAGGGTCCTCCACACAGCATAGTGGCCGATTCTGTCGGAAGTTCCCAATAAATAAATAGATGGTGGTGACGGGGCGCATCTGGTGAAAGCCGGAATTACATTCATTGTAAACTCATCAGTCTGGAGCTGGACCAGAAAAACAAAGAAAACACCAACATAAAAGACCAGTCATGTTTTAACTTTATTTATTTAATGAGTTCAATTATAAAGCTAGCTATTCTTTTACAGTATTTGCTGTCCCAATGTATAAAAACACGTCGGTAGATTGAGGGATGGAATTTTCATTCCCTGGTTATCCAGGGGATTTCGTCATCAAGCTCTCCCGTTTCTTTTCTCTGGGTTACCACTAGTGATGGGTCAGGGTATTTTAGAACCTGACCCACCCGGCCCATTATGAGAAACCTAACCGACCCACAAGACTCTAAAAATATGTGTTAATCAATGACCCCAACCTGACCCCAAAATTACCCAACAAGACCATAATTGCCCTGACATAATTGTGCCTGAAGCAGCTTACCTGAATCCAACCCGCGGGTCGACCCGTTAATCACTTGTATTTAGTAGTTACTTATTACAACATAGTATTTATCAAAGTGTTCCACGTCCTTACATCTTGTAAAATACTGTATCATAATTTAATTGTCACAGCATCCCAGTAGCTCCTGGCATGTCACCTAATGAGAGGAATCTGTGCAACTTAAACTCAAAGTCAATGGGATGGTAGCTAGGATGCCTGAAGGTCCTGGTCATGTTGTTGGCCAGGTAGGGAATAAGCTCACAACTCTCTTCAAACAACGCTAACTTCTTCTTGTACTTCTGATGGACGTAGTCTGAGCTTTTATGGTTGAAGGCTGTGGAGAAAAGTGAGAAAAAGATAAAAGCGAAAACAAAGATGAGCAAGATTGTTAGAGAAGCAAGCAAGACGGGAATTAATTCTATTTAGCAAACCTCAGATGAAAAGTAATGAGAAACACAAACTAATTTAAAACATTTATCCGGAGCCATATGCGCTGTTTAATACTGCACCTCCCCCTTAAAAGAACTAACGCCCAATCACACCAGCAGTGTCAATTTTCTGGAATACTGGCCAAATGGACCCATATGGGACCATTTGGTTGTCTGGGTTTTAGATCTGAAATCAATCATAATGGTGGATTAAAGACTATGCTCATAACACGGCGCAACAGGACCACCATAATAAGGCAATAGTCACCATACTAAAGAGTATAGGCTACTGCTTTGCACTTGCTCACTCAAGACACAGCACACATTGCAAACAACCTTTTCAAAACTATGTATTATTCCACACTGCAAAAACACATATTCTAATGTCTACAAACATTCCAACCTTCAACATTGAGGTGCCCAGAGTTCTCAGGTGCCCACTGTTCCTGCATCCAAATTGGGCATTAAAAGTCTAAAAGCCTCACTAGTAGGACCTAAATGCATTGCTGTTCCCAACATCTAATCAGACCAAGTGGAAAATGTGGACTGTGGGTGGCACTACTAGAGGAACGGTCACAGGGTCACCAAATTCAGTAGGGGTCATCGTCTAGTCTAGGGAGCATGACAAATTCATGGCAACCCAACCAGTAGTTTTCAAGATATCTTGTTTGGGAGCAAATAGAAATATTGGTCAAATTAAGGAAAACCACACTGCTGAACTACATTTAAGCAAATTGTTAAATGACACATGACTTGGACCCAAGAGATGGTCTCATTTACCTTTCAGGTAATAGGCCATATAGAGCAGAGCTGATCTTTGCACACTCATATAGGGATACTTTGGTTTGCGACGCCCAACAGCTGTCATGGCCTTGATGATTGCTTCTGCAACACCCTGTCATAAAAAAACATGAGACAAATCACTTCAGCTGGATGTCTCAGAAGCATGCTGTAATTAAGCAATGACATTAAGAAGTTGTTTGCCTTAGGTGTATTCATTGAGTGCAAGTCTCACCTGTTGCAAGTAACCCAGCATTGGGAGGGAGGTAAGCTGCACTGGCTCACAAATGGGAGGAAGCTTAATGGGTAGCTTTTGGTCCCAGTAGGTTTCAGGCAGCCTGTGTTTAATGTATAGATTGAACACTTAGTTTCATTAAAGCATGCTAGTCATTGTGGTTTTCATAATTATTACACTTGAGACAAGCATCACACCTGCTCCTTATGAATAGGCTTCATATAGCTGTTTTTTTTTGCCAAGAACTACTGTAAGAGTCAACTCCATACCTGAGAAACTTGTCCTGTTTATGCTCTGTCTCAAATGCGTAAATCCGTTCCCTGTATTCCACAGCATATTCTATGTTTCCTCGAATCAGGGCATCGTATCTGAGGAGAAGTAAATCTAACATTAACACTATGAAACATTGCACCTTAAAGGCATACTGCTTAGTGTGTGTGGCTTAATTGAACAGACCTTTATAGACACAAATATTTGTTCGAATATTGATTTGGTTTGTTTATGTTCGTAGAATGATATAGTGTATTGTTGTTTATTTTTTTATATGCATCATCATATTTTGTCATTGTGCTTTCTATCAAGAGAGAAGTGGTTTGTGGACTGTGTTGCAGCATACCTCTGCTTTCCATCCAGGTAAGTAACAGGGCAGAAACCCTTCATTTCAAGCTGCTGTGGGAAGCGATTCTTCACCTGAACTACAGTTATCTTTCTGGGCAGTAGGTGGGGTGGGGGCAGTGGGTATGGGCATCCTGGGCTCACAAACTGATCTGCAGTGGTCATGAACCGCTGTGGTTGATAGGGGAATATATTAGGAAAAATAGGTTACTGTGTGCTTTGATGTTATTTTAATCATAACACATCATATAAAATAACATAGAACTAGTGTAACCCTCTCATTAGGGTTTTCATGAATAATAATTGACTTGGATTTAAGTTTCACTACAGAATTTGTGTTTTTTAAATGAAGTCTCTAGACAATCACCTCAAAGTGGTCTCTGCAGCACATCCTGTAGTAGTGTCTCTTGTACTCAGCTGCCAGTGCAAGGGATGCAACGTTTGTAGAATCCACTAGGTGATGGTGTAGAGCCAAGCAGACTGGGCAATAGTGGCCAAACTCACCCAGTCGAGACTGCAGCTCCTTGGGGGTGATGCACAGCCTATCAATGCAAGCCGCCTGGCCTGCAAAATTAACACAATTAATAGTTCTTAGTTAAACAGAGATAAACATATTTATATTTTGGTCAATATTGTTAAATGTTTTTGCACAATGATGGTATTACTTTTGGACATACAATTACATGGCTATGACATTGAGATGTAGATTACAATGTTAATTAACGTTAGGGATGTTCTGCTAAATGGCAGAAATTAAGAACTGTTCATTAATTCATGACCATTTTAAAGCTTTCATGACATTCACTTTTACACCACATTCAAAGTCTTTGTCCTGGTCCTTCAAAAGTGTACAAAAAGTTTTAAAGATGGAGTGCCATGATATTTTTCAACCCTAAAACCTGATCATAAGGTATTATTATTATGTAAGGATTTTTTTCAACAAAAAAAAATGTACAGTAAGTGTTAAAATGTTGTTTTTATGTAGACACACCCACCAGTGCATTAAGTATACCTGGTTCTCACCTTAGCACCTCCTCCACCACCTTAGCACCACCCACCTGTCCTAGTCCCTCCTCCTCCTCATGCCCACACCTGTTGTGTTATGATAATGAGGGGGAGGGTGTGGGCTTTGTGATGTCACTAAAGCGCTGTTTCTCTATTGGCACATTTGACCCTCAAGGTTTCAGCCTCGAGGAAAAAACTCCAAATAGTCAGAGAAGACATAAAACACCATAAAAACGCCACCGGGGGGCTTAATGAAGTTCTATCAACCTCATAGACACATGAAAAACAGAAAAAGTGCAAAAACATGGCACCACCTCTTTAAGTGAAAATTCCATTCCAGTGATCAATGGCAGGTGTTTTTCTCTCACATTTCTAAAGCCTTTTCAACTGCAATGAAAAAAGAAATCTTTGCCTGCGGGTGTCGCTGGTGAGGGATTTTGCCTGTCAATCATCGCCTTTGCTCCGCCCCCCCCAAAGGAAAGGATAGGGGAGGGGAGGGGCGAGGAGGAGAGTGGGCGGGATTAATTTACTGTGACCTCACTGTCGAAGGGCCAAGCTCAGATTACTTTTCAGCCTAATTATTCAGAAAACCCCAGACCACAGAAAATCCACTGAATGTTCTAAGTTCAGGTTTTTTGGGTGTAATTGAGGTCATAAAACCCCAAATAAAACATTGAAAATAAAAAAAGTGAAAATGAATGTCATGATACCTTTAAAGCTTTGTAGTAGAACATACATGAGGATATGTTGTTGAATTAATAATTGTCCACTAATTACATGTTATAAACTCCAGTCATGTTCACCATACTGCCACTGAGTCATTTAGAGTCAAGCATGAGACAAAGATGAAAGATATGAGTCTGGGGATGTTTAAAGATGTTCAAACAATAGAAAGGAATAGATTTCTGGAATGCAGATTGTACATTAATGCTGACCAATGGAGCTGCTAAGGAAGATGTTTTTATCTGTGGGACCATTAAACGTTTGCTGTGCTGGACCCGACATCAAGGCAGATGTAGCCTACAGTATATGTAGTGTATGTGTGTGTGGTCCAATATGTTCTGCTCCTTCATAACTTACCACTGCGGTTTCTCTCCAGGTAGCTGTAGATGTGCTTCATCGAGACGCGAACCTCCTCTATAACGTGGTTCCACACCCACCATTTGCTCCTGAATCCGTCTAGCAGGACCCAGTTATCGTACTGCTGTCGGAAGTATTTCCTCACACCCTCCGCCTCCTGCTTGTAGTGGGAGTTACGGATGTGGAGGATCTCAGGGCTGTCATGCATCAGATGAGGCCTGCCGATGGAGGGGAGGGAAAGACATTGGGACAGTATAGTTTATAGTACATTGTATGTTTATGATTTTTAAATTGAATTGTGTTGATGACATGATGTCCGAAGAAGTGAATTCTATGGAACACATAAGCAGTCCTGCTAACTGTTCTGATATAGATGTTACAGTGTGTTCTCTGACTTGTTGGGCTTCATCTTGTCGACAAGGCCTCTCTTCAGCACCTCCACTGTGTCAATTGACAACTCCACTACTATCATGGGAATGATGCTCCGTGCCTCCATCAGCTCCGCCTGTGTACGTGTCACAGGGAAGCCATCCAAAACATAGCTAGAAGAAGAAGAAGAAGAAGAAGAGACAGCTTTGGAATGTTTCCATAGACAACCTATTGACAGGGTCCCCACACATTTTTAGCAATGAATTTCCAAAACTTTTCCAAAACTTTTCCAGAATATTTAGCCCAATTTCCAGGCCTATATAACAATCATTCAGCGCAATAATGTGTCTCTTACTCCTATGTAGAATGCCCAACCATAGGCAGTGTAGCAAAAATAAAGCATAGAATATAGAATAGTACAATTTCATTCAAAATTTCGTGCAAAATTAGGGCATAGCTCACTGGAAGACTCATTATGGCATCCGTATGACTTATTTTATTTAAATAATATATGCCATCACACAGCCCGTTCGGCGAAAAACTACTTATGTTACATATTTCGTGTAATGTTATACATGTTTATGAAAATGTTTTGTATTAACAAAATCAATAGCCAAAAACAATGCATAGCCAAATATTTTTCCAGGACCCTTGATAAATTCCAGGACCTTTGATCAATTCCCAAACTTTTCCAGTACTGGATTATTTTTTTTTCAATTTCAAAATATTTCCAGGAATTTCATGACCGTGGGGACCCTGTATTGATCAATTAACCAACCAACCAGTCAATCAAACTTAGCACATTCTATACATTGAAAGGCAGGACAGTGCATTGTAAATGTGAAAGTGAAAAGCAAGTAATGATAAAACTGAATGAACAACAACAACAAACACAAAAAAAAACTGAAACAGAGATAAAACCAAGGATATAAGGGAGGCTCAAGAAAATGTTTATGAAAGGAGATAAAACATTATGGAAATAAGCTACTTTGGGGTTATATAGTAGAGCGGATAAAAGCAATATTTAGGGAGAATCGTTCACTTGGTGATACAAGTGTGAAACTTGGTACAGATCATCTTTAGAGGTCATTTATCGTTTTTTTTAATCGAGCCACTTGAAAATCAAAGATGGCGGCCATTTTTCAAGATGGCCGACATCTTAGTGGGCAGTTAAGTGATATGATGGTTTATTTGGTGATACAAGCATGAAAATTGGCATGAGCAGTCTCTGTGGGTCACTTGACAATAGGCCACCCACAGCTACTTGAAATTTCAAGATGGCGGCCATTTTTCAAGATGGCCAACACTTTAGTGGAGCAATTAAGTTATATAATGGTTTATTTGGTGATACAAGCATGAACATTGGCATGAGCAGTCTCTGTGGGTCACTTGACAATAGGCCACCCACAGCTACTTGAAATTTCAAGATGGCGGCCATTTTTCAAGATGGCCAACACTTTAGTGGAGCAATTAAGTTATATAATGGTTTATTTGGTGATACAAGCATTAAATTTGGCATGAGCAGTCTCTAAGGGTTGCTTGACAAGAAAACACTCCCAGCCACTTTACATTTCTATTTTCAAGATGGCCGCCCCCTGGATCCTCAAAAGATACATTTTCTCATAGAAATTTATGTTTTTTTTTCTTTAAGGACGATTATACGATTATTATTATTATGCTAAAGAACAACTTTTAACACATCACAATATAGTTGTGTTGATTTGTTGATCATAGATAGATTAGATAAGAGTGAATATCTGCACTACCAGGGCACACTGGTGATATATCACTGCTGTTAAACTCAGAGTGGGGTTCAATGTCAGCTAATTGAAAGTTGGTATCCCAAATGCTGTCTAATTTACCCCAAAACAGTTAGATAGCCGCACCTGAATTGACAGGTTGTGCCAGCACGGGAGAGCCGAGCCAAGGTTAATGGGGTTTTAGTTAACCGGATGGTGTACAGATCGCTCAGGATTTAAATGGCATTGGATGAACGATCGAACTAAGTGTAGGGTTAAGGCACGAACTTAGTTGTATCCCATACATCAAAGTGCTTGGTAAAAGGTGGTAAAAGGATAAACCCTCGGCCTCTGCCTATGCTGCAGACATGGCAGAAGCCATCATAACAGTTGTGAAAACTAACTGGGACAGATGTTTAATTTGTCAGCAGGTCACCAAGGAAAAACTCATTCAGCCGAGTTTATTCAACAGAGAGCACGATCGTACTGGTTATGATACCATTGCAAGAAATGTTCCATTATTTCATAAGATCAATGCTCTGCCTATCTTACCTAGTCCAACCCGACTAGATGAAGGTGATGGCATAGAAAGCACATCGACAAGAAACAGAGCAAAATATAATTCAAGCTGTAAACTTAGGTTCAACAACACAGAGCTGGAAAGGGCCCAAAAGAGAGCATCTACATCTGCTGAAGACACTGAAGATACCAAAGATATCCATGTCAAGAGGCCAAGAAGATCTAATGTATGACCGGTCCAGCGATGTCACAACTGTGAACGAGGCCAGGCTTGATCTCTTTGCCAGAAAGCAAAGACAATATGACTTGATCCCACCAACTCAAGCAGCACTCAAAGAGCATGCCAAACATGCTTCTTATGAGGCTGGATACGTGTGGGGACAGGCATTGAAGCGACATCCACAAATGCAGAGCCCATCTGACTGGGGATGGGTGGAACAGGACGAGAAGTGGAAAGTCTTCTGGACTCCACTTCCACCTATTGCGGAGAGTTGTTGGGAGTTGACCAAATGTGGGTGCTCCAAGGCATGTACTGGAAGGTGTAACTGCTTCAGATATGGACTCAGTTTCACATGCCTATGTAGTTGCCCCTGCTAGAACCTATTTGCATGTTTATTTTGCCAGAGTTATTCCCTGTTGTCCTCTGTGTTTTCAAGTGGAGGCCTATGGCTCGGCTTCCCCTCGTCACATCGACGCATCATGTTTTACTTTTTATCTAGTCTATTACTGTGTAATTTTCAGTTGTTACTTTGTAACATTGCTTCCACTGCCTTCCACTGCCATATCTAACAGTGAAGCACATTTTCAGTTTAGTTCCTTAGTATCGTTTGTCATGGTTCCGTGGCTATTGCCATTCAGTATTAGCCATTACTCATAATTTTGGAGCACTGTCCGTTCAGCACCACAACTGTGCTTATCAGCACCACAACTGTGCTAATTTATTCATCTTATTTTTTGTTTCCCCACCCCTTAGTATTTTAGTTAGTAGTTTAAAAAAAACAATATATATATATATATATATATATATATATATATATATATATATATATATATATATATATATCCTCCCTTGTGACTGTTACCTTGTCGTGGTAAGGGAGCTTGTTTAGGCCTACCTCAGTGAACCCTGAGAGCTATGCCGGTGGGAGGCAACTCCTGACAGGTCTTACCAAACTGGACAGGTCGTGGGCGAGGAGTCAGACAAAACACAGTCAAACAACCTCTCTTGACAGAGCTTTTTGAGGAACCCAATACATTTCTATGAGAAAAGGTATCATTTAAAGATTGACATCTTGAAATTTCAAGTGGCTGTGGGCGGTTTCTTGTCAAATGACCTTTTGAGACGGCTCATGGCAATTTTCATGCTTGTATCACCAACTAAATGATTTCTTAAGCTTAACTAGTCCACTAAGGTGGTGGCCATCTTGAAAAATGGCCGCCATCTTGACATTTCAAGTAGCTGTGGGTGGCTTATTGTCAAGTGACCCACAGAGACTGCTCATGCCAATTTTCATGCTTGTATCACCAAATGAACCATTATATAACTTAAATGCTCCACTAAAGTGTTGGCCATCTTGAAAAATGGCCGCCATCTTGAAATTTCAAGTAGCTGTGGGTGGCGTATTGTCAAGTGACCCACAGAGACTGCTCATGCCAATTTTCATGCTTGTATCACCAAATAAACCATCATATCACTTAACTGCCCACTAAGGTATCGGCCATCTTGAAAAATGGCCGCCATCTTGGATTTTTGAGTGGCTCGATTAAAAAAGTCAAAGAGTTGACCTAAAGGAATGTTCATGCCAATTTTCACGCTTGTATCACAAAGTGAACGATTGTTCCTACTATCCGCTCTACTAATAGTGGTATTGTCTTGTTCTGGAGTAACTAAACATACAGGATAAACATGTACAGAATCTTTGTTATCATCAATAACTCCAGTCCCTTTCCTCCTCCCCCTAGGTGTTTTACCCGTGAGTGCTGCAGACCAAGCCCAAGAGCGCCACCTCCAGGCACCGAATGGCCAGTTCATCAGGCACAACAAGGCCCTTGGAGAGGAGCTCCTTCATCTGAACTGCCAGGTCTGTGTGCCCCTGAGAGTTCAGCACCATGCGCATCACGCCACCGATGGACAGCCGCGCCAAACCGTACTCCTGAGCAAACTGCTGTGCCACTGGAAAGACAAAAAGTGTCAAAAAGGTGTTAACAGCAGTCAGTGAAAGAGAGAACTAGAGAGTTGATTACAAGAAAATACGAATATTTAATTTTATGTTTTGGCAGTCTGACCTGTGGTTTTTCCAGATTTGGGCGGTCCAATGACAGCCACTTTGAGGGGGAGCGGCAGGTTGGGCTTTCTCTGCTTGAGGTACTTAATGGGGTTTAGCATGAATGTGTTACGAGTCTCATTGGATGTAAAAAAGTAGATATACTGGTGGAAGAGTAATGCGTGTGCCATATGGAGTGGCCCACGCAAATGCTGGATCAGGTCTCCTTCTGCGTACTAGACAGAGAGGTGGGAGACACGTGGAGGGAGGATGGGGTAAACGTACAGTGCTCAGCAAACATAACATTGGGGTAAAGATTAGCAAACAACAAACATAATATGTTACTAGCATTTTAATTGTCTGGTATGTGTTATTTTATTAATTCATGTCTCACCATGACAGGGTCCCAGCAGCCAAAGGCACTGTGGACCTTGTAGGAGAAGTACAGCAGCTTACGCGCCAGTCTGTAGCTGATAGGCTTGCACTTCTGGAAGAGTGACTCCCTGTTGGTCAGCAGGGGCTGGACCTTCTGCAGCAGCTGGTAGCGTACAATCCTTGGCTTACGTGCTGCATTGAGAGACACTTTGGGAATGTTCTGTTCATTGAGGAGCTCCTGGAGATAATGGAACAAACGAATACAATTGTAAATTAAGAATGTCGTTCATTCTGTCTGAGGAGTGTTGCCTGAAAATAGCAGACCACATGTTGTGTGTAGAAATACACTTAAAACTGTACTAAATTATAAATGTAACTCTAATGTTATGTTTATTAAATGATGTTGATATGGACATCACAATTACATTGGACGAAACCAGATGCATTGTTTACAGTGTATATAGCACAAGTGCTAATTTTCAACACCTGTCCACTTAGGCATAGTGTAGACTAGGCATAGCATAGTGTAGACTAGAGCATGTGAAAGCATTGTACATGCATGATGAACGAGGCTAAAATAGTCTGCAGATGTGAGGATGGAAACTCCACCAGCTTGCGCTTCAGTTGTTTCTCAGATGTGCATGTCCCTCTATGGTGTAAAGTTGTAAATGACTGTAAATGATGGTGAGGTATGGGTGGATGTGTATTTTAGTACCGTCACGCTGCTGAGGCTGTTGTCGTCTGTGTCAAAGCGTTCTCCTATCTCTATCTCCAGCCTCTCAACAGCCGCTTCCTCTGTCTCTTCACTCTCCTCCTCGTCGTCTTCCTCTTCCTCGGGCGGGAACTCAAACTGCAGCATGGCCTCCACCTCTTCCGCCCTGGTTTCACCCTCTATGTCCACCTCCTCGTCATCTTCATCGTGATCATCCCTCAGCTGCGAGTTTGTAGAGGCAGTGGTAGCACAGTCAGTAGGAGAATAAATTACACAGATGAAGGCTATGTAGATGACGATGAGGATGATGAAGGTAGTTAGGATGACCTTGCTTACCTTTGATGATTTAGTGGCTGGCTCGGCCATGAGTTCAGCCCTCCTCTTGGCAATGGCCTCCTCCTATCACAGAAAAGGACAGACTTGTGATCTCTTGAGCAGAGATTTAACCACGTGAACCGTATTCACACAGGCAGTTCTTGATGCAGTCTTTTATTAACTCCACGTGCAAAACAGTATCCTTTGGTTCCAAACATGAATCAAACATTTCATCCAAACATTTCGCGCTGCAGCGATTATAACAGCGGTCAAAAAACATTTGCCCTTCTGAGTCAAACCTCCCACTCGTGACAGTGAATCTAATGCTTATATACCCAACAGCGCCACCCCATGGTCACATAAATCCATTTGACATTTTTCACCCATTTGGCTCCTACAAACATGTTTTACCCTCTACATGTTTTTACCCTCTACACCAAATCTCTTAGCCGAAAATATCAGGTCAGCTATTTTCACAGAATGCTCGACTATCATGAGATGCCCAGAATAAGGACGCTAGGGTTCACGTGGTTAAAGGTGGTTGAAGCAGAAAGCGCTCACCCGTATTTGGTGTCGTAGGTCACGGAGGAGTTGGAGCTGTGCCCTGCGGCGGTCACGTCGCTCCCTCCAGGCCTGCAGGCGAGGGGGCAGCAGGCGCCTCACAATGTCATCGACCTCTACCGCCATGACGACCGCGACGTCAGGGAAGAGCTGCCGCTGGACCATATAGCTCACCTCGTCAGCGCTCCGGGGGAAGCCCTCCAGGATAAAACCTGTGGACCTGATGGTGGCGGGGGGGGGGTGGGGGCATATACAAGTCAAGGTCAAAAGGAAGGGGGAGGGAGAGACGTGCAGCCAGAAGTGGCTGTAGCTATATTTCACACACAAAAACACATGAGTACGAAGTGCAAAATGCATGAAGAAAGACGTAAGTAAACAAAGGGTGTAGAGGGGTTGTGAGGTGAGAGAAAGGAGTGAGTGGGGAGGTCATTCATTAAGAAGGAGCACAAGATGCTGGGTGGAGGATGAAAGGGTAACTTACTTGTATGGCTCCTGTTCCCAGTAGGTTGACAGTAACTTATCCAGGATCTCAGGGGCCAATGAATCACCATCAGACAGGTAGGCTTTGATGGCTTCCTCCTCCTGGGTCAGTGTCACTTCCTGCCACACGCACACATGCACGCACACACACGCACACGCACACACACACACACACACACACACACACACACACACACACACACACACACACACACACACACACACACACACACACACACTCTAACTCTCAAACTCCCAGTGGCAACAGGAATGAGTTTCAAGTGTCATAGCTCACAGTGTGAAGGATATCAAAATTAACCTTTGCCTCAGTCTCAGGTTCATTGATCAGGGCATCCTCTCTCTCCTGTCCATCCTCTGCCTTGGCTTCCTTTATCAGGGCGTCGAGGTCCTCCGGAGGGTCCTCTGGGGTTTCCAGCTCATCAGCACAGGGCACGCGGCTCTGTGTCTTGGCTAGGATAAGCTCTTGGAGCTGCTCCCTGAAGTCTATATAGAAGATGCCCAGTTGCTGGGCAAGCCACTCGCCGTGGGTGGTTTTGCCCGACCCTCTGGTACCCAGCAAAATGACTCGCAGGGCAGGAGGCTTGGGTAGAAAAAGTTAAGAGTTAGAAATCTTTTCAGATTTGTCTTATTCTGTTCTATGTTTTGTTGCATATCTGTCCGCACACCTTGAGCAGATCAGTTTGTGCCACAAACTCTGTGGGGTTTTGAAGGAAGTGTTCCCTGGCCTCCTGGCTGGAGAAGTGGTAGGACTTCTCGCGGTACTTTGCTGCGATCTCTTCTGTACAGGACCACAGGACGTTGTGTTCTTTTAAGGCCACGGGACAGAAGTGATGGGTGTCCCCCAGTGATCTCGTGGCTGTTATATCCTGCATTTCATGGAAAGGAGAAAAAGGAGGAAAGGAGAGATATCATCCCAGTGTTGAAATAGTTGTACAAAAGGATCAGATGATCCCGTGCCTACCCCTGTTTTTCGTTCCCAATTTGGACATCATGCTTGCATGTGTGACATCTTACATCATATGGAATATACGTATTTAGTTATCTCATCCAACTCCGCCCAAGGTTGGCGTTTTCTGTTAACCCAGATTGTTAACGGAAGCTGACCCGACCATATCTCACATGAACATCGTAACCACCGTTATGACCGGATGACCTAAAGTGACTGCCGGTGCCCTATTGATCTTGAGTGCATCCTATCCTACAATAGAAAAGTATTCCTGGCTGAGCCTGCACTGCAAAATCCTGAATGTTAATTTAACTCTGAACCTGTGTAGGGCCCACTACACTCTCGGCTAGGGGTGTGCCGATACACTAATTTCACGAAACGATACGATACGATATTGGGCTCACAACTTCGATACGATTTCGATACGATACGCACTTTTTTATTATGAAAATATATGGGGGAGAAAAAAAGCTAATGCAAACAAATAATTCTGTTTTTGCATTATTCAGACATGCAAACTTGTAGCTTTTCAGCTACAATAGCCGTTTTGAATCCAAATAGGGCAATAGTGTGACACCTGACCCGAAAAAAACCAACATGTTGTCACCCTTTTCACCTCGGGGCTGTTTGCATGCCTGATTATTATTATTGTAAAAAATAAAAATAAAAATAAAAACGATATTTTTTCCCCCCAAACCGATACATATCGTCACGAAAACGTATCGCGATATATCGCGGGACGATATATGGGCACACCCCTACTCTCGGCCCCCGGCCGAAACATCTGCGTTGTTACTGCTGCCTGGGTCATGAAATAAATAAGAGAGCTAAAAGGACTTAAGTGAGTGCTAATAAAAGAGCTTGTCATGGGCCCCTTGCTGGGGTGTCGGCCGGAGCACAGAATGTTTCAACTTTGAAAGTTTTGAATTAATGTCATAGAAGGGAAAATATTGTTTTTCTTTTGACTGACTTCATTCTCTCTCTCTTCTGCTTCATCCTCTTCGTCACCCTCCTCTGCCTTCTCCATCTCTGCCAGGGCCTGACCATCTTCCTCTTCCTCATCTTGGTCCACACCTGACAGCTCCCAGGGCACGTGCTTGAAAGGCCCTGAACAACATGTAAAAGCAGTTTATATGTGAAGTTTCGTTGCCTGATTGGAGTTTGAAAGGTAGATTATCATTATTTAAAAAGAAAAAGTACGTTAAGTACGTTTAGTATCTATCTATAGTATGATACTGTGTAAATGTTTGGACTGTAAACAAAATTGTAAAAGAAAAAATCTACGGTTTGTCAGACTCTGATGCAAACAAATGAAAAGTCATACATTCAAGCACATACACGCAAATATGCGTACACACACACACACACACACACACACACACACACACACACACACACACACACACACACACACACACACACACACACACACACACACACACACACACACACACACACACACACACACACACACACACACACACACACACACTACAGTTGAGTACACTCACTCTCTAACTGGTCGACCATCTCTCCCACCAGGTCATCAGGGCTCTTGCTGCCAATCTCCAGTATTGAGAAGCTGCTGGCAGTTAAAGAGGATTCCATGCTCTCCCATTCCATCATGAACTGCTTCAATTGTAGCTTATAGTCATTCATCACTGGGCTGTCTGGATAACCTAACTCCCACTCTTCAGGTAAATGCACATCTACAGTGATCCGAAAGGGAAGCAGGGAAGGTGTGCGTGTGTGTGTGTGTGTGTGGATGGATGTGTGTGTTGGGGGTAGTGAGAGACAGAGAGAGTGAAATAGAGAAACCAAACTTAGCTTTTTTTTTTATCTGCTAAGAACAAATATGTTTGTTAATGCATGAAGAACAAAATCCCACCTTCTTCTTTGATAGTGACAGAACGTTGTGTGTTGTCTGTGTCAGGCACGTCTAGGTTTTCTGCCAAGAAAAAAAGTTACAATACGTCTTAAAAATACGTCTTTACATTGCTTCACTGCAGAGAAAAACAAAGAGACAGACAGACAGACAGACAGACAGACAGACAGACAGACAGACAGACAGACAGACAGACAGACAGACAGACAGACAGACAGACAGACAGACAGACAGACAGACAGACAGACAGACAGACAGACAGACAGACAGACAGACAGACACATACCATCAGTCTCCTCTGCCACTGTCTCTAGCTTAGCCTGGGGTTCTGAAGTTTTGGCTGCCACCTCTGCTTGCTGTTCCTTGCCACTTCTAGAATAGAGACCAAGGTGACATACAGTAACCACAAACAATAATTATGTAAAAAAAAATATTGAATGAATTAAGCTCTAATAGTCATCAATCATGATCATGATGCATCATCCAGAACCACTCACAACAAGGCTCGCTTCTCCCTCTCAGACTTTTCCTCCCGCAACCTGCTTTTCACTGCCATGTCCACAGAATCCTTGTCCATCTCATAGAGTCTCCTTAAAACTGTTCTTCCTGTAGTTGGTTGTGAATATAGGCATGAATTATCAACTTGCCTGGGGTTGGTGCTGTAGTTGAACTGCTCTTTTTCCCCTCTACACCAAATCTCTTCACCAAAAATAGTAGCTGATCTACATGAAGCTCACAATGCATGGCAAAGCGACACTTTGTGACCTTGTAGATCTGCTATTTTCGTGCGAATCCCACAAATGTAATTCAATTAAAACGTGGTGTAAGTGATTATAATAATAATAATTATTATTATTTTTGTTAAATTGCAAGTGTTAAAATAGCTCTATATACTGGTAGCAATCAGTGCTATAGACAAGAGTGTTTGTTCAGTAACAGGGTCTCTCAGTTTCTCAGAGTGAACAGAAAATACAATTTCAGGTCGGGATACCAATTTCATCCAATCAGGAGAGCGAACTCAATGTACTAGGATACAAGATAAACAAGTGAAAATGTGTGAAAGTGATGAGAAAATGTAGATAAATAAGTAGACAACATTGGAATTGGAACACTATACAATTGAAGCTGAAAATGGGTTCTCTGTTCTAATTGGATGGAATTGGTAACCCACCTGTAAATGCATTTTCTCTTTATTAGAATTGGAGAGACGGGGAGACCCCTGTTACTGAACAAACACTCAATAGCAATGATTACTATCAGAATATAATTTTAGATTTCAAGTTTGAACAAAAAACTAATATTACTTACGGCACCTTAAACACCAGAAGCAGTTTCAAATGAATGTTCTTGGTTATTTTGTTCTGTCTCACAGAGCTTCTCCTACCCTCACTATGACTGTCTTGGAGGCAGAAGAGGATGTCTGGCATGATTCCAGTGTTGGTCAGCTGTATGGCAGCCAGCTGGGAGTGGCTCTTGGGAAAGTTGTCCAGCACCCAACCTGTTCTCATCTCTGCGTCTCCATCAGCCTCCTCAATCTGATTGATGTCAGGATCATTAGAGACTGCACCAAATTAGCCTCAAAACGTATACAATACTTTGGAGTATGATGATTGCAGTGACATTTTTATTTTATTTTCGGCAAGCAACATTCTCCTGCTATGACAAGGTTTACTGTAAGCTATACCAGACCAGTCTTTCATTAACTTCTTTAGCTTATGCTGGCTATTGTGAATGCTATATGGTATATGGCACAACCTCATAAACAGAAGATTTGGATATCCTAAATAATGTAAACACACACCAGCTGCAGGTGTCTGTCGTACCTCTTTTATTCGCTTCTCCAACACCTCAGCATACAGGTCAAGGGGAGGTGGTGTGTTAATTTGCTTGGCCTCTCTTAGTGCATTAATCACTATGGCCTTCACCTCTGGGTGATCTTCTGTCACTGAAAACAAGAGAAAGCATTTGCCATTTGCCTTTTTTTTTAATAAAATGGAAAAGTAAGTTGCTTCCCAGTCAAAGTCACTGATAAGTAAGAGATAATGTACAGTGAGCCGGTCATTATAGTAAAATCAATTTCAAACCATGAAAGGCTCACTGTACCGCACTTATTAAAATGGCTACTTACTAAACAAAAAAAACACAAAAACAAAATAACAATAATTCTAAATTATTTTATTAGCCTAACAAGATTCCGATTCCATAGCGATATAAACCGAGGCTGAGCAGCGGTCTCTTATTCAACAATAACTTCCAGACAGACACATGGTGTTAGTTTCCCACCCGCTTCTAAATTGTTATTTGTAATTCTTAAGAATGTTTGATACCGTATGCCTGAAGGTATTTAAAAAGAAAGTTGTAAGAAACACAAACAGGCTAACAGAAAGGCACATTATGCTACACATACCTGTAACACAAAAAAAATGTATATAACACACACACACACACACACACACACACACACACACACACACACACACACACACACACACACACACACACACACACACACACACACACACACACAAACACAAACACAAACACAACACAACACAACACAACACAACACAACACAACACAACACAACACAACACAACACAACACAACACACACACACACACCCACACACACAAAGCTTATCTCACCCAAATCCTGACTGCCCTTCATCTCCATCTTCATCTTAATTTGCTCTATGGCGAGGTGGGTTGTGTCTTCTTTCACTTGGTCCAGCCTGTCCTGCTGTATCTTCACTACAATTGGCTGCATCAACTCCTCTACGTCCAGCACTAACGCGCCGTAGTGCCGGGCGAGAAGGGCGCACAACGTGCTCTTCCCCGCCTGCCGGGGCCCAATGATGGACACCCTGCAGGGGGCCCTGGGCATCGGAGGCAGCAGGTAACGCCGAGGGTTGATGGCAAACTTATGATAGGCCTCCTCAGATGAAAGGATGTAGACCTTGTCCTGAAACCTGATCAGGGGTTGAAGGGGGATTATTCAATCTATATAAAACAATCACAAATTACTCGACGCTTTCCAGGTCAATTAAGCTTAGTTTCCAGCCCCCAATCCTTATTCTTCCTTTCTGCCAGTGCCACCAAATGTATATGAACAAGACCAGGAGACCTGGTTGAAATCTGAATGGCTGGGTAGGAAAAGAGGGACAGACCGACCGACCGACCGACCGACAAAGCCTCCTGTAGGCAGACCCCCTGGGGTCTGGCAAATATACATACAGTGGCATTTTATGTACAGTATCTAATCTGATGTAGCTACAGTCCAGCACATACCCTCCCACCCACAGATCACTTACCCCACAGAGAACTCAGGCAGTCCGTGGGCGGTCCTGCCCTCCTTCAGAGCTATGGGGCAGGTCCGACCCCATCGGCTCCTCCTCCATCTGAACCCAGGGGCTACAGCCCTAGTAGAGGACATGAATCGCAGCAGCTCCTCCTGGAAAAGGAATATATGGAGTGGACTCAAGATCACTCCACTTCAAGTCAACCAAGAGTGAATTTTTAGCAGTCAAGGATATGGCATGTTAGATACTATATAATCCTACCAGTACCTGACTGACAGTCATTGCACATTGTCTCAAACCTGTAACTGTTTAAATGTGCCTATTATGGCATGTTCATGGATTACGTTAAAGTGCAACATTTTGAGTGATCACAGACCGTGCCGATCTCATCTGGCAGTTCTTCCTCCTCATTTTGGTGCAGGCGAACAGGAACAGCAACTCTCCTCACTGCTAAGGATTCTAGACGGGACATAACATACTACAGAAACAGCAGTAAACAGCTTGGCATCAATGCCGCAGAATGAATGGATACAAATTAGATATTGCTCAGTTCATGTCAAAGCTCAATGTATTTACAACGTATATAATATAGAGTATAGTTTGTCTTACCATATGCAGCTCCTCAGGGCTGTGATTGCCATCCAATTCAAAAAGGTAGAGGGGGTTATGGTAAGCCATGTAGTCCTAAAAGAAGAGCAGTCAACTCATTTACCCCAAAACCCATAGGACCTATTGATATGGCCAATTATAAACTACTGTAGCCTAAATGATCTTTTGAACATTAAGGGCTTTAAGCTTTAAGATACTTTTTCAATCTGTGACTCATTTTAGGAAATGGGGCAGTTCACTAGCCACTTTAACAGTTTCCAATGTAGATTTCCAATGTAGATTTAAACGGCAGATAGGCTGACTGTGAGGTGCTGCCCTGTGGAACATACCTCAAGTGGTCTGAGCACTGTATTTTTGTACATGTTGATCCTGAGCAAAGCATTCTCTGTGGAATTCTCTGGCAGCTGCACCATCTGGCCAATCATGTTCCTCAAGAGATGCTTCCACCAGACACCCAAAACAAACACATACACCAGTAAATGGGAGGTACTCATTGGAAAGGTTTCAATAGTATGCTAAAGATTCAAGTGAAGCTCTTACAGTACACAGCTTATACATTTGTTATGTTAATTCAACTGTACAAATGGACTCATAATACTCAAGTATACAATAAGTATGGATTTTTCAGAAAACATGGTGTAATGGGTGATCTTCATATCTGTGGGTGAAATCAACTGAAAGCTCAGCTACTACTGCAAGATGGAGAACATATTGCTAAACTGTTGACAGGCAATGTTAGACCCAATGGCAAAAAGAGTTTGTGTTCTGTCCATGATACCTGCTCAGCATCGCCTTGATCCTCATCCTCCCCCACATCCTCGTCTTTGTTCTCTCCCTCACTATTGGAGTCCACCTCCTCAGGGTTCCACTGTTCTCTGAGGTAGGCCTGCCCCGTGTCTGGATGCTGCTTCAGGCCTGACAGTCTCTGGATCAGGTCCCTGTCTGCACACTGGTGGAAGGCGGGATTTAATCACAAACATGCATCAACCAATTTTCAAGTTGACTTGAAATCACCAACCATGCTAAAATTGGACAGTGGTGGAAAAAGTACTCGAATGTTTTACTTGAGTAAAAGTATCAATACTGCAATGTAGAAGTACTCTGTTACAAGTAGTTTTGGTATAAAAATGTACTTAAAGTAGCAAAAGTACAATTACTAAAACGTTTAAAAATAGCAGATCTACAAGCTCACAACGCGTCGCGATGCGACGCGTTGTGAGCTTGTAGATCGGCTATTTTCAAATAGCCTAGGTATAAAATAGGGCTAAAGTGGTTAATGTATGTTTCATAATGTAATAATTTATATCTGCAAAGTAACTAGTAACTAAAGTTTTCAAATAATTGTAGTGGAGTAAAAGTACAATATTTTTCTCTGAGATGTAGTGGAGTAGAAGTAAAAGTATTGAAACTTGGAAATACTCCAGTAAAGTAAAAATACCTCAAAGTTGTACTTAAGTACAGTACTTGAGTAAATGTACTTAGTTACTTTACACCACTGAAATTGGATGTGGAAATTAAAACTTTAACATTATGGGCAAAGGAGGAAAGGCATTTTTGAGGTCAGGTATCCAATATTGAGTCTCTAGCATAGACATGTAAACAAAGAATATCAATTTCTTTACAAAGCTGGACAAGGTAAATCATGCAGTGCACTACATTGAGGAAAAGGAAAGAAGTGTTATAAACCTTAATGTTTATGATGAAATCAGGTGTCAACTTGAGGTTTTTGATCAGCTCAATCTGCTCATTTATCTTCAGACACTCTTCTGACATGACAGGCAAGCTGCTCAACACATAGCCTGCAGGGAGCCACAAGGTACCATCACACACAAGCAATAGCAAGGCCGTAGCAGCCTACTCCAGTTACAAAAAAATAACTACTGTCCTAGCTTATTTCTGTCAGTCACAGCCAGGACTTCCTCTTTTTGTGTTTGGAAAATTCAGGTATGTCTGGTATTATACATGCGTACTGAACCAAATATTTTCAGGTACACTTGAATTGTGTCCGTATTTACCATAGTGCTCAACATCTGGTGACTGGAGTCTTTTAGTAATCAATTGGAACACTGTCTCTTCTGGAATACTTCTCCCCTCAACCAAGATATCCAAGAGCTGAAATTATGAGACAGACAACAGGAGGAGGCTTTAACAGGCTATACAACAAGCAAGTACAGTTGTTCAGGGCAAAAACCAGCCAATTCTCACCTCTATGCCTTGCTTTGTTTGTTCTTTGATGTGAGTGTTGAGCAATTCTGTATCTGAAATATTACAGAACAGATTCAGAAACATAGTTCACATATTTACAACCGTATATACCATGGACATGGACACTACGTTGAAACCGGTGTGATAATAAATGTACTTGCCATCAATCAAGATGCACCGCCAGGACTCTGCAATTTTTTTGGCCAAAGTAGATTTGCCAACGCCCTGCCACAAAACATTTAGATGTGCTTTAAGCACAGGTCATGATCATATTGTGTGTGTCTAGAGAAAGAGGAAGCACTTCAAGCACTGTGATGAGACCTAGTGCCTTACAAAGATATAAAGTAAAAAATGTAAAAAAGTACTCACATTTTTTACTTAAGTAAAAGTATCAATACTGCAATGTAGAAATACGCTGCTACAAGTAAAAGTCCGGAATTCAAAATTTACTCGAGTGAAAGTACAAAAGTATTGGTATCAAAATGTACTTAAAGTACCAAAAGTAGAAAGTACTTATTATGCAGATTGTCCCATTTAACAACTTTTCAAAAGTATAACATTTATACAAATCTTTTGAAAATAGCCGATCTACAAGCTCACAATGTGTCACACATTGTGAGCTTGTAGATCGGCTATTTTTAAATGACCGAAATGTAAATAGGGCTGAAGTGGTAAATGTATGTTTTGTAATAATAATCAAAATCTACAATGTAACTAGTAACTAAAGTTTTCAAATAATTGTAGTGGAGTAAAAGTACAATACAATTGAGATGTAGTGGAGTAGAAGTAAAAATACCTCAAAATTGTACTTAAGTACAGTACTTGAGTAAATGTACTTAGTTACTTTACACTTCTGAAGAATGATGAGGAAAATCCTGAACAATTAAGACATTTTGCTGGACCTCCCTTTTCTCCTATTTTATGGTATACATTTAGGTTATATAGATTGAGGTTAGGGTAAATATTATAGTGAATGTTATAAGTGAGTGGTTGTTATGAATGTATTATACCGGCTTCCCAACGATGATGAAACAGGTGGGCTTGGCAAGAAGAATCTCTCTCTCAGCTTCATCTTCGATTAAGTTGTCGACATATGTATCCATGGAGCGTCTCTTCAGTTTCTACAAAAGTGAAATTAAGAATTCGAAGCAAACATAAATGGGATTGATCGAACGCGGGCTGTCCTGCCCTAGAATGGCTGTGATATTATTTACATGTCATGTAGTGAAATGGTAACAGGATAGGTGGGCACCAAGGAAGAGTGGGCACCTCGGTGTTAAATTGGCATTTTTTCCCAAAATGTCAAAAAAAAATAATATTTGGAAAATGTTTTTAAGTAAAGTAAAGTATACCACATGATTAGAACATGCTTAAACATTCAACAATTAAGGTCTAATATGTCTACAATTGCTACAAATTGCTACAAAACCTGTATATATGTCATTTTGGGGCATAAACAAGAAGTTCTAGGATAAAATTAAGTCTGATGATGATGTACTGTGCATGTTCACATCATGTAGCCTATACTTTATATAACATGCTGTAAGACCATTTTTCACATCATTTTGGACAACATTTTGGACAAAGTAGCCAATTTTACATCGAGTGCCCTATCCTGTATTCATTGAAATGCACGTTGTAGTGAATATCACAACCATATAGGGCTATAGGGCTGTCATAGCCCGGGAATGTCTGTGATCTTACATACATTTCATGTATTTCAAATACATGAAATGTATGTAAGATCACAGACATTCTAGGGCTAGGGGCTGAGCCTGTCATTGACTTTACACGGGTAATAACCTGACGTTATTAACATAAGGCTGGAAATGTAGCCACAACAATGTCTCTAAGGTTACTCACCTCTATAAATTGACTAATTCCAGCAAATCCTTGCTTTTTAACGTTGAATGGCTCACCAAGATCTAAACCTCGTTGCTCACAGTTTAATGACAAAGGTGGTAACTATAGTAACCAGCAAACTAAAACCCAGGAGCACTTAGGTAATTAAGTAACGTGGCATGAAAACAGATACTATCACTATGAGTCATACACATGTTAACTGTAGGAAATACACATTTAAATACTGTATTGACACGACGCAATTTGGCAGGCTTAAAAAGACAATAATTCTCAAACTTGCAACAAGCATTCGCTCTGGATCAGTGTTGCCATGTCCACTTATTATAAGGCTTACTTTTCTGTAAAGTCGCTTGTAAATATCGGTATTGCAGGTTGCGTGTTTTGGGCTTGTTTCGTAATGCTGTTTACCAGTGGTTCTTTTAAACATTTTCATTAAGGACCCCAAAATTAATATTTGTCCACGACCCCCCCCCCCATCTAAAAATATGTTGTGCCAGAGACCCCATACCATATTTGTATTGTTAAAAATGTTTTTAAAAAACATTATTCAAAATGTTTCACTTTTTATTTAAAGATTTGTTTGAAAAAAGCAGATCTACAAGCTCACAACACGTTGCATCGCGACGTTGTGAGATTGTAGATTGGCTATTTTCAAATAGCCGATCGATGCATATGTTTAAAGTGCTCATGACATGTGCATGTGGCTTTTGGGCTTGTTTTCATAATCATGGTTGGTTTATTTCTTTCACAACATCTGGCAACACAGCTCTGGTTTGCAATACCCGCCCCCCTCAGACCCGCTGCCCCCCCCCCATCCCACACCTTTTTGTCTGTACGCGGTATCCGTATCAGCTGAAGAGAGCGCATAAGTAGTGTTGCCATGTCGGCTTATTATAAGCGACGTTGAGCTTCTTTTTCTGTAAATTTGCTTTTAGAAATAGGTTGTTGCGGGTTGTTAATTGCGTTTTTTTGGGCTTGTTTCTAACGTGTGCTTGCTTATTTAGGCTTGCTTCCAAAATGATAATATTTAAACTGGTTCTCAAATATTTTCAGGAAAGTGTTTTGTGCCCAGGGAGCATTTGTGTTAGAATGTTTCAAAAAAAAAATTCCATATATGCCATATTTTATTTCAAGAGTTTTTAAAAAAAATAGCAGATCTACAAGCTCTCAACACGCCGCGTTGTGAGCTTGTAGATCTGCTATTCTAAAATAGCTGATTCATTTATTTTGCATATATTTTGCTCATATAAAGTGCTCATATGTGGCTTATAAGGGTCACTCTACTACCCTAGGGGTTACACAGATAATTCGACCCGGTCGATTTGGGTCGAGCAAAACTTCTGGGAACTCAGATTAGGGTCGAGCTGACTCAAATTCGCGGCTGGGCGAATTGTCCTGGGTCGAATTCTCTGGTGACCCTTATAAGTTGCTTCTTTTGGGCTTGTCTTCCTATACCTGGTTGCTTGTTTCTCTCACAAAACCTGGCAACACTTGCTCATATGACAGTCCGTCACCTGACACAAACAAATGGAGGAACATGTTTCTTACGTCCCTGCTGCCTTATATATAATATAATATATAATAATATAATATTAGCTATATCCATACATTGGTGAAGCTTCTCATGGAAAACGTCCAAGCCATTTTGCCACGTTCCTCATAACCTGAAGCTTTGAGTAGCAGCTGGTTTGACCCTCTAGAAATGCATGTTATCGGCTAGTCTTAAACGTATAGTTAGCTTATAGCTAACACTAAGCTCTGTTGTTCCTTCTGTAACTCTTTTGTTTTGACTGGGTTTGGTCAACTAATAAGTATTAAGTAATAAATAATAAATCGCCAGCATGCCTCAGTCAGCGGGTTTCATCAGCGGTGTGCAGAGGATGGTTCTGTACGAAACCAGAGCAGTAAGTTGTTTCATATTATTCACATTTTGGTGTTATTATGTATGGTAGCATATTGGCCTCCACAACTCCATTAGGAATCATTGTGCTTCTTAATATTATATTAAGAAGCACAATGATTCAGTTTCATATTCTTGCCTTTGTATTGTTGGTTTCTTGATGCACAAAGTTGCACATTGCAACTCCCAACTCCTAATTGTTGTATCTTAACACTTTATGTTGCGAATAGCAAATTATGTTTGACATGATGCAAGGCATGCATGCATTATCTGGATGCTTTAAAACGCCCCTCCTTCCCCATTACATTACAAAATGACATACAAAATATGAATAGTGCAATAAATGCTTGTGATCATCATGTGATCATGTGATTTGAAGCAGTACATTGAGAGGAAGAATTATGAAGAACTTGAATTCTGAATGGCTGACTTTAAACACTAGATGGCAGTACAACAGAGCTTGATGTTTTGCTGTTGCTGTTGATGTGGTAAAAGACAGGAACACCAGAGAGAGGAAAACAAATCTTGGGTTATCATTCCCCCACTACTGTTTCCTCTAGGATCCCTTTCACGCCTTGTGTCCAGTGATTCTCAACCTTTATCATTTCAAGTTCATGGACCCCCCCCGTTTAATGATCTGATTTTTTTTAATCTCTTGGACCCCACCCTAACCTACAAGAACATTTTTATAGTTTGACAGGAATTGGTCCGATATCGTCTGTCATTTGGTCCAGAATTCCTATACTGTACAGTAGGTATAGAGTTAACAGTTAAACTCTGATAAAAATAAAACCTGTACATGACATGTACATGTAATAATGGTGAATAGTATTAACTATCAGTCATTTAGCTGGGGGACCTCATGTTGACAACCACTTGTTCTGGGCCAAAGTGTAGTTGTCGGCAGTGTGTGGAATAGGACAACATGGCACACAGTGTATCAATATCAGAACATGATGTTCCATTCTGGACACTGTGACTCCATGGTGGATAGAAAACCTAGTGTGAGGAAAATGACTGGAAGAAAAAGACATTTAAAAAATATATGTATCTTCCACAGCACACTGCTGTATAGATTGCAGCCTAGCAAATGGACTATAGGACTGTGTATGGAAAGGTTTGTCGTACATCATTGCTCCCATCATTTGCAGTTTCAAGACAGGGTTAAAGAATTCAAATGCTGTATCGGCACAAGGAGTTCTCCTTGAGTGTAACACGGTGAATAGAAAGTCTCGCACCACAATGTGGAATAAAATAATGACCTGCAAGAAGTGACATCCTTAACTCTATAAACGCCATTGACTCGAAAACGCGTCAATTACTACTTAATCCACCCACGCCATTGACGCGTTTGACGCGTTGGATTTGCATTCATTGTTTAATCTCTGATCGCGCTATGCTGCTTAAAATTCAATGTTATTCTCGAGTTCCACTTACTTCACCCATATCTGCATCCGGTTTCATGACCTGGGTTCCGTTTCCGGTTTTTGATTATTTTCCCCCGGTCATTTTCGTCCAAAATAGGTAAATAAACGGTTTTTCACACGGTATAACGGACAAACGGACAGCTTCTCTTCTATAATCTATGGTCTGGGTGACGATCAGTCATCGCCGTCGTGTATCACATCGTAATTTTGACGATCAAAACAATCTGGGACGACGTCACATCCGTTTTCATGTTTTTCCCTGTCTAATCGCTCAAGAAGGGTAACAGTGACACAAGGAGATGATCAAGCTATCATGTGCTGCTCTCTAGTGGCGGATTTGTGCTACGTCTTTAAAAAACAGTCTGATCAATTATTTTCATGAAAATTTTCAAAATATAAAAATAAAAAAAACACAAATTGCTGGCAATGGGGGAGTACTTTATGAAAATACTCTGGCAGTCTTAAGATGGGCAAGGCACAAGATGTTCCTAAAATCCTCAGTGTTAAAGATGTATAGTGTGCTAACCTTTCTTTTACTGAATGTCATGTTCAAATTAATCTTAGGACGTGAAAATGGCTGTATCGGCACAAGGAGTTCTCCTTGAGTGTAACACGTGAATAGAAAGTCTCGCACCACAATGTGGAATAAAATAATGACCTGCAAGAAGTGACATCCTTAAGATGGGCAAGGCACAAGATGTTCCTAAAATCCTCAGTGTTAAAGATGTATAGTGTGCTAACCTTTCTTTTACCGAATGTCATGTTCAAATTAATCTTAGGACGTGAAAATTACATAGTACAGCTTTTATGTATGAACCAAATGAACCAATTTGGTTTAATTTGGTTCCTTTTGTGCTCTCTCGTGTTGTGTTAAATTAACACTGAGGGTTTTGTAGTGTAGGACCTGGCTGAAAAGCTCATAGTAAATTTACCTAATTTGCAGAGCTGTTCTTTCATATCGGCCTACCTTGTACCAAAAGATAATGGTCATTAACCACACAATACCGCCTTCATATAATTGTATTAATCTTTTTTTTAAAATATTTTTTCATAACGGGATCTCTGATAATGATATCAAAGAAAAGGACCCGCACACTGTCTGGAACGCTATTAATCAACAGATGAATTCATGCAGATGAATAGAAACGATATGACGATTATGCCAAAGAATTGATGTCATGTGGTAATTGTGACAGTGACAGGCCTAACATGCTTTAAACGTGTTGACTGTTACAGAGGTATTTTCTGGTGGGGAGCAATCAGGCCCAGACCAAACACCGCGTCCTCAAGATTGACCGCACCGAACCCAAGGACCTGGTGATAATTGATGACAAGGTGAGTGGCCCACGCGCTGATTTCCCGCCACAGCACAGTGTAAAACTATGTGTGATGTACACTCTTATGTAATACAGTAGGCAAACGCCTGGGGAAAACTTGTGCTATCATTCACTCTGGCCGGCCCAATATAATGTACATGACAGCTTAGCTGATGAGTGCTTTTCTCCCTCTCTCCACTGCTCATTACCACAATCTGTGAACCGGGACTTGATTTGTTGTTCTCATTGTGGGTGTTAATGATTATTATGGGTTTGTTATTATAAAGTATCCATTACGGTATATCCATCAGCCTGTTCCTGTAAATATTATAGACCCAGAGAGGGCATGCAATTTCTTTCATTTGACTGGCTTTTCTATGAACAGTGCCTGAGAATGTGTTAAAGAGCCAGATGTGATTAGTTTTAGCAGAAAAGGCAATTCCATAGTTTTATTTTCTCCTCGTTCATGTGCAAAGAAAATTGTGTCATATTACTATAATACTGTACTGAATCCTGGGCCAAAGCTTATTCCAAAAACACAGCTATGTAAAACACAAAAAACAATAAAGGAAATCTTTGTACATACAGTACGCACAATATTTGTTATTAAGTATAGCTGGTTCTTTTAGTTGGTCTGGTGTAATTGCAGTTAATAGTTTTTCTCTGTTGTTGTAATAGCCCAGCAATGATAATGTGACTGTAGCTCTGCAATTTTGCAGGATTTGAGGAGCAGTTGATTGCCTAAGTTCTGTGACCAACAATAACTCCGCTATTTAAAAATGTGCACTGAATCTTTTGTCTTCATTCGTTTTAGTTTGTTTTAGTTAGTTTAGTTCTGTTTGGTTTTGTTTGGTTTGCTTGCATACATACTGTACTGTATGTTATTTTGTGAGAGTTTCTTTGACTATCGACTTATCTGTCTGTCTCTGTACCGTTATCCAGCATGTATACAGCCAGCAGGAGGTCAGAGAGTTGCTGGGACGCCTTGATCTGGGCAACCGCACCAAGATTGGCCAGAAGGGGTCCTCAGGCCTGTCCAGGGCTGTCTCAGCCTATGGCATTGTGGGTAAGAAAGATCCCTCCACTCTCCGTTCACTTCTTCATTACTATAGGACAGGGGTCTTAAAGGTTTTTCAGGCCGAGGACCCCTTAGCTGAGAGAGAGATGAAGCAGGGACTAGGGATGGGTATTGGCAACAATCTCACGATACGATACGTATCACGATACTTGGGTCACGATACGATTATATTGCGATACGCATCACGATACTTGGGTCGTATCACGATATTGGGATATATTGCGATATATTGGGATATATTGCGATATATTGCGATATATTGCGATACATTGTGATATATTGTGATATATTGCGATATATTGCGATATATACATATATCACAACTACATATTGTTTATATATACACTACATATTGAGTAGCTGCAGATCTGTGATAGGTTCTTTGAATGTTTTTCATAAAGCCTGTATCTGAAAAAGCGATACAGTATACAGTATCGCGATACAGTATCGCGAAATAAAATATCGCGATATATCGTGATATCGATAATATTGCCCATCCCTAGCAGGGACCCCCCACTTCATATTGTATAAAATTCTGTTGCAGATTAAACTTTTTCATAGATTTCATAGAAAGCTTCATAGACTTTGCTTTGACAGCACTATAAATGTGTAGGGTTGTGTTGAATTCATGTCAAAGTGTATTTTCAGACAGTTAACCACTTAAACCCTCAATACTTAGAAAGCTTGTACTTGGTCTGCTCTTTTTCCCCTAACACCAAACCTCTTTACAGAAAATAGCCCATCTACAAGTTCACAACGCCTCTTGCTGCGAGGCAGTGTGAGCTTGCAGATCTGCTATTTTTGGCTAATGTTCCCCTCAGAATAGAGAGGCTAGGGTTCAAGTGGTTAATGTAAAAAAATATATATATATATCCTATCACACAAAGATTTGGTGGCCCCCCTGTTGTAACTTTGAGGACCCCCTAGGGGTCCCGGACCCCTTGTAGAAGACCCCTGCTATAGGAAGTAAAGATAACTGTACTGGGATGCATTGATGGTGAGGAGAGGAGACAGGAGCTTGGGATTCTGTTGAATAGTGTTATGTTATGAATATTAATAGAACTAAAATATTAATAGGATCAAGTACAGGGGTGGGCAACTTTGATGATGGAGAGGGCCACTAAATTTCCACACTCACTCCAAAGGGCCACATTATACTGTCGGGCCATTCTATGTCACACAAAAGTAGCAATAGCCGATAGCAATAGCCGATCTACAAGCTCAAAACGTGTCGCACTGCGACGCGTTTTGAGCTTGTAGATCTGCTATTTTTGCTATTTTTGAATTGGAATTCTGATTTTTTTTTTAGCAACTTTTTTATTGGAATCCTGAAAAGTTACATTTTTATTTAATTTCAAATGCATTTAGTTATACTTATGTTAACTTTATGAACTTAAATACAAATACATTGGACATAAAAAAGACAATAGAATTTTAATACTAGTCATTAAGCTACTAATATAGACTGAAGTAATTAAAGCAAGTCATGTTTGCAATTGTAACAATAATACATCAGTATTCTGATATTAACCATGCGGGCCGCATTAAGTGAAGGTGGGGGCCGCATGTGGCCCCCGGGCCGCCAGTTGCCCATGTATGATCAAGTATATAGTTATGTAGAGTATAGTCATGCAGAGCATGCAGTCGCATACAGTATGGTCATAATAATTTACATCAAAGGAGATGATGCGTGCATGTCCAATCTCTTCATCCAGGTGCTAGACAAACAAAAATTAAAAATAAAGTCTGGTATCTCAGCTCCAATTAATTGTTTATTGCAGTTCTCAACGTTTCGATCTTCATTAAGATGGATCTTGTCCTCATGAAATACTGACTGATTAATAACTTCCTGTGTGTGAGAACAAGCATGGCAAGCTGAGTGTCATATGTAGTATTTAAGCTCCATGTCTTCTGAAGAATAGCGAATGTGCCCGTTAGCGCTGTGCTTTTGACTCTGTCTGACCCACCTAATTATTGTTGTGTTACATCTTATAATTAGGCTTTTCATAATCTTTTGTGCTATCATCAGTGGTGACTTTATTTAAGCTAAAGGTGTCACAGGTGGTCTTCATGAACTGTGTCCTCTCAGTCATCAGTAGGATGGACCGCAATAGTCATGACCTTTGGCTCGCTAGTCAAAGCATTACAAAACATATAGTTTTTCATTTTCCTAATTGCTTTTTTAATTACATTTCTATTTTCTATCATTATTCTTTTGGATCCCTATTTTCTGGCATTGTCAAAAGGGTCTTGTTGATCTCGCTGGCTGAGATGCCAGCCTGTGAGTTCAGGGTCACAGAGAGAGATGTCACAAAGGAAATGTCAAAAGGCAAAATTGAATAATACAGATCTCTCCCGTCTCTCTCTTTCTCTCTCTATTATTCTCTCTCTGTTGCTCCCCATCTTTTTTTCTGTCTCTCCCTTTCAATTCTGCCGAGTCTAATACAGTGCTGTTTTTGCTTTTCGATGCAAAAGGAATACAATCCACGGTTACCATCTTTTTTTTTCTCCAGTGGGGCAGAGCAATTGCAACCTTTGAACACGATAGCACCCCACTAACCCCGGTGGTGTAAGAGAATAGTGAATGTTACATGCTTTGCATCACCACTGACCTACATACATTGACGGCAAACATGTACTGTAAACATAATGCCTGGGACTGGGTCAATGACGATTTCACAAATTATGGTTATGTGTTTTGACTTTCTTGCCTAACCAGATGGGTGGAGTTGAATTCAGTAGTACAGTTTGGATAATGCTAGTTCAACTGTCATTTGTCTCTTACTTTTTGGAAAATGCATGATAAATGACTTAAACTTTCTGGCACTCACTGACCTACTGTAGGCAAACCACTTCTGTTCCATGTGCATGTTACAGGAAAAATTTGTTAGTTGTTGGATGAAAGATAAACAATAAACACTATGGCTGCACACACACTATTTTATTAGTGTGACGACGGCTCAATCACGTTAGTAGTCAATCGAGTAGTCAGTCAACCAATCAATGACATTGAAATGTTATTGCTGCATGTGTGAGAAGTAAATGATGTGCTGTTAACTAGTACTGTATCTTTTAGGAGTCAGTAATATGCTATGCAAGGTGAAATTGTTAAATGTAGAAGAAAGTGGAAACACACCCCTGTATTGATGAGGTTCTGGTTATCACAGCAGTGTCTAAGGGAGTTATTTAGCCCTATACACAGTCATGTTATTGGAGAACAGAGGCTGCTAGAAAACTGCATATTATCCTTTATTTAAAGATGGAGTGGCACCCTATCTTTATTAAGCTGTCGGTTACAATTAATTTATAATCTGATTTTAACATTATTCAGCAAGCACTAGCTGGTCTTAAACTGTCTCTAAATGTAGGCAAGACAAAGTATATGATGTTCTCAAACCAAAAAAAGTCTCATCATATAAGTATTTAGGGGTTTGGCGAGATGAGGAGACTTTTCTTTTAAAACCCATATAGCAAATCTAGCAAAGAAAATCAAACCTAAAATCAGCTTCCTCTACCGAAATAGATCATGCTTCTCAAAAGAAAACAGAAATAGGGTTGTTCAAGCTACACTCATGCCAATATTTGATTATGGAGATTTTTTGTATATGCATGCCTCAGACAGTACTTTAAAGCCCTTGGATGCAATTTACCACAGTGCATTCCGCTTTATTACAGGAGAAAGTTTAAGAACTCATCACTGTACATTGTAACCTCAGTAAGATGGTCTTCCTTGGCTCTTAGAAGGAAGCAACATCATTACATGTCACCCTGTTTACGTACAAGGCACTACTGGGAAAACTGCCCCTGTATTTGACAGAACTGTTAGAACTCAATGCATCAAGACATGGTACCAGATCTCAAGATAAGGTTATGCTGAAGGTGCCTACAACTAGTACTAAGCTGGGAGATACAGCCTTCAGTGTGTATGCTTCATACAATATATATGGAACGAATGTCAAGAAAAGTTGAAGTTACATGTCCTTGTTTCTTTTGCTATTTTTAAAAGATCTTTAGCTGACCTTATATTGGAAGAAGTCATTGTTGTAAATTTCCTTTTGTACACAGGGCGCCATTGAAAAAGAGACCCTGGTCAATCAATTTAATAACAATAGTGAAAAGCATATCGACCACAGCCTAAGGGAATGCAATGCTCCCCCTACATCCAAGAACTCGCTCATTATTCTTTGGAGGCGGGCGACCGAATATCATCCCAATACAACAAAATATAGATGTTACATAATGTTACAAAAGAAGCCATCAAGATATTACATTCATTGTAAATTGCAACGCAATTCCACACTATTTTGTGTGGCACAAGCAGCTAGGCAAATTATATAGACCATATTGAATATCGACTTTCATTTCAATGACTCTTATCTAGAGTCCAAATGGAGCCTCTTCTCTACTAAACAAACTGTACAGACTTGCTCCATTTCAATGTTTGTTTGTTTCATTTGGCCTTGGGGTGTTTGCAATGATGTTTTAATGATTTTCATAAGCATTGGCTGACATACCGTACATGCGTATAGTTTGTGTATATTTGCTGCATTTTCTAGTCCTTTTCCCTGTAAAGATTGGAATGATGAAACCACTTAAACCCTATATACTTGGTTGGCCGGGGAAATTGTGCCCATGACTCTTACGGCGGTTTCAGACTGGGTTCGTTTGAATCAAACCGGTCCCGAGTACGCTTGGCTGGCCAGCATTCACACTGGCCAAGATCCAATCGCACCAGAGAACACTTGCATATATACCCCCGATCCTATAGGTGGCGGCATGCACATAGTGTTTCTTCTGTGGACACAGACGTCATCAACTATGCGACAATGTTTGTGCTGGGCTCGCATAAATATAGGGTTGCGGCTGGGGAGTGAGTCAACGCACTGAGCGCTCAGCGCGTCAATGCACAGACTGCTGTGTTGTTGACGGACAACGGATGTACGCTTATGAGAAACAACACAAATAAAACCTGGTGAAACACTTGTGTGCATTAGCGCAAGATGAGGATACAGGAAACATTCAGTCTAAATGTCCAGTTTGCTAACCTTCACAACTACTACTACTTTTGCATTTGAAACTTTACATTTCTCTAAATATTATAAACTTTCACCACAGCTTAAGTACAAAATGAAAAGGCAACTATAGTAGCCTATACAGTGAAGTCGGACTGAATGATATATATATATATATATATATATATGCGCCCTGTGCTCTTCTTTTTCTCTATGAAGAAAAGTACAAGTACAGTTGACACAAACGCGTTCCGCAACGCTGCCTGTCTGTTGTTTAATCTCATCCTCTGGACTGCAAAGCCATATCTGGTCATGTAGGAAGGTGTGCGATAGGATCGCGCTTGCCATAGTCTCCAAAGTAATAATAATAATAAGAGAAAGTTCACTTTTGGTTATTTAAAAAGAGTCTCCTTATTTTATGTATTAATTTATTAGCCCTACATGGGAGAAACGTTAACTTTAGAGCTTTGGTTATAATTTAAAAAGACTAGAGCAGTTTGTGTGCAGACTCACCTTTTTATTTTTATTTATTTATGATTTGTGGGTCCAGCACTGTGTGTAAAAAAGAACTGTGGGGACGTGCATCTCCTGCCTTTGTTCATATTTAAAATAAAAAATATATTTTCCAATGCAAGATCAGTGTGGTTATCTGCTCTATATTGTAATATCAAAAATAGTGGATCAACAAGCTCAATGTGTCGCATTGCACCGCATTTTCAGCTTGTAGCTTGGCTATTTTTGCTACTTTTGTGTGACACTGTATGACAATAGGGCATTCATTTATGATGAAAAAGCATTAAAAGTTGCAATATGGGATACAGGGTTTCTTCCTAACAGGAAAGATATGTAGTAGAGATCCAATTTAAATATCCGCACCAACCGTTTCTCCCGTATGTCAAAATATTATTATTTACTGGTATTCCCCGTTAGTTTTAGTAGGCTATTAGTTGTGCGATGCGATCACAAAATGCATTGATTTAGCCTATGGAATGTCGGTGTGTCTTTTTTCTTTTTTTCAAACCGGTGCTGCGCTGACAGACGGCATCCAACATACAGGCGTCCAACACATGCGGCATCCAACGGTTGGATGCCGCAACGGTTGGATTCCAGCCTACAGAGAGCACTGCTCTGCTGTGCTACTGCTTGGTGTGGATATGTTACGGCCATGGTTGAACCCCTGTGGATTGATCTGCGACGTGTTTTTGTTGGCTGTTTTTGTCGAGTTTATATACCGTCACCTATTCCAAATAGCGGGCCACTTCCGTCTAATGGTACGCTTGCTTTCACATTGCAGTGTACCGTACCCGAAAACGCATGATCCGGATCCGAAACTGCCTCCGGAGGTGGTTTCGGGAACGGAACGGTTACCCGTTTCGGGGGACGATTCGCAACATTCACACTAGCCAAGCGGTCTGGAGTGCGCACCCGGGACCCGAGTGTGAAACGGCCCTTAATGGACTTTTAGATGAATCTTAGAAACTATATAATAAAAGCAATGTGTATGGCAGTGTCACATACAGTACAAGGTCTTGCATTATGTGTGGGACAGTCACAGGCCTGGAATTTCTTCATTTTATGAGCAAGGCCACTTGGCCTTTTGTGGTGTTTGTTTCTATTTCTTGAGGGCATTAATGCCAGGGCATGAATGCCAGCAAATTAAACAATGATTAAGGCCACAGAAAGAATTAAATTGATACATTTTTCAATACAAATTACTAATATTTGTACAAACTACTGAGTCAAAAGTAGTTTTTAGTTGAAAAATGTTCAATGAGGGCACCTTCGTTTTGATATGCCAATTCAATCCCATGTCCAAGCTGAACGCCATCTCCATCCTTACCCTAACTTTACCCACACCAAAACCATGCCTAAACGTAACCATACTAACAGTACCCAGGGCTTCAGAGTGCACCCATTTTGGAAAAATGGGTGCAGAAATCTGTCCAGTCAGTGCACCTAAACATTTTAATTTGTCGCACCTTACATTTAGCCGGTCTGTCTATGGGTATGTGTGAGTGCACCTAAATTAAATGCTGCTGGTGCATATGAAAACGTTGGACTCTGTCTGTCTGACTGTGAGTTACGTTAGTCGCTTCATCTAGCCTGTGCTGCGTGCGTGTGCGCGTGTGTGTGTGTGCGCGTCTGTGTGTGTGTGCGCGTGTCGCAAGTGTGGTCTGCGAAAATCAAGACAATTACATTTTGAATCATAACCTTTGATTGACTGATGATAAAACATAAATAACACAAGGAATTAACAATGTGACTCAGATTACGGAGAAATTTGAATGACGGGAATCTATTTAGAATTAAATGTGCCTGCGGGATCATGAGAACGGAGACATGTTTGCGCACATACTGTAAACATAACACAGTATGGCTCTGCTGCCCATCATGTTGTGTAGGCTAAAACCATCCGTCTTATTTAGCCTACACAGACTACAAGTCAGGACCAATCTCTTCTTTACAAAACACATTTAATAACCAGAAAAGGTGCTCCACAGAGCACAGGTGTCCGCCAGGTCAGGTCAGGTAGGTTATTGTGGGCCAGCAATGTTCGGAATTCACCAATCAGTTTGGAATAATTATGAAAAATCAAATGGATCTGTCTTGATCACTTGACTAGAGATAATGTGTACCGATTTGCATGATGTTTGGACAAAATTTGTAGGAGTAATACAGTATATAATTTTTTTTTTAGCAGAAATCGGCCTCCTGGTGGCGCTATAATAGGGCAACGTTAAAAGGGTGATATTCGTTCCTCAACATAGTGCGAATGTGCGTGCAAAGTTTCACCGCAATCGGACGCCGCATTCATGATTTGTGGCATTTTGTTCAAAACGGGCCACTCCTGCTAACTTTTGATGTCAATCTTAGCCAATCAGGATGGAATATTTTGAAATTAATTGATTGATTTAACCTAATAAATTTGCCATGTTCTCCATGTTTTTAGAAACTACACTAGCTGTTTCTTTTTTTCCCCGACAGGTTTTGTACGTTTCCTTGAGGGGTACTACATCGTGCTGATCACCAAGCGGCGAAAGATGGCCGACATCGGTGGCCACTCGATCTACAAAATTGAAGACACCAGCATGATCTATATCCCCAATGACTCAGTTCGAGTATCACACCCTGACGAGGCGAGGTACACTCTGTCTTCCAACACTCCCCTGTTACTTGATTAGTAAAGTTTCACTTCAAGAGTATTGTCAGAATTTATTGAAAGGATAGCCCCTTGTATGGGCTTAAATCAATGCCCATACCCTTGAGACGCACCATCTCATTTTCAAGGGGGTCCTACTTACTGTATCTACCGGGTCTGTGGCAGACGGGTACCTATTATGCCCATATCGCCTTGTGCAAATCGCAATTTGCAATCACAATTATGGACATGCCCTACGTCAGTGCAAATCACGTTTCTTTTAGGCGGGTTGTGAATGACGTCACAGAGTTTCTGTACTGCAGCTAGAGTGCTTTGTTATGGAGGGAATCTTAAGTACACCATGTCCGCTCATGTCACAGAACCTGTCTGACCTACAAACCCATTGACATGCATCCAGCCAGTCAGCCTGTGGTTTTAAAATACTGAGTAGTAATTGGCTGTGAGTGGGCAATTGCAACACTCAAATGAACAATTAGCAATAACATAATTAAACCGTGTGTGTGTGTGAATTGTATATTTAGTGCAGTTATTTGTGTATCTTTGAAGTGGCCTCAGCATTTCAACAATGTCCTCCCGCGGCAAAGTCCTTGTTTGGGTGAATAAATAATTGTGATTGTCACAATTTAAATGTGTGTTTGACCGAGTATTATTTGGTTCTCCCACAGATATGTACGGATCTTTCAGAATGTGGACCTGTCCAGCAACTTCTATTTCAGGTAAGCCAGGCTAGACCCAAGGAAGCTATAGTAAAATGAAAAATGAAAACAGCCAGAGATCATCTCGTGACAGGGTTAAAGAGTTATTTATGACATGTTTGTATGTCGTCAATCACAGTGTGAGAATGGTTGGGTGTTGATGTGACAAAAAAAAAAAAACTATTGTCATTTGAATACCACAGCCCTAAATATTTGAGGTTTAGAAGCTTACGACATGCAGAAGCAGAATACGGCCAAAACCAGAAACCTCTCCAACATTGAGATACCTTAGATATTTTGATGTTTCAATTCCAATCAAACCAACTTATCCTACTTAACTCAAAGCAGCACTGAGTAACTTTTTTTAATTAATAAAATGTAATTTTGTCAAATCTGTATGGTGGAGTCTGTTAATACAATATAACTTTTACAATTGGGGTGGTTGTATTTTGTCTCCCTGCTCTTCTATTGAGACATTTAGATCCTTTTATACATTACTACTAACATATTCAACCGGTACTCCAAGCAGCTTAAGATAATTGTTAAGGATTAGTTGCTAATTACAACCATTGTTGTGAATTGAGTATTACTCAGTCCGGCTTTTTCCACAAATAAACGACAACTTGCACATTGGGAAATGGACAGGGGGTCTCCAGACACGCAATACAACTTAAGGACATTGTCGTTAAATGCCATTACACAAGTAAAATCCTCAGTGCTAATTTACCCATTTGTAACTCTTGAGAGCATACAGATGTAACCAAATGGACTCTTATAGGGTCCATTTGGTTAATTGAACGCTGAGGATTTTACTCTTGTACACGTACCATGGTTCCCACAGCTATAGCTATGACCTGAGCCACTCGCTGCAGTACAACCTGACTCTGCTGCAGAGACCATGTGAGCCGCCGGAAACACCAACGACTGAGGAAGAGGAGGAGGAGGTTCATGACGCGCACAACAAGCAGGACAGCTTTGACATCTTTGAGGATGAAGGCCTCCCCACACATGGTCAGCTGAACCTTTAACGAACCCCAGACAGATACCATTGTTTACGATAAAAGCAGAATGACCAGGTGCTTGAGGAGAAGAAATGTGATATAAAAGTGTAGGTCCTGGATCCAGCGGGATACAAAACATGAAAAAAAACTGAAGATCCGGGCAGTCTTGAAATAATACTCACTTAACCCATTTAGGGCGGAAACCCCTATTTGTAACTATGCCTTTCAAGACGGGAACCCTTTTTGAGGTTGTTGTTGCTATGTACAGTATATAGCAACATCATTTGTTTGTAATATTTGACTAATATTTGAAAGTTATTCAGAAAACTTTGTAGAATCGGCCTCAGGTCAATTCTAAAGGTCGATTCTGTTCTGGTCGATTCTGTTCTCCTCTTTTAAATTTCAGAGTGCCCGGATCTTCAGTTTGTTCCATAGCTTTTTGACTACTGTCATTACTCAAACCAAAAGAAAAAGCCCTCAAGTAAATTAGTCTGTCTCAAACTAGAAAGCTGCCCTTCAGATATGCAGTAAAGAGTGCTGTGTTCTGTCCTCTACCTGCACAGAAACCAGTCTAAACAATGTGGGTTAGTTTAACTCTGAGGGCCCTATTTAGACCATCTTTGGCGCACAGCGCAGAACGCAAGGCACAAATTGTGCTGTGGGTGTGTCCACGCCAATGTTACTAGTTAGACAGTGCGTCTGGGTGAGAGGGGGTTATTAAGCATCTGAATTAGTCATGGGTGTGTTTTGGGTGTTATATTAATTAAACCAATCTCTTAAATTATCCCTTCGAGTTTTATTGCACAATTCATCGTTCACCTTCATCAGGTGCTATACACACAGGTGTGAGTGCTCTACATTTATAGTGACATCCCATGTGACGTGATGTGTGCTTCCATGTGCAGTTCATCAAAGTCCATCAATGTTTCAATCAAGTACCCTACAAATGCATTGAAACAAACGGAACACCATGAAAACCAAGAACACCGTTTGTAGAGGAAAAACACACACACACACACACACACACACACACACACACACACACACACACACACACACACACACTTAAAAAAGAACATACACTTATGCACCTCAAGTTGGAGGTCCAATGACACTGAAAGAGCAAACCAGGCTTCAAAATACACATATTCAAACCGTGTAAAGGAATTTATTCAATTCAGTTCAGAGGCTTCTCTCTTTATTGTGTCTTGCTATGGCATACTTCATATTCCCATTCCTGATCGCTGCTTTATGTTATTTTACGTGTACCTTTAGGTTGTGTTTCGTTTGACTAACATAGACCATATCGCAGGGACACTTTAACTTGTAAAATAACAGTGGTGTGAGAATTAATACAACTCCTTATTTTGTATTTCTGTTCAGTCTCTGGATGATTAAAAAAGAAACGAACCTTGGTATTTTTTGTGCTGGAATAATGAGTGCATCTGCCTCAACGATGATTGCCACATAATTTTCCACTTTCAATTTCAGCTATAATATACTTGCTACTTATTGAGTTGATTGTAACATTGATGGACTCTGATGAGCTGCACATGGAAGGGCGGAGTGACATGCGTCTGTAGCGCCTTAAGAAGTATGAGGCAGAACACGTGCAATAAAACTGAAGTCATCATGCATTTATACACATGGAGTGTGTGGTCACTTCCTATGAAGGTTTACTTGTTGTAAACATTTTATATATATATATATATATATATATATATATATATATATACTATATACATATTTATATATGTATACTGTATATATATATATATATACGTATATTAATTATGTATATACTGTGTGTGTGTGTGTGTGTGTTTATACATACATACATACATATTATAAACACCAGCAACACAGTCATCCAGCATCACAAGCTCAGTATTAGTTATTATTGCTTCACTGTCTGCGTCACCTCAACTAAGCTTCCTTTCCATTTGAAGGGTAAGCTTAGCATGTTTATGTAATCCTGGTTGGATACACTGATCAGGAGGTGTCATGTGTTCTTTGCCTTCCGTCACAGTGGTCCATGGCCTCCAGAACGAGCCGTACTTCAAGTACGTGTGGAATGGGAAGCTCCTGGAAAGGGTCAAGGACACAGTGCATCGCGACTGGCTCATGTACATTATCCACGGCTTTTGTGGCCAGTCCAGTATCCTTTTGTCATGTTAAAGAGTTACAGTTCTGTCTCCAGATTTTAGCATTAGTGCTTTTACACGTATATTAACAACAGTAGTAATAATAATGATAATAATATAATAATTTATTTTGAGTAAAGGCAAATTTCAAAGCTATAAGTCAGACAAAATCAAATGAAAGGCAAGTAATACACAATAGGGAAAAAAGGTATTAAGTTGATAAAAGTAACAATGTAAAGCATTATGCGTAAAAGTTGTATGCAGCTATTCAGCAGTTTACAGCAAATGCCATTCTGTAGAAACTGGCTTTAAAAGGGCTCAATGTCTGAGGTTACACAGATGTGTAAGGCAGGGAGCAGCTGCACACAGAGCATTCCCCATGGTGCTACATTAGAGCCTAGGTGCCCGGACCGCTGGCCTAGGCCATGTTTAAGATATATGCACACCCAGGTATCACAAATGACCTCCATTCCTCTTATTTGCTGCCTGTGTTGTAGCGCTGTTTTAGCCACGGGCAGGAATCCAAGGATGGCCGTGTTGGTCTGTCTGTCTGTCCACGACGTTGGCCCCAAACAACATTATCTTGAAAACTACTGTTTGGATTTCATAATATTTGCTGTGCACCTTCACGATAAACAGTGGATGAGCCCTACTGGTATTGGTGACCTAGTGGCCTTTCCTCTACCACCACCATTTGACCAAAATGTCCACTTGCACACAGGATATCTCAAAAACGAATCTAGATTACATGACACTTAATGGATTATCCCTATTGAATATCTCTATTCTGGTACAGACTTGGGGGGCGATCACACGGAGAAGTGTCGCAAGAAACTCGGAAGCTGCAGCACTCAAAATTTAATGGGCATATTTCCATGAAACCTGCTGAGTGCATTCACACACCCAGGGGTGAGAACCCTCACTATTTGAGTGACCCCATGTTCTTTCCTTTAGCACCACCCTGAGGCCAAAATGTCACCTTTTCACACAAGATATCTCATAATCTAACTAGAAAAAGTGCTCCTCGGAGCACAGGTCTCCTCCAGGTCAGGTGTGGCCTCCTGGTGGCGCTATAATAGGCCAATGTGAAAAGGGTGCCAATTGTTCTTGGGCCTTTCATGGCAATCGGACACTGCATTCATGATTTGAGACATTTTGTTACACAAATGTGTTTTGCTAAATTAGACCTGCTGTTGGCGCTATAACAGGCCAATGTGAAAAGGTTGGCATTTCTTCCTCGGCCTAGTGGGAATGTGTGTGTAAAATTTCACGGAAATTCCAAGCTGCGTGCATAATTTGAGGCATTTTGTTCAAAACTGACCAATCCTGCAAACTTTGGAAGCCAACCTTAGCCAATCAGGATGGAATATGGGAAATGGACAGATCTGTGTTGATCACATGACTATAGAGATACTGTGTACCAATTTGCATGACGTTTGGATAAAATCTGTAGGAGTAATGTCCAAAAATGGGTTTTGCACAAATCGGCCTCCTGGTGGCGCTATAACAGGCCCATGTGAAAATTTGGGGCAGAGGTTCTGAATTGGCATCCAGGGAGTGTGTGTGCACAGTTTCGCAGCGACCGGGCCAACAGTGCCGGAGATTAGCTGCTAACGGACGGACAGGACACAAACACACAGACTGACGGACAGGGGGTAAAACATACTCTCTCGCCATGCCTTTCGGCCTGGCGGAGACAATAAGCAGATTGCTGGATGAATCCTACTAATTTTGATGATCAGCAACATCCCTAGATGGGTGTAAAGAGATGCATGGCCTTTAGTGGCTGCTAGCGGGGATAGCAGACTGTCTTGCTATAACGACTGGGCAAAACATATGTACTGTCAAGGTTTCAATTTCATTTGAATTATTATACATTTTCAAACCAAAGTGATACGGGAGACAGGAGTATTATTAATCTTCCAACCAAGGCTATATAGAATACAGGAGAATGCATAAGACAAGTAATTCTGCATCCCCCCTGACACGCACGCACGCACACCCTCACACACTCTCACACACTTGTGCACTCAGCTGCCTTATCACCGACTCACTTTTTAAATTTTGTTTGGCCTTCATCTACACTTGGACTAATCTATGAGCCACCATGCTGCTCCTCTGCGAAGCACTGCAGAAGAAATGTCTGTTTATCTACAGGGCCTTAGAAAAAACAATGATGATGGCAATTAAGAAATGGACTTGTAAACAATAGCGCTTGCATAATCTCTCCATCTGTTGAGTGGTGGGGGAAAATGTCTTTGTGCATGTTTGACCAGATGAGCTGTATAGTCCCTCTGTTTGGATGAAAGATAGTGTTCCATGTTTAGCTTGCGATGTGTGCACTTGCGTTTTTTTTATTTAGTTTTTGTTAGGACTGTGTGTGTGTGTGTGTGTGTGTGTATATATATATATATATATATATATATATATACTCTCAAACACGCACGCACGCACGCACTTGCTTGCTTATGGTACTGCAGGTCCATCGTGGCCGATGACTTCTGCTACAATTTGTGGGTCCTTTGATGACTGTATAGTCCAAGTGAAAACCTGACCTGACACACACACACACACACCTGTACGCAAGCATTTTTCATTACCGATGGTAGTAATACTAATAATCATAATACCAATAAACTTTATTTAGCAACTTTCTTCAATAATTTTAACGAATTGACCTGAATTTTGACCTGATGGTCAAGATTAAATTTATCCCCTGAGCAAGCAGGCAGGCTCTATTGGCTCAACGGTAAACATTTCAGCACTTGCGCAGGAAACCGGGTTAGAAGACGAAAGTTAAGCTTTAAGAAGACTGACACAACAATAAGGATGCGATAAAACCCACAGGCAAGAAAAAAATACAATAAAATAAAAACAAGCAGTAAAATAATCAATACAGTAAAACAATCTAACAAAATCAAGTCTAGTAAAAAACAAACATGCTTTTGCTCTGATGGCAAAAGCATGGTTATCTTTGGTCTTCACCCTGGACTTTGGAACAACCAAAAGAGGTACATACTGAGACTGAGTCAGTTCAGAAATGTAGCTTAGGCCAGAGCTGTTTGTGCGTTTATGGTAATCAATGTTTTAAAATTGCAGTGCCAGTGGAGTGATGCAAATTTTGGTGTGATACCTTGTTTTTTTGTGCCAGCTAAAATTATTGTCAGCTGATGTTTGATTTGATAATGCAGTGGTCTTTGAGGCATGGTTAGAATTGAGTCATTTTCTATTCACTTCAACTGTAACACTAACTTCCATTACATTTTGCGAGGAAAAGGGAGATTTGAGAGGATGTGAGAGGGAGAGAGAAAGAAGGTAGGAGAGGGAAAATTAGGAGACCGACAGGGAGAGACAAGGGCAGAATCTATTATTAGGGCTGCAACTATCGATAATGTTCTTAGCTATTATTCTATTTCAACATTGCGATAACTTTTCCGATTTATCATAGTTTTCGAATTAACTGTTGCACCCCTAACTATGATCTGTGTGTCTGTGAGTACGTTTTTGTATGATATCTGTGTACATGTTGTGTTAGTGTTACTCCTTTACTCACAAAATAAAGAACTTCTCATCTATGGCCGACCGGTTCATGTCACCCTCATCGCCAGGCGCTCCAGCAAATTTGCCGGGACCCGCTTCCTCAAAAGAGGAGCCAACTGCGAGGTACATGGGTTACCACGACAACCAGGGAGAATATAATAACAGAGGCAGGGGTGGAAGGATGATTGGAATGAGTCAGTCCATCACAGGGGGTTAATTCAACCTGCTGCTGTGTCCTTGCGTATGTGTGTGCATGTGTACATGTGTGTGGTTGCTCTAAGAAAAACAGATTTGACCCATTTTGTTTTGCACTTATATTCTGAGATTGGGTTTGATTTCAGTTTCAACAAATGCTCCGCAGTGTATTTGCAAATAAACTGTCTCCAGAAATGTCAGTATTTTTAGTTTTTTGTATTTTAGCCTATTGAAAACTGTACAATGGATTTTGTGATAAAAAATCCTGACAATACACGTAGCAGTGCTGAAAATGAATGAATGACACTCCTTAGCAGGTACAGTAGTTCGATGTTCCTTAGCCTTCTGTGATGGATGCCCATCGTCTCCTTTTGTTTCCAGGGGGATGTAGCCAATGAGGTGGAGACGGAACAGATCATCCACGATGCCTCAGTTATGTCATTCATGACAGGAAGTTATTCCTCCTACGTCCAGGTGCGGGGTTCAGTCCCTCTCTACTGGTCTCAGGACATCTCCACCATGATGCCGAAACCCCCCATACGATGTAAGACTCCTCCACTACACAAGACATCTATTCATAGATTCATTGATTGTACCATATCAAGTTGGACAGATGGGGAAATAATTGACTTCGATTCATACTGAAAAACACTTTCCTTTCAGCCAGGTGTCCCTATTTCGAGAATGTAATGGGTGAAAATGTTGGAATATGTTCAAAGATTTTCAAATAATAGCAAGCTCACGATGTGTTGTGAATAACAAAATGTCATTGTACGACCTACGGTTCAAGAGTTTTAGACCACAACGTGAAGTGACCTGTTATTGCGCCACCATGAGGCCGATTTGAAAGACTTTGGGTGGCGGTCCTTCCTTTGCCTACTGGGGAAGGTACCCAGCAGTCGGAAGCTGCGTTCATAATTTATGGCAATTTGTGCAAAACTTCCAATTGAATTGGAAACTGAAAAATCTGACAGATACATCTTGATCACATGACTACAGGGAACATGTGTACTGATTTGCATGAGTTAAGTGGTGTTTTCAAGTGGCAGGATTTGTGTTGATCTGACCATTTGTTCATTTGCCAAGCTGAAAGTGGAGAATTGCCAGCATCATGCAGGTGGTTGTGACAACTTGTGAGGTCAATTGATGACCCACGTCAATGACCTGATGACCCTTTTTACCTTGCCTTCAACCACTTGCCCTTGCACAGAAGAGCAGAATGACTTATTCGTCACTGCATCTTAAATATCCTTACCAGAGAGCTTGTATAATTTGGGGAGGAGAATGGAAGGGGAAGCTATGTAGGTCAATGGGTCTCATGCGGTCATGGGTTAGGGGCAATCTCACGGGACCACCCATGCTCAACATGGATGCGCTCATGGTGTTATTAAACATGCAAGTCATGTGTTAAAGCTGAATGTAATTCAGACCGAGGAATTAGCTTTAAATGCCTTCCACTATTCTGATCATCTTTACAGTGGCACTCTGGAAAAAACATATAATGTTCCAGCTAGGGATTGAAATTGTTAGGATACTGCCGATTGATGCAGATACTTCAATACTCTTATCAATACTCTCTATTACTTAGGCGATGGGATCAATTACTATCCATGTCTGGTAAACATAACAAGTTTAGATGCCAATGAACAATATGGGTTCTTGATCTTCTCGAACGTAAAGACTACTGTATTTAAAAATATGACTCATCATTTTGAGGTAGGCCTACCTTAAAGCATTTGCTTACAAAATATTACCTTTTTTATATGAAGCATAACACACATGAAGGTGTCGGATGGGATTCCTGTTTACATCATCTGCCATACCAATCAAGAGAAGCTATGTACTGTACAGTTATGCACAGAGCCTATTTAGTCATTAAGGCAATTCCCAGTTGTCATGGGGGAATGGCGTAGACAACCATGTGTCTCCTCCGATACCCGTGAAATCGCCATGCAGCTTCTTTCTCCTGACAATGAGGAGTTTCAACGGGACCACGCTATCGGAGCTAGTTCTTTTCCCTGCAGAACAGGCTCCCCAACCAACCTCTAGGAGTTACTAGTTCAGCGAAAGAGATTGCTTTCCCCTGCTAGATTCTCGTGTGTGTGTGTGAGAGAGAGAGAGAGAGTGAGTGAGTGATCGGCCAAACGTTTTGTACAGGCTGCCATTAGGCTGAGGAAGACTCTCGACCACACATTTTTCAAGTTGACCATCATGGTTGCGCTATACAAGCCTGCTTTGGCCTATTACTCGAACCATAGGTCGTACAGTCATAATTGTCTCCGCCAGGCCGAAGGCGTGGCCGAGACTATGTTTTGCCCCCCGTCTGTGTGTGTGTCTGTCCGTCCGTCTGTGAACAGCTAATCTCCGGCACCGTTGGCCACACACTCCCTGGATGCCATAGCAGAACCTCTGCCCCAAATGTTTCATTTCGGCCTGTTATAGCGCCACCAGGAGACCCATTTTTGCAAATAATAATTGATAATACTCTTACAGATTTTGTCCAAACATCGCTCAAATCGGTACACAGTATCTGTATAGTCATGTGATCAAGTCGGATCTGTCCGACCTTTTCCCTTTTCCTTGATTCCTTGGGTTTGGCCTATATGGGGAGTTGCATCATGATCCAAGTAGACTTTCTTCAAAACACCCTTTTTTTTTTACTACTCATACAGATCGCAACTTATTATCTCTGGTGCCATCATGTGATAAACGTGTCATGTAATACTGTGAATAAAAAGGGATCGGAGGGACAGAGTGACAGGAAATCATCCACTAGTTATTCAATCACGGATGCCATCGTTTTCTCAGATGGAAACTTCAGAAAATGTGTCTTCAAATAGCTGTTAGTACCAGAGTGGCCCACCGCTGTAAAGCCTATGTTTGTTAAACACTTAGTTTGAATGAATTGACTGTCAAATACCGATAGTACTGTAGCACGGTTTGTCCAGGAGCTTTTTGGTATTTCAGGCACTGGTACCAAATTGGTATCGGTTCTCTGTACCCATTCCTAGTCCCAGTGAATGATATCAGTCTGGTGCAGAGTTGGCTGTCTGTTAACCTTACACAACCTTACACAAAAGCAACAGAGTGAATGTCCTTTATAAGGGCTATCCATCTCAACTGTGAAGAGTCCTGCAGGGTTCAGCATCAAACCCAGGGCTGGAGGGATGAGATCAGACCCCTCAGATTGTTTTGTCTGTGTCTGTTTGTCAGTCTGTCTGCACATCCTCCCTGTAGTCTGTACACATGCATGATTGTGTATTTCTCCCCCCTGTCCTCTATTTCATCCTTGGTTGACATTTACCGGTGTGAGGTGGAGACACAAAGCAAGAGTAAGAGTAAGCCTCTTATTGGCTGGGCTGTAGCACAAGTCTGTGGTTGGTCTAAGGAGGTGCGTGGTTGGTCAGCTCATATGTCTGTCACGCATTTCCGTTTTTGTTTTAAGGCACAGTTCTTTCCCCCCCTCCTTAAAAAAAAAAAAAAACTCCTTGTGTGTCCCTAACAATGTTTCAATAGATGTGATATTACAAATCTGTCTAACCTCTGGTCTTTCCCCCCTGAAAATCTTCAAGAATTAATCACATCCATAGATATACAGTAAACTCGCATGTGCAAGTCTATCTACAGTGTAAAGATGGACTGAAAAATATGTTTTCCCATCAAGCGACACTGTAAAATACTGTTTAAAGTAGCCATAAGGACCAGCATTTTTAACTGTGTTGCCGACAGTAACACAGCCTCGACTGTTATGAAGCTGCAGCTTAAAAGCTCATCAATTCAGAGTATGGCCCAGCTTAAAGGAGATGTTTAACCCAGCCATGTCTAAAGTTTTCGATGTTAAGCGTCAATGGGTCTCTTGAAAGGCACTACATAAATGTAAGCTATTATTATTATTATTAGTTTCTAGCTGAGCAGATTGAAAGCTAATTTTGTTAAACTGTGAGGGAGGATTTTCTACATTGCCATAAACTCATGCCAAGAAGGTTGGTTTAATTTAGCTTGAACATGATAACTTTTGATAACCTCTGTATTTTATGATTTTGCTTCAACATTACACAACCTTTGCAATAACTACAATGTGATGAATAAATACTGCTCAGTAATAAAGTGTGACCTTTGACCCTCTTTCAGTGGACCAGGCAGACCCATATGCCCATGTAGCTGCTCTCCATTTTGACCAGATGCTGCAGCGCTTTGGCTCTCCCATCATCATCCTCAACCTTGTCAAGGTAGTGGGCATGCCTAGTTGCCTAAACAATTCTTACTTCGCCATTTTTATGTGGACATCATATAGATAACCTTTATTTCGCCAGTAAAAATACATTGAGTCTCTTTTACAAGTGTGCACTAGCCAAGATGCAGGATATTTCACAAGTTCCGTGGGCAGAACAGGACAAAACACAACAGACTGACTACAGTAACCACTAAAATCCTAATGGATTAAAAAACATACCTGTATACAACATCACATTGTTTCCAAAACATCATAATTCTACATATTGTGCTAATTGTTTATGAAGGGGGAGAGCAAAACACCAAAAATGTTAAATTGTGAGATTTTATTTTGCGTTAATCCATGTGTTTGGCTTTTACCTATGTTCTTTGTAGGCAGGTCACCGTGACAGAGTTGCACATATTCACACCTTGACTCAAATCAATAAGCTATTACAGCTGTCTAGAAACATTGCAAAACAATTCTCCCCATCCATTGCCCTAGTTTTGTCAGGACTTGCTGTACTCCTAAACAAGTATGTGTTTATCTGGTCAGTGGTTGGCCTGCATTAGGGGTAGTTATGTGGTTGTGGAGTAGTTGGCTCTCTCATTTATATTCAATGTGTGTAGTTGTATGATATTGCACAATCATAACTGCAGTAAGAATGTCCCAGCTGCAAGGCCTAAAGCCTGCATCGGCCGAAACAAAAATATATAATTGAAACACAGAGATGAACAGAAGTAAAACCACAGTCATTATATCAGAGTTAGAGCACACAGAGCCAGTCCTAAACCTTACTGCACACAGCGACAATCCTAAACCTTGCCTTATTGCACACAGAGCCGATCCTAAACCTTGTCTTATTGCACTCAGAGCCAATCCTGAACCTTGTCGTATTGTAAATGTTGATACTGCCAACAGTAGTAACCTTTAGGCCCTATAATTTGAACTAGTCTGTGACATATTTGTCTGTGACAAGAAAATGAATCCTTCAGGAGTCGTGAGTGGTACCCTTACAGTTTGTTTTCTTTGAAATCCATTTTTTTCCCCCACTACAAGGCAGTCATTCCTGCTGGGTTAGGATCTCTGTTAGAAACATGTTTTCATCTTGATGTATTGTATTCTTTATTGTACAGTGTGATGTGGATTGCATTTAGTGCTTACAGGCGACAACAGGAAGGCAAACGTTTTCAGGTCCCTTAATGGACAATCATTACTTACACGTGTCATGTTTTCCACAAGAAGTTAAAAAATAGAATATTCGCAATTCTGGGAAATTGCAAAGTGTGGTTGCGCCGACGCAAGTCGCGGGTCGCGGCCGCCGGGACTCGAGGAATATGCTGGGAGGAATACCGTCGGAGGCGGCGCCAATTACATTGTCACGTCACTCCTGAGATCACTTGCGGTTCATTTTGAGAGGATTGATCCCCCCCCAAAATAATGTTTTTGCATCAAACGGTTACATTTTGTGCATTTGTGGCGCCCCCTATGGATCAAAGTGGAAATGCTTTTGGGGATTCGTTGAGTAAACCACCCTTGACATGTGACAATTTGGGATTGACCGGACGTTTCACTCGTGATTTTTGGCCTTTTTTGAGTGGGTGTGCCCACTCCAGACTTTTAAAAGAATTACGCTCCCAAATCCATATCGCCTGTTCTCTCATAGTTTAATGTTAACAGCCGATTGATACTTAACCAATCTCATGCGCACTGCACTGCTGTTAAATACTGGTTAAATCCGGCGGTAGGCTATTCACCTGGCATTCTTAAACGTAACCTCAGCAAACTAGCCTACTATGCCTAAACCTAACCTTATTTCTAAACGTAACCTCAGTAAAACGGTGCCAAAACCTAACCTTATTCCTAAACTTAACCTCAGTAAACCCTAAACTCAGTAAACCCTAAACTTATTTATAACCTTATCCTCAAGTAAAACGAATACAAGAAAATGGGGGCGAGTGTGTTTTGGGGCGAGTCTTCTGGAGGTTTTTTAGCAGGCGAAAAAAAAAAAGCCACTGGGAAGATGTAAATTGGAACGTCGTCTGTGTGGACTGTGGAGCATGTTTATGGATATAATCTGCGGGGACAGACGATATAAAGTCGGCAAAATGTTCTCTGTCTGTCTGCAACACAGCAGAATGCACACGACGCAGTCTGAAATTACTCTGATGCGGCGGGGGGGAGCAGTGTGCTGACCGACACACATGGCTAATATGAATACCATGGTGATTTTAGCCATAAATGAGCTCCGGGTCCAGTATGGGTCTGAAATAAAAATAAATACATTACATCTGGACCACCCCCCCCCCCCCCGGTAACTAAATAACGAACAGTCCCTAACAGCATACATTTCCATTAAATACATATAATACTCCCCCCCCTCAATTACAGTACATTTAGGGCCCAATACAGCATATTTGAATACATTTAGGAGTAAATGACAGATTTCTTTGATATAGAGCTCTCCCACACTCAGTGTTGCCATGTCCTCTAATTATAAGCGACATTGCCCTTGTTTTTCTGTGAAGGTACTTGTAAAGACTGGTGGTTGGGCTTTGCCCCTGTTTCTAAAACATTGTTGATATTTGGCATGAGTTATTTGTTGATAGCTTGTAGATCTGCTATTTTCTACTACCACCACCACTAGTAATAATATTAATAACTAGAAAAAGTGCTCCTCGGAGCACAGGTCTCCACCAGGTCAGGTAGGTTATTGTGGCCTCCTGGTGGCACTATAATAGGCCAATGTGAAAAGGGTGGCATTTCTTCTTAGGCCTTTTACGGCAAACGGACACTTCATTCATGATTTGAGGCATTTTGTTCCAAAAATGTGTATTGCTAAGTTGTATGGATTTAAACTTGTAACAGAGTATTTCTATATTGCAATATTGGTACTTAACTTAAGTAACCACTTTGAGTACTTTTTCCACCACTGCCAAAATATATCGCCTATACATAGTAAATAAACTATAATAGCTGTTCAAACGGCTTTTCAGGTAATAATGGTGCTTCAAGGTGATGCCTTCCTGTGCTATTGAAGTGGTGCTAATCACAGCATATGGAAGTTTCGAAGTAGTTCACACGTCTATTTACCAATAGATATGTCACACTTAATCAGTATTCACATTCCACGTACATCACCGGTATGATGTACGTGATGATGTGATTGACACCAACACAAACGGTATGGACTATAAAAATTCCGCTTGGAGATGTTTATCGCAGGGTCCAGAGATCATGTGTACCGATTTTTGTGAAATTTGGACAACATTTGTGGGAGGAGGAGCTAAAAGTGTGTTTTGACAAAATTCAAAACTAAGATTTTTATTCTACGACCTACTGTTCAAGAGTTATAGGCTAGAACGTAAAGTGGGCCACCATGAGGCCGACTGGTGTAATTAGGCAGGAAGGCAGAGCACAGCCTCTGCCTTCCTGCCTCAAGGAATTTTCCCGCAGGTGCGTTGAGGGCTGACTGGGGGGTCCCCTCCACCCAGCCCAGCCCCGTACCCAGGATCGGGGTGCCTTGGGCTGGGTGAGAGGGGCAGCATGAGGCCCCTGCCCTGGTTCTTTTTTGGAAAAAAAGAAAAAGGTGTCCAGGGCCCTCCGGGAGCACGGCTTCTGCCTTCCTGCCTCACGGAATTTTCCCGCAGGTGCGTGGAGGGCTGACTGGGGGGTCCCCTCCACCCAGCCCCGTACCCAGGATTGGGGTGCCTTGTCTGGGTAGAGGCGGGCGGCGTGTCGCCTGGTTCTTTTTTTAAATTGATCCCTGCGGAGGGGGTCCCCTCCACCCAGCCCCGTACCCAGGATTGGGGTGCCTTGGGCTGGGTAGAGGGGAGGCGTGAGGCAATTATTAGATAGGATTGTTTGTATTTGTCTATTTGGCTTTGGTACTGAGTGATAGTGGAGGTAAGATATTGCTGTGGAGACACTCAACATTCAAATGCTCAGTGTTTGGTTATTATCAGCTGGTGAGATACTACCTTGAGCATCAACCCCTCTCAGTGCACAAACGCATGCGTGTCTGTGCACACACAGACACACAGCCATTTCATCACCTCAACCCCTTGTAGGTCTGTGCACACTGGTCTGTGCAAGTTAACCACTTGAACCCCAGCATCCCTATTCTGGGGGGAACATTAGCTGGAAAAAAAAACAATCTACAAGCTCACAACGCAATTGTAGATTGGTTTTTTATTTTATTTGTTTTTTATTTATTTTTATCTCAAAGGAACTAGGAGAGAACGATTTTCAAAAAGTTAATGCTCCATCCACTTCAATGCCACTTTCAAACAACAAATGTCAACGAGGTCACAATGACCTCGTTGACATTTGTGAAACCACACCTGAAGCACCTCAGTGATTAGAAACCATCAGGGGATCTGTCACACTGAAGACAAACACTCTGTGACCACTTGAAACGGTAAAATAATAGCCTAATCCTGGCAAAGAAATCTGCCTGTTATGGCACCACCATGAGGCCGATTTGAAAAAATGTACAGTAGGGTGGCATTTCTTCCTGGGCCTAGTCGGAATGTGCATGCAAAGTTTCATGGCAATCAGACACTGCACTGCGTTCATGATTTGAGGCATTTTGTTCAAAACGGGCCACTCCTGCAAACTTTGGAAGCCAATCTTAGCCAACCAGGATGGAATCTGAAAAATCTGACAGATCCGTCTTGATCACATGACTATAGAGATAATAAATGTGTACCGATTTGGGTAATGGAGTCATATACAAAAAAAAAAAGAAAAAAGGTTGGCCTCCCGGTGGCGCTATAACAGGCCGATGTGAACATTTTTGGGCAGAGGATCTTCTCTGGCCTCCAGGAAGTGTGCGTGCACAGTTTCACTTCGATCGGGCCAACTGTGCTAGCGATTAGCTGTACACAGACAGAAGGACGGACGGAGAGGGGCGAAAACATAGTCTCGGCCTGGTGGAGACAATAATTATTTCGGTTATTACTATTACAATTATTAACATTTTATTTCTCAGTAAAAACTAAAGTAAACAGTGTGGCAAATTATGTTTGATTAAAGGGATTGGATAATGATACACAATATGTGTTCAAAGTATTGTTCATCAGCATGCTGTACAAATACAACATATTCTGATGTGATATGTTATTATTAGATATTACTCCTTTCCATACAGATTCCTATCAAAACAAAGGCAATTAAGAGTAATAAACACTCCTTTCCATACAGAGTCCTATCAAAACAAAGGCAATTGAGAGTAATAAACCAACAGAACTGAGAATAAATCTTCATAAAATACTAAAACTACAGTATATTGCTTTCAATTTCCACTGTGTGTGTGTGTGTGTGTGCGCACACGCGTGTGCATGTGCGTGCGTGCGCCGGATTAACCATTCATTCATTTCAGCCAGTGTCCCTAAAGTACTCTGTGCAAGACCCTACCTTTCTCACACCACATACGGTACACACACAATCCAACGATCTCCCTCGCTGTGTGGCTTGGGTTTCATGCTCACGTTGTCATTCGCAAGATGAGCCTCAATACGAGGGACCAATCACAGACGACAGTGGTCGGCACAAGTTCCAGCCATGTGATATTAGTGGACTAGGAGGGAGGGGGAAGAGGACTGGACTCCATGATACAGTAATTCAACCTCTCTCCCATTCCAAAGTAAGCGAGATATGAAAATGGCATAAAATCACACCTTTCCATGGGAGTGATTGTGTTGGGGAGGAGACGTGATGACATACCTAGGATTGTACAATGACTTTCCATGGTATTTTAATGCATGTTTGATGTGTGTATGTAAGATGGAGAGATAGAGAGAGAGATTATTGTGAAAGTGCACATGGCCGTGCATGTGTCAAGGTTTTTTCTGCACCAGCCAGCTGGTGCAGACGGCTGTGCGTCCGTTCGAAATGTGATTTGTACAGTGGTGTGCAAAAAATGAATCACCACTCATTGTGTCTTTGCATGTGAATGAAATCTAACTGTGAATACATTGTAATACGTGATGTTCAATTTATTTAATGAATTTACTCTAAATAGTAGGGGGTACTAACCACCAAAAATGGCCAAATCGTTACGCGGCGGATAAAAGCATGAAATTTGATACAGATGTCCCTTGGGTCATCCTAAAACATCCTAGAAGGGGTGCCCAAAAAAATCTTAAACAGGAAGTGAGTTATGGACAAAATTCAAAATGGCCACCTAAACTGTTGACCGTTGACTCAAAAGACACCCAAAGAATCTCCAAAAAGCATAAAATTTGGCACATATGTCCCTTGGGTCATCCTAAAGGCAACTCCGCACCAAACAGACTCGTCCAGACTATTGCAGACTACTCCAGACTGCAACAGACTGGTATTCGGTTGGCAAAAGTTGCCATTTAAGTCTGTCAGCCGACTGGCCATTCATGTGCTAATTTGACTTTTAGCGTGCCAGCGTTGCCAGGTCTGCTTATTATAAGCGACTTTGGGCTTGTTTCCCTGCAAAGCCACTTAGGGATGTTCCCAGCGTTTTTTCTTCACTGACGTGCAGTGGTGTAAAGTAACTAGTACATTTACTCAAGTACTGTACTTAAGTACAATTTTGAGGTACTTTTACTTTACTGGAGTATTTCCAATTGTCTATACTTGTACTCCACAACAATTATTTGAAATGTTTAGTTACTAGTTACTTTGCAGATATAAATCATTATGAAACATACATTAACCACTTTAGCCCTATTTTATACCTATAAGCTATTTGAAAATAGCAGATCTACAAGCTCACAACGTGTTGCGATGCACGCGTTCTGAGCTTGTAGATCTGCTATTTTCAAACATTTTTGTACTTTTACTTTTGGTACTTTAAGTACATTTTTATACCAATACTTTAGTACTTTTACTCAAGTAAATGTTGAATTCCAGACTTTTACTTGTAACAGACTCAGAGTACATCTATTGCATTCAAGCCTGGAATTTCGTCATTTTAGGGGCAAGGCCACTTGGCCTTTGGTGTTGTAATTTTTTGGAGGGCACAAAGGCCCTGCCCGGCCTTCCTGCCAGGGCAGGAAGGCCATCCAAAAAAATAATAAAGATTTTTAAGTCCAAAAATGATTTTTAAGTCCACGGAAATAATGCATTTAACTTGAAGGTTAAGGATGATTGTATTTTAATATATTATAAGAATAGTATAACTATCTGTGAAATATTACCCATTTATTTCACAAAATAATGTGTTGGCAAATGACCAATATTTAGTTATATAGGTCTCAATATGTCACATTCAGCCCTGGACTTCACTGACTGAAGTAGCGGTCACATTAATCACATTAGATTCACAGAATGTATTTTACCCACAAGTTATTTTCATTCAAATGAAATGTGAATGAACTTGCACTAATAATGACTTTAGTTGATTTTTCACTCTTTAAAATATAGTATTTCTTAATTATTAATAATTACAGCTTGTAGATTGGCTATTTTCACGATTTTAAATTGTTTTTAAATAATAATAAAAAAGGAACATACAAGATTTCCACCCGACAGCCATAATATATAGCCAATATATGGTTCTGTATCAGTATATGAGTCCGTTTTTGAAGATTTCATTCTAATTGGCTACTAGCCTGAATATGAATTTCATGAGCCTGGGTAGGTCACCCTGGCTTGGCGGAGATATGCCCTGTAGCACACTCCGCACAGCAGCAGCAGCAGCAGCAGCAGGTGAAAGCAATTCACTTAATTGCTCGTTCTCTCTCCCTCTTTCCGTCTCCTCAATCTCTCGCTCGCTCTTTCTCTCTCAATCTTTCACTCTCCCTTTTTTCTCTCCCTCTGTCTCTCCCTCTTTCTTTCTTTCCTTCTCTCTCTGCCGCTTTTTACCTCCCTCTTTCTCCCTCCCTCCGTTTCTCTCTCCGTCTCCCACTTTCTCTCTGTCTTCCTCCCCTCTCTCTTTCTCTTTCTCTCCCCTCCTCTCTCTCTTTCCCTCTCTCTCTCTCTTTCCCTCTCTCTCTCTCTCTCTCTTTCTCCCCCCTCTCTCTCCCCCTCTACCACTCTTCCTCTGTCACTATCTCCCTGCTTTACGAGCCTATTCATGCAATGCTTGAACTCCCACTCAGAAGGACATGTTTACATACTTGCGCATTACATATTTATACATAAACACGGATGCATGTGACTCCGTCACTGGACAAATTTACACACCTGCTCCCAATCACCACAGCGCAAAAGTAGGGCAAATCAATCAATCTCTCTCTCTCTGGGAGCAACAACAAGAAACAGTGAATGTAGGTTTTCATAGACATGGTCGCTTGTTTCTCTCACATAATCTGGCAACACCGACAGCCCTCTGTTGTCACTGCCACTGCGCTACCAGTCGGCTAAAAAGCTGAACATGTTCGGTCGGCTCTGGGTCGGCCGAAAAGGTCCCGACGGACCCCCCGACGGACCCCTAACCGACTGGCCGACGCTTCCCGAAGCCAATTCGGCCCAAAATCGGGCCGACTCAGATTGGTCTGGAGAGGGCTTTAGACATCCTAGAAGGGGTGCCCAAAGGAATCTGAAACAGGAAGTGAGTTATTGACTAAATTGAAAATGGCCGCCTAGTGTTGTCTATTGACTCAAAAGACAACTAAAGAATCTCATAAAAGCATACAATTTGGCACACATGTCCTTTTGGTCATCCTAATACATCCTAGAAGGGGTGCCCAAAAAAATCTTAAGCAGGAACTGAGTTATTGACAAAATTGAAAATGGCCGCCTACAGTGTTATCTATTGACTCAAAAGACAACTAAAGAATCTCATAAAAGCATACAATTTGGCATACATGTCCCTTGGGTCATCCCAAGACATCCCAGAAGGGGTGCCCAAAAAAATCTTAAACAGGAAGTGAGTCATTGACAAAATTGAAAATGACCGCCTACAGTGTTGTCGATTGACTCAAAAGACAACTAAAGAATCTCATAAAAGCATACAATTTGGCATACATGTCCCTTGGGTCATCCTAAGACATCCTAGAAGGGGTGCCTGAAATTATCTGAAACAGGAAGTGAGTTATTGACTAAATTGAAAATGGCCATGTACAGTGTTGACAGATGATGCAAAAGACACTCATAAAAAATAATCTCATAAAAGCATGAAATTTGGTACAAATGTCCCTTGGGTGATCTGAATGCATCCTAAGGGGTGCCAAAAAAAGTTTTAATAGTCTCTCAATGGAAAACACTCCTCCCCCACGGGCTGCACTGCTACAACATTCAAATCGAGCAGTTTGCCAATCTGGCATTTGGTCCAGAAGCCTGAAAGCTATGCAATCTCTACCATCTCCTGACAAATATGGATGGATTAAAGTCGCTGATTCGTGGACACCTTTATGGACACTCTTGCCAGAGGCTGCCAAAGTTTGTAGAGAACTCAAGTGTGGCTGCAAAGCTGAGCCCTTCTGTTCGAGAAAGTGTAGATGCCGGGATGCTGGGTTACCTTGCAGAGCATTATGCCAATGTGCTGGTAATTGCGAAATGGCACACATGAATACATGTAGTTACTAAACACTAATCACAAAAAAACAGTAATGATCAAGAAGAAAATACATGAGAAGATAGAGTGTAAAACAAGCAAGAAGATGTAGAGTGCAAGATAAATAAGATGCAGAGAGTAAAATAAGAATATGCAGAGTAAGATAAGATGCAGAGTAAAATAAATAAGAATATGCAGAGAGTTAGATAAATAAAGAGGATTCAAAGAGTACAATAAAAAAATAATGCAGAAAGTAAAATAAATAAGTGATGTAGAAATGAAAACAGAAGGTAGACTACAAAATACGGCAGGTTATCGTATTGAGTCTGCATAATATGCAGACTGCCATGGTCAACTGTTTAAACAGCCATTTAGAATTTCTTCAACATGGTCCCTTCCTAAAAAGTTTAATAAACAAGCAAACAAACAAATAAATAAGCCCTTCTAGGATATATTAAGAAGCACTCAATGTACGTACCAAATTATACACTTTTATGACGTCCCTTTATGTTTTCTTTTGTGTCAACTGCTTTAGGCGGTCACTTCCTGTTTAAAACCTTTTTGGGCACCCCTTGTACGATGCGTTCAGATCACCCAAGGGACATTTGTACCACATTTCCTGCTTTTATGAGATTCTTTAGGTATCTTGCATCATCTTTCAACACTGTAGGCGGCCATTTTCAATTTAGTCAATAACTCACTTCCTGTTTCAGATTATTTTGGGCACCCCTTCTAGGATGTGTTAGGATGACCCAAGGGACATATGTGCCAAATTGTATGCTTTTTGGAGATTCTATAGGCTTTTTGAGTCAATCGCCAACACTGTAGGCGGCCATTTTCAATTTAGTCAATAACTCACTTCCTGTTGAAGACTTTTTTGGGCACCCCTTCTAGGATGTCTTAGGATGACCCAAGGGACATGTGTGACACATTTTATACTTTTTGGAGATTCTTTAGTTGTCTTTTGAGTCAATCGACAACACTAGGCGGCCATTTTCAATTTGGTCAATAACTCACTTCCTGTTTCAGATTTTTTTGGGCACCCCTTCTAGGATGTCTTAGGATGACCCAAGGGACATGTGTGCCACATTTTATGCTTTTTGGAGATTATTTTGGTGTCTTTTGAGTCAACGGTCAACAGTTTAGGTGGCCATTTTGGATTTTGTCCATAACTCACTTCCTGTTTAAGATTTTTTTGGGCACCCCTTCTAGGATGTTTAAGGATGACCCAAGGGACATCTGTATCAAATTTCATGCTTTTATCCGCCGCGTAACGATTTTTCACATAGTGCCCCCTACTAAAATGCCCTTACGAAACCCTGTGTGTGTTTGTGGATGAGTGCCTTGCTGTGCTGAATGGAATAGCAAATTGTCTGGTTGCTGTGCCACTGCTGGATATGCGGACAGGGATGTGCGCTGCTCAAAGATGTGTCCATGCTTACTGTCCCCCACTATGATGATCACTCCGCAATCTCTTGCGAATGAAAAGGCAGTGCATCTTAGAGATGGAGAAGTAATGAAATGAAGAATGTGTGTGTGCATGTGCACATTAAGGGTGCTGTCATTACGTCGGTCTATAACAAATTGGCATCTTGCATCGGAGCTTTGAGTGTGCAGCGACTCCGTTCAAGCTCTTGCTGTTGATCCAGTTCTTAGCAAGCACCTCACTAACATAGGTGTGGGGTTCCACTTCCGTCAATGCTTTAAGTTACCACCCTACCGAGGCTGCTAACTGGCACCAAGAGGTGGCCACCACTGCGGAAAGGCCCCACTCTAGCCATCCATTATCGGATGCAAAGCTTTCCAAAAGTTTTACTAATACATATAATATATATAATATAATAAGAGAGTGTGAAATCTTGCATGAAAGTGCATAAGGAAAGTTTGGCCTAATGGTGCGCCACTGGATGAGGTCATGGGGTCACCAAAATGAGTTGGGGCCATCCTCTCGGGTTTATGAAGTTGCACAGAAAATACAGCCAGTAGTTTTCGGGTTATATTGTGTGTAGTCTCGCGTAGCCAGACAACTATTCCACAATCTCCAAATTCTACATAGTCTGGAATTACACCTCCCGAAAGCCGAAAAAGGACGCTGTCATCTGTTCGTCATTTCCGTTCACGAAAATATATTTTAAAATATCTTTACATTTTATTTTAGAATTTTTAATTTCTGATAAGCAAGCTATATAGGCTTTGATTATTTGTATTTACATTAAGAAAAATTTGACAGGCCATGGTGTTTCACAATGCCCTCTCTTTGCAGCCTTTTGAACTTAAAGGGATATTTCACTTTCAAAAAAACTTTTGGTCATTTTATCGTCTATTCAGGCTTTTGTGAGCCCCCCAGACAGTTTATAAGTTGCTAGATTTAGTATTTAGATATTTGATATTCATTTTATCTTCCTATACAAACCCATTATAACTTCAGACTCCATTTTAACCCGTTAGATTCATCAAAAACACCCGTCCTTGGCTCTGGTGACTCACCCTGCCCTCCTAATACGCGAGGGGGCCGTGTTTTTTCGATTACTTTTTTCATTTATTTTATTAAATTTTTTAAATGTATTAAATTCTTTTCATTTTCCAAAAAAAAGTAATCGAAAAAACACGACCCCCTCGCGTATTAGGAGGGCAGGGTGAGTCACCAGAACCAAGGACGGGTGTTTTTGATGAATCTAACGGGTTAAAAATGGAGTTTGAAGTTATAATGGGTTTGTATAGGAAGGGGGCGTGTCTGATACAATGAATATCAAATATCTAAATACTGAATCAAGCAACTTATAAACTGTCTGGGGGGCTCACTAAAGCCTGAGTAGACGATAAAATGAGCAAAAGTTTTTTTGAAAGTGAAATATCCCTTTAAAACAGTGACGTGAATCCCAGACACCATCACACTAGCCCTGAAACATGACTGTCATACCATGACAGTCATGGTGCCGAGTCCCCCTGGTCTAAAGTTGTGTTCGATTTTTTCACATTGCCATCTCTCACATAAACATAAACGTTCAGATTTCAAATATAAAGTGCTTACCACCGAGCCACGGATGTTACAAGGCGATGCGGACCGCGATGAGTACCCGTATCTCCCGTATTGTTCAATAAAAAGCATTTTAATCCCATCGCCGGCCATTTTCTTTTTTTCTTTTTTTTTGTTTTGTAATGTATCAGAGTGCAATACACCTCCCAACCATTAGTGTCGCATGGTTGAAAGTATAGGAGACAATTTGGAGAAAATGGACGGCGATGGGATTAAAATGCTTTTTATTGAACAATACGGGAGATACGGGTACTCATCGCGGTCCACATCGCCTTGTAACATCCGTGGCTCGGTGGTAAGCACTTTATATTTGAAATCTGAACGTTTATGTTTATGTGAGCGATGGCAATCTGAAAAAATCGAACAAAACTTTAGACCAGGGGGACAGGGCACCATGACGCTTGTATACAAGCGTCATGTGAACCATGGCTACCATCACACCATCCATTCGTACTGCAGCCACTTTTGTGACTTATGATATATACTAGGGCTGCGACTATGGATTAGTTTAGCGATTTTACTTTTTCAATTAATCAAATAATCTTGAAGCACGTTCTTTTGATTATTTATTTATTTTTATTTATTTTTATCAAAGTATCGCCGTGGAAAATTTGTATTCTATTTTTCATTTCATTTTCTTCAAAACACACTCTTTGGTACACATTATCTCTGGAGTCATTTGATGAACATGAATCATTCAGATTTTTCATATTCCATTTGATTCCGATTGGCCATGATTGCTTTCTAAGTGGGTCTATTTTACAAAACAATTGCAAAAATCATGAACGCAGCATCTGATCGCCACAAATTCTACAAAATTCATTCTTTGTTGCACAATCATGGGTCTCTTACCACATATGGGGGTTGAGGAAAGCTTTTTTTGACAGGGTCAGTGTCATTAATGTACCAGTATTTTTATGGCTCTTTCGGTGTCTAGATACAGGTGAATATTCAGTTGCACAGAACACTCCTTGTTCAGTCTCTTTTAGTCTTTTCAAACGGGAGCATTTACCGGTGCGTGGATTTCATTTATTTTCATCACAGATTATTCACAGTTCTCTGTGGTGGTGTCTCTTGTTTTCTTCTGTGGCCTTAGAAACGGGAGAAGAGGAAACATGAGAAAATCCTGAGTGAAGAGCTGTACCCCGCAGTCATCAACTTGAACCAGTTCCTCCCTCCAGCCCATTGCATCGACTACATTGCCTGGGACATGGCCCGCTACACCAAAAGGTACACACAGAAAGATCTTTACTTCTTTTCTTTACTTCTTGATAAGAACATGTCACCTTTTAGAGTAGTGTGTGCGTGTGCATTCCTGAGTATGAATGTGACCCCTGGTGTGACTATTCTCAAGGCAGACCCCTGAACAGTGTTTGTGCCGAGTTTGGTGCGGATCGGAGGTGCCTCTTGCAAGTCCAGATGTTACGTTTGTGACGTCCACCGTCGACCTAGGCAATTTGAATATAGGATAGAATAGGATAAACCTTTATTGATACCCATGGGGAAATTCAGGTGTCTATTATGTCTAATACCATTAGCCTCAGATAGTTTGTGTTTCCTCAAGTAGGCTATTGACTATGCAGTATAACATTATCACAGTTATATATCCAGTCTTGAGGATGTTTGAATTCCTGCATAATATTATGCAGGAATTAATATATTCTCCTTCTCATTCTCTTTCTCTCTCAGTAAGTTGTGCAACGTGCTGGACCGTCTTAGCATGATAGCTGAAAATGTGGTGAAGCGGACAGGCTTCTTTGTGAACCGTTCAGACTTCTACTGTCATACGCTGAGACCAGATGAGAGGTGAGCCTCCTCTTAACCACCAACACCACAATGAAATGAAATGATATCCTTTGAATATGTGTGATCAATACATATATACCTTGCTGCACCGAAAATAAACGGGTATCCACACAAACACACCCACACACAAAAAGGTACACAAGACATTTCTGCATCTATTTGTGTGTGGTCAATACACAGCAGGGGTAATATACAACACAATATATAACACATATTGGGTAATGGGCCGGATTGGTTAAAATTTTACTTTGAATTTGGCTTGAACGCACAAGGATGTTTGTGCTTTCATTCGTTTTTAACCTTCTCTCATGTGTTAGTTTCACTTTACGAATTTAGATTATTATAAAAAAGATTCCCTATAAAAAAATACTTTTAAGATCAACTTACAGTCAGGCTATAATAAGATAGTTGTAATGAGAGAATAAAATATGATGCTATTTGGCTGACTTCTCAAATGCGTTTTGATTTTCCACTCAAAAACCAGTTCAGAAACTCACTTTTCAGCAGTACAGTACCTTGTCATTGTAGCTACCTGCCTGTGTTCAGTTATAATTGTTCAAGTACCCACAAAAAAGCTGCATGCTACACTGCAGCGGTATTGAGAGACTTCAGCGAGAGAACGGACTGAGATTAGCTGTCATACAGATACATAGGCTAACTAGACGCGTCGCAATTCTGGGAAATTGCAAAGTGTGGTTGCGCCGACGCCGGTCGCGGGTCGCTGTCGTCGGGACTCGAGGAATATGCTTGGAGGAATACCGTCGGAGGCCGCGCGACGTGCCATTCGAATTTGGTGCTGATTGGATCCTGCGTTCGTGATACATGGCGTTTTGATTTGAAGAAATAGGCCCCTCCCACTAAATAAATAGGCCCCTCCCACAAATATAGCGGGCCAATGACATCGTCCTGTAACTCCTGAGATCACCTGCTTTTCATTTTGAGAGGAGTGATCCCCCCAAAAATCAAGTTTTTGCATCCAACAGTTACGTTTTGCGCAGTTGTGGCGCCCCCTATGGATCAAAGTGGATGCTTTTGGGGATTTGTTGAGTAAACCACCCTTGACATGTGATTCAAATTTGGGATTGACTGGACATTTCGTTCGTGATTTGTGGCCTTTTTTGTAAAACGGGCCCCTCCCTCTAACTTTGGAAGCCATTTACGGACGAACGGTATGGACTATCAAAATTCTGTTTCGCTCCAGATTATCGCATGGGTCCAGAGATCATGTGTACCGATCTTTGTGAAATTTGGAGAAAATATGTGGGAGGAGGAGCTAAAAGTGTGTTTTGAAGAAAATTCAAAATGGCGGAAAATCTATCCTGACGCAAATGGGCGTGGCCTATATGGGGAGTTAAGTCATGACCCAAGGAATCTAGGGGGATTTTTAGGGGGATTTTTATTCTACGACCTACGGTTCAAGAGTTATAGGCCAAAACGTAAAGGGGGCTGTTATAGCGCCACCATGAGGCCCAATGATATAATTTTTATTTCAATAATTTCAAACAATATTATGAACCTCCCCTTAAAGTCTTGTAACTCTAGCGCTTACGGGTTTTGAGAAAAAAATACTTGAATTTTAGTTTTTTCATTTACCCATTAAAGTGGATGGGGACATTTAATGCACTAATAAATCAATATCAATTAAACTATGTAACCAATCTCTTAGCAAAGTACAAGCGCACGATTCCCGGTGAGACCGGTCAATTTGACATATGGCACTAAATTGGGAAAAAAAAACTGTGTGAGGAGTAGCAGCCTGAAATAAAGTTTATCTAGAATAAAGAATAAAGTCAGTAGAGTACTATAGTCTGGTTGCCCATTCGGGCAACCACACTAACTAGAAAAGTTCTCCGTCAGGTCGGTTTGCCTACCCAAGGCTGTGTCAGTGGTGGAGTGCAGTCGTCAGGACATGAATAAGCTGCGGGGGGAATAGAGTTTGTACAACTGATAATGCAGCTGTTCGTGTTTGTGGCACTCTCCATGGGCAGAAGTGAAAGCAGTTGGGTCGGATGGGATTTGATCATGATTTGTGGATTTTTTTTTGCAAAACGCGCTCCTTCTGCAAACTTTGGAAACCAATCGCAGCCAATTGGAATGGAATCAGAACATTTTGACTGATAGATCTTGATCATACTGTATGTCTCCGGAGAGAATGTGTAGCGATTTGGCGAGTAATTTTTTTGAACAAAATCTATAGGAGTAGTAACAAAATCTTCTTGCGGGCCACCAGTTGGGTATGTGTCATACCCAACACAATATAGACCTCATACTGTATATTATACAGTATGAGGTCTATATTGTGTTGGGTATGAAATGGTTCTTGACAAAGCTGCTCTGAGTTCAAATGGGCCATACCGTTACATACGCTGCTGTTCCCCATTGTACAACTGTGTGTCTTACCACTGCAACACACAACCCCATCATGTTTCTGAACCCTTCAGAGGGGGTGGCACATTATCCACTTTTCATGGTCATACATATTCACATTCAGACATGTATTGACGGTGCTTTCAACAATTTCCCACAGGAAATAATTATAATGGAAGGTTGGGGGGAATTGCTCCACGGACATTTTCCTGCTAACTGGTTGAGTAGATGGCCATCCATGTATGAAGAGCACGGGGCTCTCCGTGTCTTCCCGTCTTAATCGTTTACACTGAACATTACCATTCTGATTACATAACAGAATAGCTGTCCTAATGCATATGTAGCGCTCCTCATATTGTGCCAGCAGCTAGCCAAATCTCTCTTTAATACACACGTTTAGCCTGGGTGTTCTCTCACTTACACAGGCACATGCACACACTTATAGTACATTTGTATATGGCATAAGGGTTCCACATAAACCTTATGTACTGTTGCATTTACAACCTTGAGCCTTTACTCAAATTATCACATCACAAGAACAGTGAGACAGAATGTTCCAGAGATTTCATTATTATCGTGTCCTTGCATCATGTGGTTCAAGATTTCAGGTAGTGGAATTTCAATGAGACGATAATCTCCTTTGTTCTCTTCAAGCTACTTTTTCATTCTCATTCGTTTTCTTACATGTACTGTATATGCAGGCACACTGTCTCCCACTCCACACACACTCTGCCCAGTGCCCACTCTCTGGACACCCCTTTGTCAGTTTGGCGAGTCCATTAGGAAGTGTTTGTTTGAATTAGCATCACACTTGCAGCTACAAAATATATGAAACTACAAAGCGTGTATCTGTCACGAGTTGCTGTTGAAGTGTTGATCACCACGCTTGTTGACGTCATCAAGTGTGTGTCCGTCAAGCGAGGAAATTGTAAAGGGAAATAAAGCCTGGGTTTAAAAAGAACATGGAACTAGCGGGCGGAAATAATACGATTTCTGAGATAATGGGAGAAAACCTTTTCAATGACGAATTGTGTGGATAGCGAAGGTGAGTGGAAATGGTTTAACAATACTTGGCCGTTTTGTAGCTTTGTAGCTGCAGTTGAAGCCAACTCGACTTGTATTGCAACGTTGAGCGTCGCTTTGTACTGTATCTTCATGTTGCTGGCTTCCATTGAAAATGTATGGTTGACTGTAGCTTTGTAGCTGCCTGTGTGAACAGAGCATCATCATATCGGCATCGGCAATGTCAGCCTTAAAAATATGATATCGGTATCGAACCGATATCACTTTACTTGACTTTATTTGTTTATTTAGACAGGACAGAGCATATTAATGAACGTCACATGAACGTAAATACACCGGATTTAGCAAAGATGCAAATTTTCATCCGCAGTCCTCACACAAAACATAAAATCAGAACATCAGAAAACAGACAAACGGTGAAATACATTTACATAACATTACATAGCCTAAAAATAAACCTAAAATATGATCACAAATGGTTGCAGCTTTGGTTTTCAAGCAACCATCTTTTCACATTTCAAAATCGGTTTAGCCAATATTTTATTTTATAATATTTATGTATGAATGTGAAGCTGAAAAAGCCATTTGTGATGATGAAGTCTGCAGATTCAATCAGTGTTTTCTGCGGAATCTTTCAAAGGGGTCAACCAGTTGGAAAAATGTTGAATAAAAATACTACATTTTAGTTCGGATATGGGCCAAAATCCGGATACCGTGCATCCCCAGTTTTGAAATAAAGAGGCGTTGCTTTTTAAAATTCAGTGTTAACATGTGTTTTTCAGAATGGACAAAATTTGAATAAATATGTTTTTGTACAATCAATATCTCACACAGTAAAATATACAGTAAATATTGGTTATGGACCATAACAGCAATGTTGATATCGGTTATCGGCATCAGCCAGAAATTTCACATCGGTGCACATCACGCTAAGAAAGCACAGGACAGCATTGCACTGTGTGTGCACATTACTGAAGTTTATATTTACTTCATAGCTAAGCATCTGTTGCCCAATGTCTTTATACTCTGCCACCTTTCTTTCCCCACAAGTTTCCTCACGTGGGAGATTTTTTAGACTAGAGTGCATGTGTTTAGAGACGTTACAGAGCACCTTAGGACATGATGAATAGGGAGTGGAAGGAAAGGTGCTTTCAGCCACTCATAGCAAGGTATCAAGTAAACAGAAAGAGAAGGCAGACAAATTCACTGGGCCATAAATGTTCCTTGCAAGATTATTATAGTTTAGAAGTTTTCATTCGTTTTTATTTTGTGTACTGGTTGGTTCGGGCACCTATTCACCTATTCTTATAGATAGCTAGACACCATTTTGCATGTAGACTTAAGCACAGACATTTTCAATCTTTCCAGCTTTTAAAATGATTGATATTTTTCTGTAATGATATACAGGTGGGGAGATGTAGGTGGTCACATGACATCAAGTGGACGTGTGCAGGTATGGTATGCCTTAACAACCACAAAATAAGTGTAAGGAACAGCGCATATTCATTATAAGCTATCTTTTTTTTGGGGTTATCAATTGTTTTTATTCATCATCACAACAGCAATACAATATTGCCAGTATACATAGATGCATCATGGATAAAAACAAAACAAAAACAAGATACGTGTACACACAACACATACACAACTTAAAACTAACACAACAAAGGATCTAGAAAAGAAATGGCAAACCCACCGACCCCTCCCAGGACCACCGATGCCGCAAAAAGCAAGGGCCAAACACCATGCATAGTACCTGTGCAAAGTTATACCACTGTGTAAGGACAGCCTAAATCATGCCCTTAACACATTCACTGCCAAAGACGGATATATCTGTCTTTAATTTAAGATACACCCGTTTACCACCAAAGACGGATATATCCGTCTTTAATTTTTTTTTTTCAATCAAGCGTTTCAAATGTATTATGACACGTAGCATGCATTTGATTTAATTACTCCATAACTAGGCTAATTACATTGCCCTACACTACCATCTTTATCTTTAGCTTTGGAAATCCTGAAATCAAATTTTGTTTGGACAATGTTTTGCTTTTAACTTGATGGTGATCTCCTATTATCCTCTAATTACATTTTGAAATAAATAAATCTCCTGCTGGGAACAGCCTAAGCTGTTTCCAGAGATGTCTCTTTTGTGCCAGGAATTTATGGTACATGGCTTGTGATTCAGCTACTTGTGGGAGGTAAATACATGGAAAAAGGTTGTTGTGAACTGTTTAAGCTCTTTTGAATAGCTTGCGGTTTAATAGCTTTTGGCTTGATTAAAAAATATATCTAATTTTTTGCATCTGTAGACTGGGGTGTTGCGGACCAACTGTGTTGACTGCCTGGATCGGACCAACACCGCCCAGTTCATGGTGGGGAAATGTGCGCTGGCCTATCAGCTTTATGCATTGGGCATGATCGACAAACCCAAGCTCCAGTTTGATACAGACTGTGTCAGGTAAAGAATTGCACTCAATTACACCTCAACTTGGGGAAGATGCCGATTAACCCATTAACTGCCAGAGGTATTTTCATATTTTTTTAGCCAGTGCCAGACATTTTTCATTGAAAAAAAAAAAAGTACTCAGGAGCCGAGATACAGTATTTTTAAGTTAACAAGGAAGTGGATAGGAGTCTAGATCTTCGAAAAATCATATCTCCTTGGTCTTTGGGTCAAATTGGAAAAAAATAATTAAAAAAGTTCACGTAGATCTATGCGATTGGCACGTGGCGGCTTTAAATAGGTTCGCGTAGATCTACGTGATTGGCAGTGAATCAGTTAAAGGCCCATTAGGGAGGGTTTATAATGGATATTTTCTGGGCTGAAACGATCGCTCAATTAATTAATTACGGTACCTCTCAAAATGTGTGTTTATGTTTCCCAGGCTGTTTGAGGAGCTGTATGAGGATCACGGAGACACTCTGTCTCTGCAGTACGGTGGCTCCCAGCTGGTCCACAGGGTTAAGACATACCGAAAGATCGCCCCCTGGACACAGCACTCCAAAGACATCATGCAGACACTGTCACGCTATTACAGCAACGCTTTCTCTGGTATGCACACACACTCAAAATCTGAAGTTGTGACTATGCACACTTGTGGTTTTATCAAGCACCATAGTGCAATCAACCAGTGGACATCATGAGTTGATTGCAAACAGCATAGGTATAATAGGCAAACGTAATCATAACATTTTCTCAACATCTTCTATATATTAATTCACAAAACCTGTGTCTGTCTGTCTGTCACGGGCAAACCTCGGGCGCCGTCCAGCCGAACAGCCTCAAATTTGCCATGTGTGTCCCATTTAACCTGGGGGTGTGCAGTGACTATCTGTCTGACCGCGGGTCTGCGGAGGACGCATAGAATTCTGTGTTTGGGAGGCGTGTCGGCACCGGCTTCCCTGATTGGTCAACCCAACCTGTCGGCTTCACTGATTGCCTGAGCTTTGTGTCACGTTTGTATGTGTGGTGGCGTGTGAGAAAATGTGAGATAAGCCCAGGTGTCCACTCCAACATGTCAGACAACGTGTTCCACGACTCTATCAAGTAAAGGAGTATTGCACAAACGGGTCGGGCATGTATTCCTGACTTGCCCTTCTGCAATTGGTCAACCCACTGAGGAGAAAAACTAATGAGGATGGACAGAGTTATGTTAATTTCATGGCAGGATTTCTGTATAAATTAGGTTTTACACTGTCACTCACGCACACACGCACACACACACACACACAGGAAGAAAGAAGACATGCACGCTGGACTTTGAACACTACCTCCATTGAGCCCCATCCCCTGTACAGACCCTGTTTTGTTGGGCCGACTACAGTAACACTCTTGTTGCATACGCATGCATACATTGAAAACCAGGCATGCGTTGTTTACTTGACTGCTAACATGATTTTATTTCCTTCCTTTTAACGCACACACACACACACACACACACACACACACACACCTCACACACGTCTGAACATTTCACCCCTCCACCAGTGGTTATTACAGCATAGTTTGCTAATCCTTTTCAGCATGCTCACCCTCGCTCTTCTTCATAACCTTTAATTTCCTTTGTCCCCAATTCATCCATATTACAGCCCGCTTCAGTGCAGACATTTATTCACACTCACCCCCCACACTGTGAAACTCAATCTGCCCGTGTATCCCCTGTTACCATAGAAACGCAGACTCAGCATTTGCACAAATAGACACATGCACTCTCACACAGTCACGCGTGCTACACACACCCAAAACACAAACATGGATGCATACACAAGCACACTTGAAAACCTGATGGTTACATTTCATAACAAAACCTTGAGACAAGTAGAACCTGCACACAAAGCCAAAATACAGACTTATTTCATTGACACAAACAATCTGTCTAGCCATTTGGCAGGTGCAGCAGATATCGCTACACTTTAATCATGAATTTTCAATCACTTTAATCTTCATCAGAACAAATGTCATAGAAGAAAAACTTACAGGTTAGACCTCAATCCAGCTGTCATTTCTACATTATATTCTCGTTGCTCAATTGGAAAATTATCATTTTCCTGATTTAAACCTTTGGGCATTTGTAATTATGTATACAGTATAGCAGCTTTGTCTCCGGAGCAATAGATGATCTGCTGTATTATTTCTTCCCTTTCTTGCATAACAAAAGCCCCCAATGCATTCCTCACCCCCCCCTGCTATTTTCAACTATAAAAAAACAAAACATAATTAGAAACATTTTAACCACACAAATCTTGTATGGGGATATCTGGCACAAAGTAATTTTCAGATGGGCGTCCTTAGCCAAATACATGTTCATTTGGGGTTCATGTTGAAAAAGTTTGAGAACCATTGCTCTAGAGAACACTGGGTTCAATATGCTGTATGACCAGCTTTATGAGTAGGAGAAAGAGAATGGTGGAAGGAGTGTCATCTCCCGTGAAGGAGCTACTGTAACAAGAGCATCCAGCTCTTCAGGGAAATTGGACCGGAAGGGACAATAGATCCCAATGAATGATGGAAAGAGGGACAGGGTTTGTAATTGAGACGGCGTGAAATTCAAATGTTCCCACATTTGAATTTTACACGGTCTCAATCACAAACCCTTTCCATCTAATTATGAGAAAGATTAGCCAAAGGTCGATGAGGCCAACAGAGGTGCCAGTGTTCTGTGGGGTTATCCAAGTCCAAGGGAGACGTACAATAAGCTGAATTAAGTTCAGCTTTCGGTTCTGCTGAATGGCAGAAACGTTGTTCATGGGGTGTAGAGAAGAGGAAAGAACAGGAGTAGTGATAAAACACATTGTTGCAAAAAAGGTGATAGGCCTGCCTCATGGCCTTTCTCGATGGTCTCCCGCATGTGAGACCGGGTCTTCATGCGGCGAGACTGTCTCTCTGTGTTCCCTCACTCCTGCTCTTGTATGTCTGTTTTTCATAATACACACAGCCTCCTAGGGCTGTTGTGATTAGGCATCTGATTGGAGTTGTAAGATTAATTCCTCATCGTTTGCTCAGTGCAATAATGTCATTGCCAGGGGCAATTGGCAATTTATGGCAAAATCACTTTACTGGAATTGACGCATCTTGGAATGGTAGTCATTCTAAAAGGCAGCCTATGTCAATAGGGGACTGTAGTTATCTAGTTAGTGACTGGTTGAGCAGCACCAGGCAATTAGCAACTCAACTCAGCTATATGCCTTAATCACTGTTCTCAAATCTCAGTCTCAAAGGGCTTGCCTTGTCAGCTGTGTTGTTATTATCAGAAATGGATGTCGCTTAATAAGACGCTTGAGCAGAATTCATGTCCCACTTCTCAAAACAACATTTCTTCGTTTTCTCTCGCCTCGTTTTCTCCATGCAACCTCGCGGGAGGAACTGAGACCCAAAAGGGCACAAGTGAGGGAAACAAGGATTTGATTTTAGGACCTGAAAGGTTTTGGAACCCTTGGCTTAGCTAATAGACTGCAGAAACACCTTTCAGACAGACTGTCAGGCTAAGTTCAAAGCAATTGCAGTTGCCTTTCGTTAACTCTGTCCCACTTGAACTTTTTGACTTGTATTTTTGAGATGTTACTTATTTTTCTTCTAAAGAATAGCATTTTTAATTGGGAAATAATTCAAAACATTACTTTTTTGTGTAATTGTACGGCTTGGAATCTGATCATCCTTTCTGTTGATATTGTGCTTCCATTAGTCTAATCTAAATTTTCATTCATTATAGTTAATTATTTTGCTTTCCAGGTGTACTGTACATTTGTTTTTATGTGCTAGTAAATGCCCATGTCTTATTGAAGGCAGATCTGTTGGGTTCACTGGGTTTAGTGCTTGAATGTTTGGTCATTCCTGTCATTGTTAAAAGGCAATTGTATGATGTGTGGGCTCTTCAAGTCTCATACAGCGCTAGTTTAACATGAACACATGATTCCAAAATAACATTCACTTCACAAAACGCCTGAGACACATGGTAATTTTAAAGGGTAGAGAGATTAGCACTCTTAGCAAATGTGATTGCTTTTATATTTGTCAACTGCCACAGTTGTTGACTTATTGTAACCATTTTAGTTCTTGATCCTGCTTTGCATTTTAACTGGTTATTGCTTTCACTTGTTTGTAATGTGTGATATTTGTATTGTTTTGTATTCTTTGTTTATTGTTGTAACAGTGTTTCATGCTGCTCTCTATTAATAATAATAATTAGGCCTATGTGATCCTGCCGGGGAAATTCAGTTTTCAGCCTCACCCAGCTGATTGCCGCCCAATTGGTCAGACTTCAGTGCAGGGGTAGAGCAGTTAGAGGCTAAGTGTCTTGCTCAGGGACACCTCAACACGTTGCCTTTCTACCCATTCAGCTATGGCCGCCCGCCATATATGATGAAAAGCAGTTATTACATTTGAACTTGCATGTTCAGCTGGAGACCTGTTACATAAAATATACCTAATTAGTTACTGCACATCTTCTGTATTTGTGCATATATTATATGCAATCGACTTGTAATACTGTTCTTGTGGAATATAATTTATTATCTTACTGATACAATAGTTGCGACACGTGTTTGTTGTTTTCAGAGGTCATCACAACCCTTACCTCATGTTTTAGTGAATACATTATTAACAAATTGCTGGGAAGCAGGCGATAATTAAAGCGAGAGACTCAATTTACTCTCTAATTATACAACACGTCTGCTTGGAGCACTGCACGTGGCTACACAGTTGTGGGATGGATTAGTTGGCACCTGGCTGGCAACGCTTGTAAACGTGTGCCACTCATTAAACAGACAAACACAGGAATAAAGATCTCGGCGCCCTCCCACAGCCCAGCCTCACCGTGAAACCTATTGTTACACTGTCATTGTTTTCAGGTGTTTCTGTGTTTAATGTTTTTGCTTCATCTTATTCTACTAGAATTATTCTCTTTTCTTTTCTTACTTTAACACTTGGGATGGTCTAGGTTCGGTTGTGAGGGTGAACTTTCAAGATCACATTGTCATCAATGGCAGTATGCTGCGATAAGTTTAATAGATCAGTCTTTGTAACATCAGTGGGAACTAGCGATGTCAAATTCAAGGTTGTGTTTTATTGTTGCATCTTGTGTACAGGTACACAAGAGTAACACTTATTTTTGTTCTGCTTCCTTCAGACAAGCAGATGTCATATGATTGCATGTTAATGCCCTTCTCACGCAAATCCACTAAAAAAAACAGAAAAAAGTTTTCCTCTGCATTGACATTTTCCTCATGAAATGTATTTCTACATGAAACCATGTTGTGTATTTCAGACGCAGACAGGCAGGATGCCATCAACCTGTTCCTCCAGGTCTATCAGCCCTCAGAGTCCAAGCCCCATCTGTGGGAGCTGCCCACTGACTTTTATCTGCATCATAGGAGCTCCATGGCTCTGCCCCAAGAAAGACGCTGGTACACACACACACACACACACACACACACACACACACACACACACACACACACGTGTAAAATATATATGTATAAAATACAGCCTGCATAGAGTTGGACTTACTGTAGGTAGGGGTAAAGGTATCAGTCCACGTCTCGTCCCTTGAGTGGAATATGTATGGGTATTTGAGTAATAAATTATGTTATTATAAAGACGTTAATGGAAATGTATAAGTAAGTTGTTCTTTGAAGCTGAGACAAGTGAGATGTGCATGCATGTCTACAACACTTGTCCTCAGAGCCAACCCAGAACTAGCCTGCCAGCCTTGTTTTGAGTTACTTCAAGCAGGCTATTGGATGCAGTAATCTAAATGACATGTTGAGCATGGTGGGCAGGAAGATGTCCCCCCTTATTATGTTTTTGTGACCCAAGTTGAGGGCCTTTTTACGGCATGGGTTCTCCGAGGCGAGCCGTCTAGAAGAGGGTCTATCTCTCTGTGTGCCTGGAAGTAATCTCACATTTATTCAGCATGACATGAACGCATAGCCTGCTGCTAATCGTGCTGTGACCTGAGACAAGGGCGTGGCTGCACAACACTAAGCTGGACCTCTGATGATGATACACGAAAGAGGAATAAGCTGCGCCACATATCAATTCTACAGCCAACTCTTGATATTCTCCCTCTTATCACTCGCTCTCATAACACTTTATAAGGTTTGACCTTGTTCACTGTCATTTCTGCGTGATGTGTTACGTGTGTGAGAGATAGACCATCACCACCATCCAGCTTGTATAATAACTGATATAATACTGCCTGTACGTTACTAGTTTATATAGAGAGGCTCAGCCATTATGTGGGTGAAAATTTAGTTATGGTCACACACTGTGGGGTTTCTCTAAAGGTCTCACAAAGTACAACAGCCTGCATGCACACCAAATCATAACCTTGTACAGTATACTCAGATTGGTTATATTGAATAAAAGGCTGTTGCGTTCAGTTGTCAAGGCAGGTCATTCTGAGCCAATTTGTCATATGAGGTTTATGTAACATTATGTATTCAGGTGTCCTAAATACTCTGTATTCAGTGGAAATGTTTCTCTAAGGCGCTAATTCATTCATTTACATGACATTTTTCCCTCTCCAGCTATACCTTTTGGTGGTCAGAAGCAATCCTACCCTTCCTGCCTGTGGCTTATGATGAAGGTGCAGTATCTTTTCAATCTGATAATCAGTGGTTATGTATGACTGTTTCCTGGCATTATTGTGATACCATTGACCCATTTACATGTATGTGTGTCTGTCTGGGGGACTCAAGGTAAATCTCTCAAATCGCTGGACCAATCAGCGTCACATCTTTTGTAATAGTACACAGTGCCAGTAGGCCACAGACGTACCTCCACACACAAAAAATGTCCACATATCTTTTATACTTTTTAAAATATTTAACTTAACTTAACTTGAATAGGACTCTAGTGGTTAAACATAGTTGTTTGTGTGTGTGTGTGTGTGTGTGTGTGTGTGTGTGTGTGTGTGTGTGTGTGTGTGTGTAGTCCCCTGTGAGGAAAATATGAAGAAGATACGTGTGAAGAGAGTGAACCGCTATGAAGAGAGCGTTGACATCTATACAGAGTTCTTCAAGCCCTATGAACTCACCTCATTTGACGACACCTTCTGCATTGCCATGACCAACTCTGCAAGGTGGCCACACACACACGCACACATTATTTTCTCTCTTTACAAAACATTACAGTATGTATAAAAACAGGACCAAAGGGTCATCCACACCAAGAGCATTAACAACATGAATTCTTGTATGCTTATTTTGGGCATTTTATAATAGGTGAGCATAAAAATAGATTATCCACAATCTTATAGACTGACTACTTTTGTTATTTGACGTACAATGAAGTAATAGGATTTAAGTGGTTAATTATTATGATAACTATGAATATATGATTGTTTGAAAAAATGTTTTAGCTGAAGTGGATTGCAGCGTCCACACCACCATTATAACGACGACAACACTAGCCACTCAGGGGATCACTTTCAAAACGATTTATAGAAACGCTGACAGCCAATCAAAATCCATCAGAATTTGAAGGGTGTCGTGTTCGTCAGATCACATTCAAAACATCACATGTTCAACATGTCAGATGAGATTGCTGAATGCTGAGAGACTCATCATTGAGGTGAAAAGAAAAAAATCTGTTTGATAAAAACTAGTTGATGATCATAAGGATACCATCAAATTGATGTAGACTAATTGCACAATATGAATAACATTTATCTTCAAAAAAGGACAACTCTCGTAACAGAGTTGGTGCCAAAAAAGATAATGATCAAGGTATTCTTGTTGTTGTTGGAAAAATAAGTCTATAGTTGTGTACAGTACAGGCCTTCACACCAGCCTTAATCAGCTGCCTGTGCATCACAAATAATGTTGAGGACATAAGGTCGTTAAACACACGGCAAGCGGTTCACACGGGCGGTACCACTCGGATCAGCAGTGATCGCGCCGCGATCATTGTTGTTTTTTTCTTCCTGCGCGGTGTGGTGAAAATAAAATCTCACCACAATCCAGCTCTTGCCGCCGCGCGCGTGCACAAACGAGCACGCGCGCGAGAATTTCACGGGCCGCGCCCGCCTTCCTCACCACCCCTCAACTTCTCCGCGCCTTGCTAAACTAATGGCCATTTCAAGTAATTTTTTTTTGTTTTTCAGGAAAAATAAAAAACTCATCAAAAACAAAACTATAGGATATTTCTTAATCATTTCACCCAAAATGTTTATAACAAATTATGACTATTTAAATAGAAATAACACTGTCTGTCAGTTATGTAACATAAGAGATTTAAATAGGTTTAAATAGGATTAAATCTGACTTAGGCCAAAAAAAAAGCAAAACAAATTACAGAATGGCCTAAATCAGTAAATAATTTGGCTTAAGTCACAAAACCATGTGACTTAGGCCAAAAAAAAGGCCTATTTTGGCCTAAGTCACACTAGGGAGTTAGGCCATTATACTAAAAGGGGAGTGAACAGCATGATCCTTTTCAATTAGGAGATGGGCGATTTTAACAGAGGTGGCCAGTGTCATGAGGAGCTGACTTAGGAAAAAATATCATTTTCCTCAAAAAATGAATTAGGCCATTAGTTTAGCAAGGCGACGATATGAGGGCTGAATTCTACCCCACTGATTGATTTGTTTTTTCCTTCCCTTTCTGCTCAGTGCTGCATCTATCTCAAAACCTTAAAAAGTATCAGATCTCTTAAAAGTAAGATAATGATTGATCGATCATTCTAAATGACACTTATGATACTGCCTCGCCTGGGATGCCAAGTCATACATTTACCATTTCATGGTTCTTTAGTGCCATTATCCAAAGCGCTTTACATTGACCCATTCACACACAAGACAGTGGAGGCAACCATGCAAGGCATCAACCTGCTCATAGGGAACAGTTAGGGTTTCAGTGTTTTCATTAAGAACACCCAAAAACCGGCCAATCTAACTCCTGAGCCACTGTCGCCCAGTCACCAACATCTTTACATTTCTTTTTCTGTCCATTCAAAGGGAGTTTATGCCTAAAACGGTGGGAGTAGATCCAAGCCCCTTCACAGTACGCAAGCCAGAGGAGACGGCGAAGTCAGTGCTGGGGTAAGTGCTAGTGAGAGTGGTTGCACGCAACTTACACCCAACGCATCTGGATGTGTGTGGTGTGGTGTTTTATTTATTGTATGCAGTGGTGGACAGAGTACTCAGTCTCAGTTCTTGGGTCAAAGTATAGATACTCCTGTTCAAATATTACTCAACTACAAGTGAAAGTTGCGCAGTCAAATTTGTACTTGAGTTAAAGTACTGGAGTACTTGCTTTTAAATATATATTTATGTATTCAAAAGTATGTGCTTTTTAAAAAATACTTGAGTATTCAAAAGTACATGCTTTTGAAAATACATAAGTATTCAAAAGTACATACTTAAAGAAATACATAAGTATTCAAAAGTACAAATTGCAAAGTACATTTTATTTTTATTTATCTGCAAGCTCACAACGCTTCGCATCGCCACGCGTTGTGAGCTTGTAGATCGGCTGTTTTCACTATACAGTATTTGAAATAGTGCTTAAGCGGTTAATTCATAAGGTACTGTATTTCCCTTCCTAGAAATGTAGTGGAGTCAAAAGTACAATATTTGTCTTTGAAATGTAGTGGATTGAAAGTCAATATCCAAAAAAACAAACACTCAAGTAAAGTACAGATACTCATGCTCAAAGAAAATTGTGTGTAATACAGTCCGTTGTTCCTATGTCACAGTGCCCTACAAGCTGCACGGTGTGCAGAAAACAAAAACAAGACACTTACAACCCACACGTGTTATCGCATTCATTAGGCATGCAACACAAACACATATAGGTATGCTTGCTGCTAGTACATTGTGTTTCATTACACCTCTCGGTATGTTTACTCGTCGCTGGTTCACGATAAGGCTATTTGACACACCACTAGTAGTTATTCATGATCGGCCCGTGTCAAATGTCATTGTTTTTCCTCAACGTTTTAGGGCTTAGATTAGGATCTGTTGTGTTCGGCTGATAGTCACAGTCAAAGGACATGCAGGTGTTGCAATTAGCTCTCAGACGTAGCACATTGATTCATTAAAAACAACCTCACCGTGTGGTGGTGTTTACCTAGGGCGGCTGTGGCGCAGGAGGTAGAGCAGGTCGTCCAATGATCCTTGGGTCGGCGGTTCGAATCCCAGCTCCTCCTGTCCACATGTCGAAGTGTCCTTGGGCAAGACACTGAACCCTACATTGCCTCCAATGATTCGGTCGGCGCTAGCTTGCCACCATTGGTGTGTGAATGTGGGAAAAGTGGGGACGCTGGCGTCGACTGTTCGCCGCTCCACCTCCCAATGTCCCCCCCTGTATGAATGAATGAACCATTGTAAAGCGCTTTGAGTAAGTTTGAGTACTTAGAAAAGCGCCATAAAATGCAATTCATTATTATTATTATTACCTGCTGCTGGCCTCACTCATGCTCCACGTGTCCTGTTTCCTGTTTCACTCCGGTTTGAATGGTTTTTGTATTTTCCTATGTATCTTTTCCCCCCCCCCTCTATTTTTATTATTATTTATTTCCTTGATATTTCAATTTTCCTCTGGAGCAGTTAACAGTTTATATCTGTTTGTAAAATACTCTTTTTAGCCAAAAGACTTTGGCTTCTTGAGCCTGCATAAAACCCACGATGGGGAATGGGGATTTCGCAGCATAATCGAAAGGCCAGGGATATACTGTACCTGAACTTAGCAAATCACCTATCACATACAGCAAATGTATGTTTGAATAACTGTACACTACATTCTTCTTCTGGGGGTCCCCGGCACAAAACCTTTTCAGATGGGGGGTCCGCGGCCAAATACATATCAATTTGGGGGTCCTTGACTTGAAAAGGTTTGACAACCACTGCTTTACGTTATACATTTTGTGTGTGCGTGTGCACACATTTACAGCAACAAGAGCAACAAGGAGGAGACGGTGCTCCAACGGAAGACTGCAGCCAGCGCGCCTCCTCCCCCGAGCGAGGAGGCCATCTCCAGCACGTCAGAGGACGACTCCGAGGAGGACCGCGACGACGACGGGGCCGTGTCGCAGCGCTCCACTCCCATCAAACTCTTCACAGAGTCTGGAGAGAGCTGCCGCACACAGGAGGTATGCACAACACACACGCACATACGGTACGTGCCCCACATAAACACCCATCTTTGGTTGGGATCCGGAACCGAATACATAACAACATTGAGGAACCGGAATCGGTTTCATCACATTTGGAACCTTTTTTTCCGGAACCGGTTATATCGCACTGTCAGAGCTGCAGTGTTGATTTCGTCGACTAAAACTATGACGAAACATGATCGTCGACTACCTTTTTTCACTGACGAAAACTACGTAAAAAACAGACAATTGGACTCGAGTCATAGTGACTCGACTCGAGTCTGACTCGAGTCGCATATTTGACGACTTGCGACTCGACTCGGACTTTGAAGGTAAAGACTTGCGACTCGACTCGGACTTGGAAGGTAAAAGACCAACGAGACTTGAGACTCGACTCGGACTTGCTAGCCAATGACTCCCGACTCGACTCGACTTGAGACAAGATGACTCTAATGACTCGTTTAGTTTTTTCCCCTATGAATGATCTGTGTGTGAAATGCGCTCTTTCTTTATACAAACCCATGCTCACTCTACCGCAAATGCCTCTCTCTCTTTATACAACCCCATGCTCACTCTACCGCAAATGTGCTCTCTCTCTTTATATAAACCCATGCTCACTCTACCGCAAATGCGCTATCTCTCTTTATACAACCCCATGCTCACTCTACCGCAAATGTGCTCTCTCTCTTTATATAAACCCATACTCACTCTACCGCAAATGCGCTATCTCTCTTTATACAAACCCATGCTCACTCTACCACAAACGCCACCACCACTCCCAGCGGGGTCATTTTGATTCTATGACGGCTGCCATCTAGTTATCATCAGTGCCAGTGTTGTGAGGAAAAACAAGCAACCAGGTCTAGGAAAACCAGCCCAAAAGAAGCGAGTCAAGCGACTATGGGCCACATGAGCACTCTAACATATACATCAGCTATTTGAAAATAGCAGATCTACAAGCTCACAACGCCTCCCGATGCAACTAAGTCGTTCGTGTTTTGTTTATGACCCCAGCCACCCCAACAACAACAGTAGCACCAGCCAGCGAGATATACGTACTTGTAAACATGAAAGTCACTCACCACTGTCGAATTTACTTTATCCATGGTAACAGCAATAAAGTCTTAGTCCATTTTTTTGGTGCGCAACACAACCCTCGTTTAAGTGAATTGCTTTCACCTGCTGCTGCTGTGCAGAGTGTGCGCTACAGGGCATATCTCCGCCAAGCCAGGGTGACCTACCCAGGCTCATGAAATTCATATGCAGGCATAGTAGCCAATTAGAATGAAATCTGCAAAAACGGACTCATATACTGATACAGAACCATATATTGGCTATATATTATGGCTGTCGGGTGGAAATCTTGTATGTTCCTTTTTCATTATTATTTAAAAACAATTTGAAATCGTGAAAATAGCCAATCTACAAGCTGTAATTATTTAATAATTAAGAAATACTATATTTTAAAGACTGAAAAATCAACTAAAGTCAATATTAGAGCAAGTTCATTCACATTTCATTTGAATGAAAATAACTTGTGGGTAAAATTCATTCTGTGAATCTAATGTGATTAATGTGACCCCTACTTCAGTCAGTGAAGTCCAGGGCTGAATGTGACATATTGAGACCTATGTAACTAAATATTGGTCATTTGCCAACACATTATTTTGTGAAATAAATGGGTTATATTTCACAGATAGTTATACTATTCTTATAATATATTAAAATACAATCATCCTTAACCTTCAAGTTAAATGCATTATTGACTTGCCCACAACAGAAAGACTTGGGACTCGACTTGGACTTGGGACCAAATGACTTGGGACTCGACTTGGACTCGGACCGGAGGGTTGGATTGACTTGGGACTCGACTTGGACTTGGGACCAAATGACTTGGGACTCGACTTGGGACTCGGACCTGAGGGTTGGATTGACTTGGGACTCGACTTGGACTTGGGACCAAATGACTTGGGACTCGACTTGGACTTGGGACCAAATGACTTGGGACTCGACTTGGACTCGGACCGGAGCGACTTGAACAATTGTCTGGTAAAAACTAAATACAAGCTATGATGACTAAAACTAAGACTAAATATAGTGACAATTTCGTCAACAAATAAAAACTAGACATTTTACGGAGGGACGAGAGTGGAGAAGAGATCCAGTAGAACTAAAAGACAAGTCATTTGATGTTTGGTTGCGCTTGGGTGTTGTGCTCTGAAAATAGCAAATCTACAAGCTCACAACGCGTCGCTTGTAGATCGGCTATTTTCAGCATGCAACCAAGTGTAAAATCAGCCATTACGACGCCATCAAGGTACCGCCAAAATACATTTTAGTCGACTAAATCAACTGTAGATTTAGTCGGCTATAATCTTACGATATTTAGTCGACTAAAACTAGACAAAAACTAAAACATTTCAGATGACAAAAATATGACAAACTAATTGAATTTTATTCAAAAGACTTTGACTAAAACTGAATAAAAATTAGCTGTCAAAATCAACACTGTCAGAGCTGATATGTGGAATTCAATTACGATACCGGTGGTTCTCCAACTTGTTTATTTCAAAGACCACCATAACTCTAGAGTGTACAAATGGAACCCAATGGATCTGTAAGGGTCCATTTTAGAACCACTACAATAAACAATACTGTATACGATTGAATTTGTATTGTGTTCATAATGGCCAAAATTACAACAAAAAAATATATATATAGGAATCGTTAAAGGGAACCGTTAAGGAATTGGGACGTTAGGAGGGAATCTTTAAGGAACGGAATCGTTCAAATACTTAATCCCAACCCACATACCGATCACATGCATGTTGTACAGTATGCGCCTTAATTGCTAGGCCAGTGGCACCTCCGCTTTTGAGATTTTCAAGTAGGCCCTGAGACAGAAAAGTTTGGGAACCGCTGGGATAGTGTGTCCACATAATCGCAATCGGAACATCCCCAGTTCAATTCCCCGCTGGAGACCTTTGTTGCATGTCATTCCTCCTCGCTGATATCAGCTTCTAATTCAGTCATTACTATCTAAATAGTAATGACCAAAACTTGCTTACAAATCTAACAAAAAATGTCAATGTCATTGAACACATTGTGTCAGACAGCATAATATTAGACGGCAAATGCCTTGTGGAATTCTACCGACCCCACTTGTGGTTGGTCCTGCTGTTTCCCTTCCACTCCTGGCTGTGGCTTATAGTCTACAAATGATGTGTGTCAGACAGCACCATGTTAAATGGAAAATTGCCCTTTGATATCCTATATCATCTCATATATCTATAAATGCTGTGCGTGTGCGTGTGTGTGTGTGTGTGTGTGTGTGTGTATGTGTGTGTGTGTCGCGCATAACTCAAGCACCATCTGACCAATCAACTTCAAATGTGGGTGTTTTATCAAGGACCCGAGGGTGTGTTATGCCGATATATATTTAATGGATATGGAAATCTCTGTGTCTGTCTGTCTGTGTCCTTATACCCATGTATGGAGATTTCTGAGGACATCATTAGGTCATCTGGCCTATTGATGGCTGGCCTCCAAGTACTATGCACTAAGTATACTACAACGGGTAGTACATAACTGGACGGGCATGCGTTCCCAACAGGGATCTAACCACCAGGAACGCACAGTACAAAAACTGCACAAATAACAAAGACTTGAGACAGTGAGATGCGCTGTAACCAATAACGGATTTGAGAAGGCACGTCAGAAAGCCTGTGTTCTGATAAAGCCTCTCTTGACATATCATAGTTGATTAACAGAGAAGAGCAACCTGCCTAGCTTGTCGCTTTTACTGCTACTTGATTGCATGTCATGTCATGCCTTCATGAGGCCTGAGGGAAATGTCACAATGTCTCAAAATATGCCTCTTGAAGCATGATTCCTTCCCTTGCAAATGAGACTGGGGGATTGTACTGATTACATTTTCTCCCAGAAAATAACATTTTAATGTCTCTCTCTTTCTCACTCTCTGCATCAGAAGGAAGAGTTTTCATGAAATAGGGCTTCTACACGCGAGTGATGGTTATTATCAATGATAACTTGCTCTCTACTAACATACCTGGCTAAAAAGATTGGTGATATTAGGGTAGACATTAGTGGTGCATTGGGGAGGAGTCTCAACTCAGGCCTCCTTCATGATACAGAATGAGAATACATACAGTACACCATATAACCATATTATTTCCCATAAAGTGTTTGGGTTGAAAAGGTATTTATGGTAGTTTACTGTTTTACACTAAGCAGTATTTAGCTGGAGTTACATGAACACTTTTGTCCATTCCAATTAAAGATTTAGGGTCAGCCTTTAATCGGAACAGCTGTCACACGGCCTGAGTGTAACTGCGGTGACGATTATGAATACATTGCATTCATTGGCTTTCTTTTGCACGCGATTGAACAACTTCCCTAACGATGTATCTATCATCTGTTCAGCGAGGTATTTGCCGTTATTGTGCCCTTAATCAAGCAGCAGCATGATAACAATCTATGCTTCGTTCTACTGGGATGAATGAAGAGGAGAAGGCGATCACTATAATCTCTTTTTAGTGATGGTACTGCGTTAGTGCGGTACTGAGGTTAGGCCGATGCATAACCTTGCTGCCTCTGCCTCATTCTAAGACCAGAAATCGGTGGATGAAGGTCTGCAGCAAAGATTGGTGAAATAGAGTTCTGCTTTTGGTCCTGGTCTTGAATGGAAGCGAAACATTTGGATGACGTCATTTGTGAAGGACACAGCTACCAGATGTGGTAGCTGTGCTGAATACCGCCTTGTCTCTAATCAATTTGGCATACACAAAAGCACAGTAAGAGAGTTCACAAGTTTTATAAGGGCCACTCAAAGATCTGATCCAGATGCCAGAGGAAAATGAAGCATCAGAAATCACCAGTAGCTTCACCGCAGTGCATTTTAGCCCACAAAACATGGGAATGACGGTATGCCCATGTACAGTATGTATGCCCATGTATTCCATAACCATTAAAACATATATAAAATAATGTATCATTTATAATGATAAATTATGATATGAAACAACATACGACATGAATACCCCACACATTCTCCATAAAAAATTAATTGGCAAAATAAAGGGATGGCCTAGCATGCACAGACAATTTCTCTTTTGATCGGTTTGTGAAAATGTTTAAACTATCCATCTACAGCCGATTATAATTTCAATCGGTTTGGGTTTGTTTATTCTGATTGAGGTGTTTACTGTATATGTAGCATTATTATTTTTGCCAGACCCAAGGGGTCGGGCTTACATGAGGCTTTGTACCTGTTTCGTCCATACATGGGCATGGTCACTTTGTCCTCCGACCCCAGCCAAAAAAAAGTCTGTCACTTTGTCCTCCGGCCCCAGCCCAAAAAAAATCTGTCCCCCAAAAAAGTCTGTCCATACATGGGCATAGAAGGGACACACGTCGTGCGAAGCCCGGCCATTCAGATTTCAACCACTAGGGGTCTGGCAGTACCAGGTCTCCTGGTTCCCTTTTTGTTGCCAGACCCAAGGGGTCGGGCTTACATGAGGCTTTGTATCTGTTTTCTCCATACATGGGCATGGTCACTTTGTCCCCCGGACCCAGCCAAAAAACGAACTATTCATGACATCATTATTATGTCACATACTAGGACTTCATTCTGGGTCTGGCAGAACCAGGTCTCCTGGTCTTGTTGTATTACTGTTTGGGCTTTTGAACAGATTAGTATTAGAATGCTAGTGTCCATGTAAATGTGGTTTTTTTCGGCCTGGCGAGAGGGTATGTTTTACCCCCTGTCCGTCCGTCCGTGTGTCCGTGTGTCCATCTGTCTGCGAGCGGCTAATCTCCGGCACCGTTGGCCCGTTTGCTGCGAAACTGTGCACACACACTCCCTCGATGCCAATTCAGAACCTCTGCTCCAAATTTTTCACATGGGCCGGTTATAGCGCCACCAGGAGGCCGATTTGTGCAAAACCCATTTTTTGATACTACTCCTACAGATTTTTCCAAACATCACGCAAATCGATACACAGTATCTCTATAGTCATGTGATCAACACGGATCTGTCCGATTTCCCATATTCCATCTTCATTGGCTAAGGTTGGCTTCCAAAGTTTGCAGGATTGGTCCGTTTTGAACAAAATGCCTAAACTATGCACACAGCTTGTGATTTCCGTGAAATTTCACACGTACATTCCCACTAGGCCAAGGAAGAAATGCCACCCTCTTCACATTGGCCTGTTATAGCGCCACCAGCAGGTCTAATTTAGCAAAACACATTTTTGGAACAAAAGGCCTCAAATCATGAATGCAGTATCCGATTGCCGTGAAAGGCCTAAGAATAAATGGCACCCTCTTCACATTGGACTACTATAGCACCACCAGGATGCCACAATAACGTACCTGACCTGGCGGAGACCTGTGCTCCGAGGAGCACTTTTTCTAGTTGTGAGGTGTGTTCTCTCATCTGGTTGTGCCAGTCTCATTGACCACTTCAGATGCAAGGACACTTCATCAGGAGTGTAATTTGGTGCTCATACATGCACACACAGACATGACAAATTTGCATGAATCCCTTTGTAACTCAAGTTCTCACACTGTGTTGCCACAGCAACGGGCATGTTTCAATAATTTGCCATTGAAAGGGGTCTGTGCAAAATAATTGCAATTATCTCAAATAATTGTGATTTGGTCGATGATGTTATAATTGTGACAGTCCTATGGTGTATTGTTCCCAGAATGGACCATTACCAGGGCCTGTTGTCATACGGTGCAATATTCTCTAAATGTGTCACAGCTTCCCACGTCTGCTATTAACCGCAACACGTACATGTTACAAACACCCAGTGGCCCAAATTCTTCCCTATGGCAGTAGAATAATCCTGGTAATAAAAACCGATAGCAGGCCATGGTTATCATTAGCCCTATCTATACAGCAGTGGGAAATGAAAACATGTTAAAGTTTGAGAGAAGAATCCTCCCAGTGACGCAGGGCGGGAGCCATAAAAACCAGCAGAGCCGGAGTTCCAAAATCTTATTGTAAAGCTGTGTGTTGCCATAGTGACACAATTTCACGCAGCACGGATTGATTAAGAAAAAAAAACAATTCTGTGTGTCTTCATGGCCTGTGACCCCGATGCGAAGAAGTCAGGTGGAAGGACTCACGTTTTGTTATTGCCATCACGCAAGTTGGTATCCAGGGCACCTGTGGATTGGGGGCAATTAAACAAGCCTTCACTTGATGACGTTTGAGGTCTTAGGTATCCCCTGCTGTTTCAAAACAAGTCCCCATTAAGATGAGCTGCAATCTGTTGATCTGTACCGGTTGAGGACCGCTATTACTATTCTCTCATCCTCTTCTGGTATGTGGCACTTCAAGGACTTTTTATTTCGATACTTTTAGGGTGGGAGCAAAATAGGTGATGGGACAAATGATGCACAAATGATAAAAATTCAATTCAACCCACTGAGTAAATAAATTGCATCTTTGGCTGCGATTTGGTCTCAAGCACAATGAAACTTATGAAAGTTTGATAAAGGAGGCCCTTGATCTTATCGATGTTCACAGCCACGGATTCCCTCCTCACTCGGCTCCTTTCTTCCTTGCTGATTTATAATACAATCCCCCCTCTGTCTGGTGTCTGTCTGCTTTGGTCCTTGAGCAGGGAGCCGGTCATGAATATTTGTTGGCAGACAGTGGGCTCACGTGTTGTGCACGTGTCATGCACATGCATTTCGGCAGGCGTACGTCTCGTGCTGCAGGCTCTGAGGCTCTCCCGGAGAATGGATTGCCGCGGCACCAGCATAAACCAAATCTGATCAAATATTTAAACATCAGATCATTACTGTGTTCGCCTAGCAATTACACACACCCCTTCCATATTCCCCTATTTTTCTGTGTACGTGTTGATGCATACGAGAGTGATATTGAGCGTGCGTGTGTGCGCCCATGCATGTGCTCTCATACAGATTTATATTGTATACCTGTATGTATACCCATATCTGTATGTATGTATATACTGTATGTATACACCGCTGCAATATGTATGTCTGTAGGCTGCAACTTTAAATAATTTTCTTAGAGATTATCCTATTGATTACATTTTAAATAGAATAATCAAATAGTGCCATTTTCTGTGCAGAAAAAATCTAATTGATTGTTTTATAACTGACTAAATTGATTAGTCTGCCCTATTTTCGACTTGTGAAGCTTGTAGATCGGTTATTTTCATGTGTATATATATATATATTTATTATTGAAAATGTTTTTTTTTTTTTTTCAATGTTCCCCCAAAATCGATTATTTTATTAAAATGTAATATTTTTCATATTTGATTAAATCGATTAGTTTGGTCTAACTATTGAAACCCTATATGTCTGTGTTTGGCTATAGACTCCTACAAAAATATTTACATTTGTGGGTGTGTGCGGGTACACACAGCTTCCTTCATCTGAGCCGTATCGCACACCGAATCGCCGTCTCCCCCTCTGATGCAATCCATCCTGGATCAATTTCAATGAGAGTTGAAATGAAAGGCATCATATTGAACATATTGCTACAGCCTGGTGCCTGAGCACAGTAATAGCTGGAGCAGTAACATGAGCAACTGCTTGATTTCGGGCCGCATGCAGCCATGTGCTCTGTTACATAATACAGAGTCTCTGGGTGCCTGTATGTTTTCTGAGGACAGATGGAGAGTGGATACTGTACAACTCCCCTGCCACCAGCCAGCTTTCATGTTCTCTCCGAGAAGTTGGCATTTCTCGCCATTTACTTCTGTTTCCTCGTGGGTACGAATGGGAGACAGACTGCTGTAAGCTGTCTCCATCCCTGTCATAACCCCCGATTTATACTGTACTTGGCTGCGTGTAGTATAAAGTATATGTCAGGCTCAATACTTTCAACAGGACCACAAAAAATACTTACTAATGATGAATGAATGATTTATTTGTTCAAATGAAAGACAGTCATGTGTTTTTAAACAGATTCTTACCTTATTCTCTACATTCTCAAATCTGTTTAAGTTTTCTGAGAGGTGGAGCCCACCATTTTCCCAGACAAACATTGTGGCACATTTCTCACTGCGACACCCACTTCTCATCCACCTCATTGTCTCCGCCAGGCCGAAAGGCATGGCGAGAGAGTATGTTTTGCCCCCTGTCCGTCCGTCCGTCCGTCTGTGTGTGTGTGTGTGTGTCCGTCCTTCTGTCTGCGACCAGCTAATCTCCGCCACCGTTGGCCCGGTCGCTGTGAAACTGCGCACACACACTCCCTGGGTGCCACAGCAGAACCTCTGCCCCACATTTTTCAGATCAGCCTGTCATAGCGCCATCATGAGGCAGACTTTTGCAAATCAATTTTTTTGCTATTACTCCTACAGATTTTGTCCAAAAACCACGCAAATCGGTACACAGTATCTCTATAGCCATGTGATCAACATGGATCTGTCTGATTTTCCATATTCCATCATGATTGGCTAAAATTGGCTTCCAAAGTTTACAGGATTGGTTCATTTTGAACAAAATGCCTCAAATCATGAACGCAGCATGCGATTTCCGTGGAATTTTCCACAGAGATTCCCACATAGCCCAGGAAGAAATGCTACTTGAAAACGTTCACATCAGCCCCATGGTGGCGCTATAACAGGCCGATTCACGTTTTTAGCTATAACTGCACCGATTTGTGTGAAACTTTGCAGGCACACTCCCTAGAGGCCAAGGAAAAACCTTTGCCCTGCATTTTTCACATATACCTTTTAGAGCGCCACCAGGAGGCTGAGTTTTGTAATACACATTTTTTGCTCTTACTCCTTCAGATTCTGTCCAAAAATCACGCAAATCGGTAGCCTGGTTCCAGACGAATCTGCCTTTGCAAAATTGCATCGCACTTTAGCCCTCGGCAGATTAGGTCTGGCCCCCCTCAATAGAGATTTCATTTCTCTCCCTCCAAAGTCGTGAGGGACCAATCAGAGCCCAGTATCCAAATGTGGGCGGGCTTATCACCTTATTTGGAGCAATGACGTACAAGGAAGCACTGCTCTGATTGGTTCGTACAAGGAAGCACTGCTCTGATTGGTTTAGGTCTAACCAATAGAGTCCGTTTGGATCTTTTTGTAACCGCCCCTTGGAAAAAAATCTATCGTTGATAGGGACCAGACTAATATCCACGCAGTGTGTCGTATGATATCGTCTGGCCACGCGAGGCTAGCAAATCGGTACACAGTATCTCTATAGTCATGTGATCAAGATGGATGTGTCCGCTATTTCATATTCCATCCTACTTGGCTAACATCGGCTTCCAAAGTTTGCAGGATAGGTCCCTTTTGAACAAAATTCCTCAAATCATGAACGCAGAGTGCGATTTCCATGAAATTTTGCACGCACAGTCCCACTAGGCCGAGGAAGAAATGCCACCCTTTTCACATTGGCCTGTTATAGCGCCACCAGCAGGTCTAATTTAGCAAACCACATTTTTGGAACAAAATGCCTCAAATCATGAATGCAGTGTCCGATTGTCGTGCAAGGCCTAAGAAGAAATGGCACCCTTTTCACATTGGCCTATTATAGCGCCACCAGGAGGCCACAATAATCTACCTGACCTGGCGGAGACTTGCGCTCCGAGGAGCACTTTTTCTAGTTTGGACTGTTTTTATTTATGTTTATTGTCTCCTCCAGGCCAAAGGCATGGCCGAGACTATGTTTTGCACCCTGCCCGCCCGTCCGTCCGGGCGATTCGTGTTTTAACTATAACTGCACTGATCTGTGTAGAACTTTGTAAGCGCACTCCATAAAGGCCAAGGAAAAACCTTTGCCCTGCATTTTTCACATCTGCCTTTTATAGTGCCTTTTATAATTACTCCTACACGTTCTTTTCGAACATCACGCAAATCTGTACACATTATCTCCAGTCATGTGATCAAGACGGATCCGTTAGATTTTTCATATTCCATCCTGATAAGTGAATTCCGAACATTGCTGGCCCACAATAACCTGCCTGACCTGGCGGAGACCTATGCTCCGAGGAGCACTTTTTCTAGTTGGTGTATGTAATTGTATGTTTTTCTATGGACCATGAGTCTGCAATAAAGACATTGATTCATTCTCACATTTTGGGCATTGCTCTTGCAGGTACACGTGTAAATGTCCTCATTAGTCTTCGCACCGTCGGTTCTTGGTGGTAGATGTTTGACTTTTAGATGGCAAAAAGAAAATCACATTCATATTTAATGATAATTAAAGGTAGGGTAAGTGATTTGCGTTGGTTAAAATAATTGTTAAATAGCTCTATATTCTGATAGTACTCATTGCTATAGAGTGTTTGTTCAGTATTAGGAGTCTCCTTGTCTCTCCAGCTCTTTATTAAACAGAAAATGCATTTTCGTTTCAGTTTCAGTTTCATTTCCAATTTTATCCAACCAGGACAGAGAACTCAATCAGGATATAGATTAAACAAGTGAAATTGGAAGTGATGACACTAAGAAATGAGCAGACAAAATTGGAACTGGAACACTATACAAATTAAGCTTAAAAATGGGTACTTTCTCCTGATTGGTTGAGATTTTGACACCTACCGAAAAAATTATTTTCTGTTTATTAAAGAGCAGGAGAGACAGGGAGACATCTGTTACTGAAAAAACACTCTATAGCAATGATTACTATCAGAATATAGTATTTTAACCTTTTAACACAATACTTTTTGTTTTAACCAAAAAATATCACTTACACTACCTTTAACAAAAAGATCAAATGAAAGCCTGCACACCAACCTGAGTTCCTTCCACCAGGCATATTCAGCAGATCATATGTGTTATGTAAAGGCACCTTTTATATCGTTGCTGTCGGGCAGAAGCCTCTTATCTCCATATTCTATTTTGTTTTCGTAAATTAATGCCCTACTTGATCATCCTACAGTGCCACACAAAAGTATCAAAAGTAGCAGATCAACAAGCTCGAAACGCGATTGTAGATCTGCTGCTTTTGCTATTTTAGAATTTTAATCCTGAAAAGTAACAGTTTTGGACATAGGAGGTTTCCTCCATGACAGAGACGATATTGGATGTGACATAGTGCGTGGAACGTGGGCATTTCCTTTAAATTCATCATACTATAAATAATTACAAATAACTATCTAATCACTGTGAGGGTAGTCATTTAAAGTCTCTCTTTAAAATTAAAACTTCTCTTTAACCCATTCAATCCGAGAACGCATCATTTTATGCGTGTCATTTTAGATTTCTACCAAGTATTGCGCTATGAGCTTGTAGATCTGCTTTTTTTTTAAATCTTGAACATTTGTGCAAATCTTTGACCACATATATCTTTTTTGAAACATAATTCTTTTTTATAAATGTTAAAGATATATATAATCAAAGATTTTTCAAAAATAGCAGATCTTCAAGCTCATAGCGTTATGAGCTTGCGTATCTGCCATTTTTCAATAACCAAAGACATCTAAAATGACAGCGATGCGTTCCCCGGATTGAATGGGTTGAAATGCATTTGTGTTTATTTATTGCCTGTCTAGCCTGCAACAGTAATAAGACTTCTCTTGAAATGCATGGCCCTCAGCCCGCTTGCTGCCCTTGACCTCTAGCGCCTAACCTTTCCATCCGGTCAATGTCCTCCAGGAGTTCCAGCAGCAGCAGATGAGGGAGCATTACGGACTGGACCTGGACGTGTTTCCTGCTGAGGAGGATCAGCTCATATACGAGAGGTAAAGAATGCATACCCGTAGTACACAGTCAGTTCTTCAGTGTTACTTTAACTCTGAATATGTACAAATGTAACCAAATGTATGCTCTCAGAGTTAAATATGGAGAAAGTAACACTGAGGAGTTTGCTGTGTATTGGAAAAGAAGCAATTGATTTAGATGATTTTTCAAGTGGTGTTTTGCCATGCTATAAGGATGGCATGGCATGCTATAAGGAAGATTTTTTTTCTTTGACATGTTTGATTTTTGACAGGTTTTGATTTTTCTCCTTGCTCTCCCTCTCCCCACCCCCCTCATTTTTCAACCTCTCCCTTTCTGAAAACAGCAAAAATTATGTATTTTGCGCAATATAGGCACAGTGTTTTTTATATATTTTATGTCCTTATGCACTAGATGCAGTAGATGCCACAGCTTAAATAACACATGCACAGCAATGGCACAACTACACTGTGCCATATGAAAGTAGCTTTTTTGTATTACATTTTATTCTGTGTTGCTGAGTTTGATCTGCTTTTTTGTTTACTGAGACTAAATGAAATTTAGATTTATATGTTTCAATGTCCAATGCCAAAAACACAATTAAATCGTTAAATCGCTAAATGAGTCTAGTCAAAGCTCCGGTGCTGGTAGTCCATTTTTCCCCCATAACTACTGTAGCTACCTCACGCCTCCATTGGTGTTTGCCCTTCAACCTCTATCAGTGTTTGCCCTTCAGCTGTCCATACATTGCTCGCTGTTTTCTTGTGTCACGTTGACAACTTTTAAATCAGGTCCAGGCTGTTGTGTCTTTGTATACAAGTCACCTTTGTGGGGGTGTTGACTGAGTCATTGACTGGTCAAACCACAATAGATTGAAGCCCATGGAAACTATTCATTTCTGGCCCGTTCTCTGGCTGGCCTTCACCACTGAACTGGTCTTGAAGCAGAAGCCTGCAGTGAATTTGTTGCGTTCGGTCCCCAGGACAGGGTGTCAAGGAACAACTGTGATTACTGGAAAAAGGGACATTAAGACTCCCCATCTCACTGCTTGCATTGTACATTGTAATGACCTCGCCTCTCTCTACAGTACATTTACCCTGAGTTTCCTCTCCTTTCTGTCTCTGCCGTTTTGTCCTCCTCCTGTTTCTTTGATCAAAAGACCATTCATGAGCTAAATAACTCTGTCTGAACAGGGCTATCTGTTCTCTGGATGTGAACTGCATGTTCATGTTCAAGGTGTGATGGAGCTTTCACAAGTTTCTCTCCCACAGTTCAGCTCAATATCATAGTCGAACCACCGATGTTGTAGCACATACAACTACGGTCCGGGCACTTAGGCTCCAATGTAGCCTGACAGTGCATCGCGGGTTCGAGTCCCGTACCCGACGACCTTTACTGCATGTCTCTCCCCATCTCTCTCTCCCTGTTTCCTGTCCATCTCCACTTAAAAAACACCAATAAAGGCAGAAACAAATAGAAATAAATAAATATTAAAAAACAAATAAAAACTTTCCGTGGTGCACAGGGATTTCCCGCTCAAGAGCAGCTCCAGACCTACAGTATGCAAACATGTGTTCTCTGATGGTCCTTTTAGTGGTCATGCTTAACTTGTGACTACTCCAAAGTATCTCAGTCAGTTGAATTCTCAATAGATTAGAGTCAAGAGAAATAGGGCCATAAAGTAAACGTTAAAAGAAAAGAAAGTGAGATATTGTTGGGTTAATGCTAGGGGTGTCGGAAAAAATCGATTCTAATACGAATCGCGATTCTACTGTTGGACGATTCAGAATCGATTCTCATTTTTAAAAAATCGATAAAAATCGGAATCGTGACCCCAAGAATCGGAATCGAATCGATTCGTGAGATAGCAGACGATTCACAGCCCTAGTTAATGCCACCCCTCACTTGGTCTATTTGAACATACATGGTTCCTGGTAATACTAATTAGATTTCTAATACGGGAATGAGATGGTGGCTTTATGCAGCTCTGGGGAGCCAAACAGCGCAATTAACATCGGGGTAGAAAAAAATAAAGTAAATCCTAATGCACTGAACAGCAGTGTTCCATGTGCTCTCACAGGGTGCATGCGGGGACAAAAGCGGATATTTAGAGGCATGAAATCAGAATATAAATTCACTCATTATTGAGGGTGTAGACTTCGGTGCAGTGGTTTTATTTTTAAAATGTATTACATTTGTTTTTGTGCTCAGTTGTTTGGAAGGGGTCCAAACATGATTAGTTGTATTCGGAGCTCCACTAATGATCGCATGAATATTAAAAAATGCAGGCTAGAGCCAGAGGGGGGATTAGTAACCGTTTCTTCTTATCTCGTCTTTTATGAGAGGACAAATGACCCACAGGGAAATAAGCGAGGGTTTTCTATAAGGTACTCTTAATGTAAAACAGCCTTGTGTGGCTGTCACTGCTGTAAGATTATAGTCTTCACTTTGACAGACACACACATTGTAGTAAACTCAACACTGTTAGTTTAACCGAAGAGTGTAAATATTAACCATTTTTACACTCTCAGAGTTAAACCAACACTTAAGATCTTACTATGAATGTACTGTATATTCACACACACTCTTGCATATACATCGGTTGCTTTCTTTGAACCTTACCTAATGAATATATAAGATGAACCCATGCCCCTTCACCACTGATATGCAACTCGTTGACATGTATGCAAATTGTCATAATCCCTAGTATTATCATCCGTAGCTGTGTTTATATTATCATGCGTGTGCGTGGCCACAAATAAGTGTGCTTGGCGTTGGAAGCCACTGAATTATACACATAAGTAACGTCCATATACTATAATGAGAAAATGCGCAAAGTGCCAAGGAAGCAGGTCATACATAATCTATATTCTCCTTGAGCCTTGAATTCTAATGCTTCACGTGTTACTTTGGAGAGGTAAGCGTGACTGTCAGAGAGGTGATTTATATACAGGGCTTTGGAGAAATGAAGCAATCCCACAGGCTGTCTATACTAGCAATGAATACACCATGGAGAAGACTTTGTCAAAACGTTGGTTTTTGCCTAAAGTGTACGACTGCTTTATCTCTTAAACTAAGGCTGAGCGATTATTTAAATGTTTGCCTCGATTACAATTAATTAACGTTTTACTTTTTAATAGTGAAAGTAGCCGATCTACAAGCTCACAACGCTGCGCGTTCTGAATTTGTAGTTCGGCTATTTTCACTATTTTCGTACTCCACCATTGTACACCGACGTATAAAGGCCTTTGCAGACAGGGTGTGATTTTTCGCACGGAAAAAACGGACAATAAAATTTTTTAAATGAACACATGGTTCTCAATGACCTCATGCACACCGGCTCCGAATTTACCGTGCGGCGATGCGATGCGTTTTTTTTTCCAATCGAACCCAGTTCGATTCGTGCGTCTTTTCGCATGCGGTAAAAACTGATTGACTAATCGCACCCTGTCTGCAAAGGCCTTAATACAGAGTTTAGTGGTTAATCACTAATCAATTTGGTCGATTATTTAAAAAGAAAATCGATTTGCGCTTTTTTGTGTTGATTCGTTGATATATTTGAAACAAATCTCAATTATTCAATTAACCTAGAGATTAAGTCGGTTATTTGTTCTAAATTTCAGTTTCAATATATTTTCAGTTAATTGTTCAGCCCTATCTTAAACCCTATACTTGCAATTGAAACATTTATTTACAAATTAAAAACACAGTGCAGTCTTTTCCCAATTTTTTTTTTTTTTTTTACTTTGTTTATTGGGTTTTTCCACAGCAGGATTCAGCATTAAAGGCATATGTACAGGTACATACAGTAAAAGCTTCCTAATGCAACCAATAAAATACAAAAGCTCAATAAACATATTGAATTATCACCCCAAAACATGAAGACATAAAATTAAAGACATAAAGTTAAAAAATATATATATACATATAAAAAAAGATATATAAAACAAACACAGACCGAACAAGACAAAGACAAAACCAGAACAAAAACATCAGTCAAACAATACATATCCATGTCACGTTTAAAATCCGCTATACAGCACAACACCCCCGCCCCAGCATATCAATGATCCACCAGACCTCACATGTCCGTATCCCTGATCAGAGATGGATTCAAATTCCGGACAAATTGAAAGAATGGACCCCATACCTTCCCAAACCTACTGGAGGAGCCATTCAATGAGAATCTTATCTTTTCTAATTTTAGACAATACAAGATGTCTCTTATCCAATGAGTGTGAGAGGGGGAAGTAGGTGATTTCCAATTAATTAGAATGAGTCTCCGAGCCAATAAAGTGACAAAGAACAGAACATCCTTTTCCAGTTTAGAAAGCGATGGCAGTGAGGGGAAAACCCCAAACAGCGCACCTAAAGGAGTAGGCTCCACCCTTCTCCCCACTATCCCTGATATGGACTGAAAGACCTCTGTCCAATATTTGTGTATAGATGGGCAAAGCCAGAACATATGGATGAGGTCTGCTGGAGATTGTTGACATCTATCACAATCAGGAGATACAGTATCATAAATCCTCGACAACCGGGCCTTGGTATAATAGATACGATGTAAAAGTTTACATTGAAAGAGAGCATGCCTCGCACAAATAGAGGACCCATGTACTCGTCGCAGAATTGCATCCCAAACCTCATCAGTTATTTCCTCCCCCAAGTCCCCCTCCCAACGAGCTTTTATAGAGTTCAAGGTTTCAGGCCGTAGACAACAGATCTCATCATAAATACATGAGATTGCACCCTTCAAAGGTCTTTTCCCAATTTAACAGAAATATTAATTTCTCTCACTGAATGAGTTGTTTTCATCTTTTTTAATTGTCTGTCTGTCTGATCGCCTGCAGATTTGCTCACCTGGGTCAAAGCCAGCACAAGGTGGAGAGAAGTGAACCCACACCCCTGGCCAGTATCATCAGCCTGTGAGTAGTACAGTATATATTGCACATGTGACGTCACGACACACACCTACAGTAATGTACACCCCCACCCCCTCGCACTCACGTGTAACCCACGAGGAGGCCGTGGCAATGTTGGCTTATTTTTGTAATTCAACCCTTTCAAAACATACAACCCTATAGTAGCATCGGTGTTTGCATGGACGTGGAGGGAGACTGGCTTTAATAAGTGGTCCACAGGGAGGCTTCTGGCTATGCTCAAAGTACTACACAGTAAAATCTTCCGTGTTAATCTAACCAATGTTAACTCTGAATTTGCACTAATGTAACCAAAAGGGCACTCATGGGTCCATTTGGTTACAGTGAAAGAATTATCTGCATTCTCTTGAGAGGTTTCTGGATTAATGGAGATTAGCACAGCAGCAGCAGTCTACCTTGAGAAACGGACGAGTTTCGGCACGTATGCCTTCCTCAGCATTTCAAACTAAAGTACATCATGCGGAAGTGACATATAGCTAAACAATAGATAGTTTACAGCTGTGACTCATATGTGTATGTGTTTTTTTTTCAGCAGATAGCTCTGAAATGCATACGCTGCGACACGTGGAGCGGCAATGTGCAGCCGTACAGACTCGGGGGCAATCACTCCGTCACACATACAACACCATCTGCTACTCTCTCTCTCTCTCTCTTTCTCTCTCTCTCTTTTTCTTTTTTTTCTTGAACATTCGCTCACTCTCTGTTCTCACACACACTCAAACATCCACTGATCTCTCCCTCTCTCTTTCTCTCTCTCCCACGCTCCCTGGCATTGTTACTGTCGGAGTTCAATGGGCTCCTGTGCTTTTCTCTGGTCTATGTCAAAGGGGGGTCAGAGGGAGAGAGAGAGAGAGCGAGAGACATTGGTGAAGATAGAGAGGGGGATGCAATGGTTCTGCCATTGCGGTGCATGCAAACTACATGCACACTTAATGGTTCTAGACTGTAATGCCACATGGTCTTTTCAGGAATTGTTAGAATGAATGAATTATTTCATTTAAGTGTCATGCCACCTCGTGGCCCATCCCTCATGGGATTATGACACCTTTTCAGACAGTCAAAAAATATAACTTTTCTTTTTGTATATACACTGGTTACTGGTATTGCTGATCATATACAACAGATACCGACCAAACAAAACAAAACATAACATAAAGTACATATCCCCTACTGGCTGTACAACGCTTTTTTCCTCAAGTCCCAAGCTTTCTCCAAGTAGTTTTTTCAAATAAACACTTAATAAGTTGTAAGTCATTGATATCCAACATATCAGCATAGTTAATATTCTTAGACAACTCTTTTCGGACCCTACAATAAAATGGACAATACAAAACGAAATGATACTCATTTTCCATTTCATTTAGAAAATGAATCACACATTTGGCAGATTCCATCTTCTTCATCCAACCCAACATAGCGACCTGTTTTAATATAAAGTGGCAGTATACCTCCTCTAATCTGAGCAAAGAGTGATCTTCTTTTCTTTGGCAGGTAGGGTAAGTGATATTTTTTGGTTAAAACAAAAAGTATTTTGTTAAAATGTTAAAATACTATATTCTGATAGTAATCATTGCTATAGAGTGTTTGTTCAGTAACAGATGTCTCCCTGTCTCTCCAGCTCTTTAATAAACAGAAAATACATTTTTCGGTAGGTGTCAAAATCTCAGCCAATCAGGAGAAAGTACCCATTTTTAAGCTTAATTTGTATAGTGTTCCAGTTAAAATTTTGTCTGCTCATTTCTTAGTGTCATCACTTCCAATTTCACTTGTTTAATCTATATCCTGATTGAGTTCTCTGTCCTGGTTGGATAAAATTGGAAATGAAACTACAAAAAAAAAAAGAAAAACTACAAAATACATTTTCTGTTTTATAAAGAGCTGGAGAGACATGGAGACTTTTTATATGGACAGGACACTCTATAGTAACGAGCACTATCAGAACATAGACCCATTTTGCAATTATTTGAATAATTGCAAATCACTTACCCTACCTTTAAATAAAACATCGTTTTCGGTGTAATAATCATGTTTAATTTGTCGATGTACGCAATTTTGGTTTACTCCAGATCTCTTCTGCCCAAGAATGTTTGATTTTTATCAAAAAGCATCTGTTACAAGTGTTACAATATTAACTTTTTGTAATCTGAGGAACACATCTTCAACTCCATATTCACAGAACATATCGCGTATGTCCTCTATCCAAGGTCCATTCTGTTGTTTGTCCCAGTTTCTTGTTTCTTCGTCCATCTATTATCATTCATGTCGACTAATATGTTCCACAAGCTGGTGGTGCAAACCTTCCATCGGACCCTCACAGGGTTCCCATCCCATATCTCCTGAGACTGCTGCCATTGGTGCATATTTATGTACTGTACACCCAGGAAATATCGAAGGGCTCGGTTATGTACAGCTACACTCTTAGGGAATCTCCCATGACCCCATACCCCTTCACCATAATCAAGAACTGGACAAACACAAGCCTGATAAAGTGTTGTATAGGTACGGAAACCAACATCTCCATTGATGCCTGGAACGCATCTGTGTCACTTTAGATGTCTTTGGCTATTCAAAAATAGCAGATATACAAGCTCATAGCGCGGCACCGAGTGCCGCGCTATGAGCTTGTAGATCTGCTATTTTTGAAAAATCTTGAAAAAAAAGAAAATTCGATTTTTTTTTTTTCCAAAAACTGTTATGATATAGATTTTTTTTTAAGAATCTCAGGTCTTAATGGGTTAAGTGCCTTGATTTGACCAATGACTCCTCCTAGTGCTCTGCCTGCAGACTCAGAGAGGACTATGGAGACATGACCAAAATTCATTAGATATCGCTGCGGGCAGAAACCTCAAATCTTTTTTTTGGTTTTCTCATCTGCAGGCGAAACGCAAAGCGACGCGCTTTGAGCTTGTAGATCAGCTACTTTTGCTATTTATTTTTTTTGAATCCTGAAAAGTAACGGTTTTGGATGAGGTTTCCACCCGACAGAGACGATATGCAAGTTCAGTATTTGAAACCTGCACAGTCAGGAGTCTACTTGTTGGGAGGGAGAAGTATTTTGTTGTTTTGTTTTGTGTGTGTGTGTGTGTGCGTGTGTGCGCGTGTGCGCGCGTGTTCTACTGAATCATTAGATGTCAGTAGGCGGAGATCTCTGATCGTCTAGGAAAACATTCTGTTTGGAAGTCGAGAGAAAAATAAGTTTGAATTTTTCAGTGTTTTTTCCCCCTCTCATGGTGTACTTTGCTCTGTTTGCATGTGTGTGTGTGTGTGTGTGTGTGTGTGTGTGTGTGTGTGTGTGTGCGTGCGTGCACATGTGCGAGAGTGAATGACTGTGTGTGTCTGTGTTGGAGAGAGTGTACAAGTTTTTGTACTGGATGTACATGTTTGTGCTCTTAGACTTTGCTGCTAAGTGGAGCGCGTTACACAAATGGTATTGTGTATGTTATTGAATGTCCTGATGCAGGAAAGCACTGACTGTACTCTGGAGCCTGATGAAGCCGATGAAGGAGAGAGAAAGAGAGAGCGAGAGAGGTGGGGGGGGGAGAGAGGACACCGGATGGGGAAACAGAAGGGTATGTTTAGAGGCAGGGGGAAAGCAGGTGAAGTCCATGGAAAGTGGAGATGATCAGGTAGAGGAAAAGAGGGGGAGTGTGAGAGAAAAAGAGTGCTGGTGGAGTCAGGTGTAGTTTTCACAAATACTCTGCAAACCGGTGACAGAATGCAACACATGAATCACAATTCAGCGTGGCAGCCCCTGGCCTCTGGAACTCTCTCCCAATGGAGATTCGCCAGATGCCAACATTGGACTCCTTCAAGTCCGCACTGAAGAGACATTTATTTACCCAGGCTTTTGGCAATTAATTTGTTATTTTGTGTACTGTAAAGCGTCCTTGGGTTTCTGAAAGGCGCTATATAAATCCACGTTATTATATTATTATTACAATTCTATTTAATTATTTTGCGATTTTGTATCACCATGACATCAGAATCAATGCTTAGTCTAAATATTGAGGCATTTCTTATTAGTTAGGTCTATGACCGAAAGCTTGCTATAAAAAAAATTATCATATTTTTGCACAGCTTTGAGTTTGCAGAGGCTGCCTTTTATTGTTCATTTGGTTTCCTTTTAGCTCCAGCACCTCACCCAAGTTTGCTGGTAGATGAGCTGTGTTTTTTCCCACTATTCTGACACTTTCAGACTTTGAGATAAGTTTGAAAAACAGAGGAATATTCCTTTAACCAGTGCAACATTAATTTGTAATCATGGAATAGTAAACTAAAATGATTTTTGTGTCTAAATGGTTTGTGGTTTGTTTGTGTTGGCCGATATGCTAGAGCATTTGTAAATATAATTTGACTCTGTACCACAGTTCAGTGTGAGAGGCAGTAGAAGTTTGAGTTACTTTTACTTTACTTGAGTGTCCATTTTTCAATACAAATGCTGTACTTTTTACTCGACTACAATTGCTTGACATCTTTAGTTACTAGTTACTTTCTAGATTTAGAATTAAAAGATTTAATACAGGCCATTTGCTTGTAACAGAGTACTTCTACATTGTGGTATTGCTACTTTTACTCAAGTAATAAATGGGAGTATTTGTTCCACCACTGTTGAGAGGTCGGTCTTAAACACTACATGTTCCCTGCGTGAGCGACTCCCGCAGCTCCCAGGAAAGCCTCCTCTCACAAAGCTCTCTCTCGGGGACTGCTGTCATGAATGGCTACAGGTGACCATGGTATAAATATGGATGCAGCCAGGCCCCAATCTGTCCTTGACTGTCAGCTCATCATGAAGATGCTACAACTGACTGTGTGTGTGTGTGTGTGTGTGTGTGTGTGTGTGTGTGTGTCGTGTGTGTGTGTGTCACAGTGACCATGTGCACACATCTGTGTAGGGCTGACCCAAATAACTCGAATATTCGAAGCTTCGTTCGATGGCACAAGATTCGAACTTTTTTTTTTAAATGGAGTAATTGGCTGTTTTTTTTATTTGATATTTTTTTCTCCAAACATGTACAAATGCAAAATATAAGGTGCTTACCCGCTTGCCCCAAATGCTAACTAGGTGTCCGCTGTCCGGAGTATTTGTGCAATGTATTAGTCCATATTTTTCAATAAAGAAGTGTTTTAATCCCGTCTGTGGACGAACGCCATTTCCCTCCTCGTTTAATTCCTGTTTAAATTGAGTGTAATTCTGGCTTTCACCGGATGCGCCCCGTCAGTACCGCCCATTGGGAACTTCCGACAGAATCGGTCACAGACGGGATTTAAACACTTTTTAATTGAAAAATATGGACAAATATATTGCACAAGTACTCCGGACACCTAGTTAACATTTGAGGCAAGCGGGTAAGCACCTTATATTTTGCATTTGTACATGTTTGGAGAAATACGGGCTTTACTGGTGACATTCCAGGGCGAACTGGGGGGGTTGTGACTGACAAGCTGCGCATCCTACGTTACTGCCTCTGATTAGCCGAGCTCCTACATGCTTACATGACAGTCACAACGCGGGGAGGCGGGACATGGGCAGTGGAGAAGAGTGTGAGAGAGGAGTTTAAGTTTTACTAATTTATTAAACATGTTAAACGGCAACGCCGATCCGTGCGGATCAATGCAGCTTTCTGCGCGTTACTACTGCATTTCTGGGTAATTTGAGAAATCTCTGCAACTTCTAAGCGACGAGCTATTTGCCCGAGACCAGACAGTGGTAGCCGCGAGTACGAGAGAGAGTGATTTGAGCGTCAATGGACCCTGGATACCGCCTTCCCAAATACAAAAAAGGTAAACAGGGTTCCGAAAGGGGCTATTACTGCTGGTCCTTCCATGTCAACAAATAATTCGATCCTACGTGGTGTAATCCACTTTCGATTTAAAACTCCAGTGTCTTCCATTATTCCTGGGATTTCATCTTTTGGAAACCTTCCACCTTCCATAACTTCACAGTGGTAAATATGTGCTACTTTAAGTCATACATTAATGAGAGGGGGAACGGAGCACAACATACTTGGTGTTGCATGCCGTAAATAGCAGATCTACAAGCTCACAACGCGTCCTATTCGTGACGTGTTGTGAGCTTGTAGATCTGCTATTTACTGCGCACGACACAGACACACAACTAGTATAGCTGAGGCCAACACTCGGGTGTCGGGTTACATTCAGCGGGTCGTGGAGCAGCATTCTACAGCTGATCTTTATGATATCACTATGGATGGATGCTTTGTAGTTTGGAGATCATTTTGACTAGCAAGAATATGTGGCTAATACTGAGCCACTTGTTTGGGTTTAATCCAACTAAGACAAGTAGCATATCCAATCCAACCTAGCAGTGCATGTAAAATGTATTAATTTCGCTGGTTGCAGACTGCAGAGATAGGGCAACAGCGCAGGCCAGCGCAGCCTCGCGCTCATGGCAGATTAGCGACCCGACATCATGACATCAGCGATCTCCATACATGGGCATAAAAGGGACAAGGACTGACCGATACAGAGATCCTGTTGTCCAGAGCCACAGATCCGACCGCTATGCCCATATATGGTCATGTGCAATTGTGCATACTGTATGGGGCCGTCGAGTAATTTGGATATCCAGTTGTCCAACCAATATGCCCATATATGGGCATTCCAATAGATGGGCATATACTGATGACATCAGGGATCTCCATATATGGGCATAAAAGGGACATGGTAGACATACAGAAACCGACATCCGTGCGACGTAAAGGGCGTGTGAGGGCCGTGTTGCGGCCTGAACTATTACAAAAAAATAAAAAGCTCAAACTAGCATTAAAACTAATAAAAACTAGACAAAAGCCTTTTTAAAAAATGTATAAATAAACTAAACTAGCAAACTCGTTTTAAAAACTCATCAAAACTAAACTGAAATTGATGACCAAAAGTCAAAACGAAATTACCTTACCTAGGTATTAGCTTACCTCACCTCATTTAGGCCTGTTTTTTAATAGAATTAACAGACAACAAAAACACCAGTTAGTGGGGTAGACAAGGTCTAGAGAGTGGCATCATTGTGGTCATCATTCTTTGCTGTTCCTCTCTTTACAAGGTGTGTGTGTGTGTGTGTGTGTGTGTGTGTGTGTGTGTGTGTTTGTGAACAGTATGTGTTAATATGGCTGTGTGTATGTGCATGCATCTTTGTTTGCCTGCAAATAAGTGTGTTTGTGTATGCAAGTGTGTGTACTTGTTTGTACTAGTTTGTGTGAGAGAATTTATGCCCATGTTTGTGTCTGTCCGTACTCTGTGTGTGTGTGTGTGTGTGTGTGTGTGTGTGTGTGTGTGTGTGTGGAAAAAGTCAGTATGTATGCCTGCGTTTGTATAGTGTGTGTTTGTTATATACAGTATTGTGTGTGGGGGGGGTGTATGCAAGTCACTGTCTATAATGTGTATGCATGTTTGTGTATGGCACATGTACTTCACATGTGCCATACACAAACATGGATATAGTACTTGATGAACACCCAATTTATTAGTGCCACATGCTTGTCTCTGACTATGGTGTTGCCGATGTGCCATGCTTAACTTATGTATGCCACCTATTCCCCTTGGTTCCATTATTTAACCAATAGGGCATAGCAGTGGCGGCCAGGAGCCTTAAAATAAGTTATATAAATATTTTCTGAAATTTCTATGGGCAAAATGAATGGGGTTTCTATCTGTGGCACCACAAAATGGCCGCCACTGCTATGCCCTATAGCTATATAAAGATCGTATTGCCTAAACATGCATTATCCCTTCACTAAACCTCACTCTCCCCACAACCATGCTGTCTCCCTCTCTTTGAGCATTCTCCAAAGTAAGATATTAATAATTCACTTTCAGACAGAAAGAAAGGAAAGTAGGTTAGATATTTTTTAGGAGGTGACATTGAGGTCACATTTTGTCCAGGTAACGTGTAATAGTTAAGCTGTTGCTATGGAGTAGTATCCCCACTCTGAAATTGAAATCAGAAGTGGGTCAGGTTATGGCGGTCTCTCTTATGCAGTACGTATGTTTTTTCTTTAGCCCCGCTAACGGTGTGACTTTGGACACTTTGTTCTCAAGATCTACCATTGCCATGAAAATGTACAGTACTATGTGCACCTTCTTTCTCCTGGAGTACGAACCCTATTGTTTCCGTTGACCCCATGGATTTTCTTCCAGCGCCACCTGTAGGCCAACATTTCCAATTTCGTACGGTATTTAAAATTGAACGGGCAGATTGCCGTGTAACTTGCTCTGAGTGCATTCATACTCCCCGGAGCATGAGCACTACTGATTTAAGTGAACCCATGACCACCTTCTGTTGTGACCTTCCTTCTATTGTCACGAATGCGGATTACTTTTAAACCTCTCCCTCCAACGCTTCGGTTCTAAACAGGATGATTCAATATATACTTCTTGCAGTGTTAAGAGCAGCATGCCTCTAGGGGTGGCTAGCTGACCTTTTGTCTCTTATTTGTCGCTGTTTATGATAATGGCAGCTGAATTCTGGTAAATTCCTATGAAAAGTTGCGTCTGGACAGGACACACAGATCAAATGCAGATCAAACTGACCACTTAGGGTACATTTGGGTGGTGTGGATGGAACATTGTTGATTATTCATGGTAGGACACACAGTTCTGGGTCATTTGCAAACACCGATCCGTCCCTGAGCTTCCAGTGTCTCAGCTGCTGCTGCTGACTAGCGTGTCTAGCTGATGGACTGGCTGACCCAATAAGCCCTTAGTGGATAATACACCACATCAGTGATGAAGCATGGGGACAGTCCCACTTCTGTGAAAATATTAGTGCTAATTCTGTAAAGGCGCCTATTTTCTCCCAGATCTCGTTTTTGCCATTAACACGCCCTTCAGGTTGATTTTTCCAGGCTCCAGGCGATCTTGAATAATGGTTTAGGGGATTAAAACACCTTGCTTTCTTGTTCTCAAGACAAATCTTTCACCGTTATGTTGTCGAATTGCGTCCTTAAGAAAAGGTTCCTTGTCAAGAGCCTTTAAGTGGTCGTTCCCAGAGGGAGGTCACTAGGCTTGGATGTCATTATCATAAATAGATTAAGAAATAAGAAATGTAAAAATACAAGACTCAATTATCAAATAAATGGCTAGGTTAATTTGAAAATAAATATTCACAGAAATTGAAAAAATAAATAGGTTCATTTATTTGACAAATTATTTATTTATTCTTTTATAGTCATATTAAGTTGTTGGTTGTCGGGGGGGGAACTCTGACCGATGACCTGGTCATCAAAGTATTGGCTCAGGAATGCGACAAAAACTAAAAAATCTTCATGATTTCAAGGCTTTATGGGGTATGTAATTGATAGAAAATAAGTAATGTTTTGGGTGAACTACTCGGTCAGACAGATACAGACATGCGTGGTTTTTCGGTTCTCAGAACAAATTGCCACTCAGCACTGCAAACCCAGATGTCATATGGGACACACATGCCGAGTTTGAGACCCAACATTAGTTTGACACCCCTGTCCCCTGGTCTCTCGCAGGAGCCATTGCTGCATCTGTTTAGTTCAACTTTATTTCTTCTTCTTCTACGGTATACAGTATGTATCTAAAATGGAATTGTGATCTTGTACATATCTGACTATGTGGAGTTTTTAACAACCCTGCTTGCTTCTCCCTCGCTCTCCCTTTTTCTCCCGTCTATCTTAGAGAGCCGGTGTCGTGTTTCCAGGAAGACAGTATCTACGCGACCTCTCCTCCGCAGGTGGACAGAGACAGCCGCGAGGTGTTTGAGAGCCATGTGATGCTTGGCCTGGGCCAGGTGAGGGCGCTGTGCCGGGAGGACATGCTGATGTACAGGGAGTATATAAAGAACAGGTATATGTGAGACCAGCTACAGTACCAGTCGGCTTAAATGGACTTCCCTAGCCCAGTAAGTGTCCACTAACATGCCAGACTGGACAGTCAAACTCTGGACCGCTCTCAAACTGAACTGAATGGCCAACTTGATCAGACTAGCATCCCTCCGTTTTGGCAGGACTTGGGAAGGTTGTTGACCCTAGGATTTACGTGTCCGTTCCCAAAGCTAACAGCTAAATGTTCCTGGATGGGTATTCAACAGTGTCTGGCCGGTGGCTTCATGAAACTTTTTATTTTATTTTTCATTATTTTGTTTTTATCTACTAAGTGAAGACCATGACTATGATGATAATAGTGGTGCATGTAACCCGAAAGAGGTGCACTGAATGAGCCACTACTTATTTTTTAGTATTTGTTGGAATCTGGCTCAGTCCAGCCTTCTTTTTATGTTTGCACAGACATATACAGTACCTTCAAAGGCTATTTGTAACTGTGTTGCTTTTGTTTTTTAATTTCCCTGCTAATTTTAATCATTTTTCTTTTTAGAGAAGAATAGTTTTTTGTTTTTTTTAACTATATACATTTCTACCGTGATTTCATCAAACAAACATACATCATGAAGTGAGTATTTGTATTATACATGTGTTATCCTGTTCTACCATAATTTGTATGAATTAAAATGTTACAGCACTATCACCTTGATATTTGGGGTTTTACTACCTTCATATAAGAGATTGGTTTATTCCAAAAATGTCTTGTATTCCGTAATACCAATGTCAGTCAGATCCTGCTGAAATTAACTGCACTGCCATTTTTAGTTTTTTGGCGGAAACATGTATGGCTCTGACATGACCAAAATCGCTCGTTTAAAATAGTAAACATTATATCTCTGCTGTCCAGCCCGAACCTGCTAACTCCAAAACGCTCATTGTTCAGGAAACGAAAAAACAAAATATACGTTTTTCAGGAAATTAAGAAAACCTTATATTTTTAAAACAAAGCAATGCCTCATCAAAGTTGGTATAGTGACTTTATATATCGTCAGATACTTGCATGTGTCATTATATTATCACCACTTTACCCAAATCCAGCGCAAGTGGAGATAGTAGTTTCAGACGAGCAGAAATCAAGCTGAAATGGAGTTAGGTGTCCAAACAACAATAGCTCCACTTGCTACTGAGGGAGAGGTTTCAAAAGGGTACAAATTTCCAAAAGCTAACAATGGATCTCCAAGCTCACAATGCATCACAACAACGTGTGAATTACTGCCCTGATGCTTCATGACACTTATATAGGCCAACAATAATAAACAGGACTTTAAATATTACAATAACTTTTGCAAAGAGGGGTTCACAGAATTGGAGTAGTGACAGAAATGCTATCAACTCCTTTCTTCTTGTCACATTGCTCTCTTCATTAAACACTTCATAGATTTTAGAAATATAATTACTTGTTTTCATTAGCGACTGTTTGATAAACAGGTACACTGCATAGTTTTAACAGACTACGGGGAGTTTGTTTACATGATACTCCTCCTCGTCCACTGCGCAGCGCGCTCTGTTCTGTGTTGTGAAAAGGCTGCAGCAGAGTAGAGAGGGGGAGTTGTTTGTTTTTGACGGACAGTTTGAGGATCCAATGGAGTTGGGAGGTTTCGTCAGAGGCGCTTTTTAATACTTTTCATTGGTTCAAATGTTTAGATTTTTTACACAGACCTAAAGGGTGTTCAATAGCGTTGATTTATGAAAAAAAGAAAAAGCTGAAAATGGAGTTAGCTGGTTCGTCCCGGACACCGACGATATACAAGGCTAGGGTTTTACCAAATCACAATCAGTGTTCTCTTCACTCTTTTATCTGTTTAATTTTCTCATATCAATGCCTTGCCGAAGAGTCATATGATTATTATTCATTTGTAAATTAAAAATGTATTTATTAACTCTCTCAGTGCCAATGAAATAAAAAAATATGTTCATACTGTGTCATTAGCATTTTTTTTTTTTTTTTCAAAAGTAAAAAAAAAGTGCTTAGGAAGCGAGGTACAGCATTTTTCAGTTATAAGTTAAACGTGTGGATGGAGCTGCAAATCTTCAGATAATGATATCTTGGGTTCTGAACATTCCCCCCCCCCAAAAAATAATAATATATATATATATATATATATATATATATATATATATATATATATATATATATATATATATATATATATATATATATATATATGTATTTATTTATTTTTAACTCTGGATTTCTCGTTTTGGCGCTGAGGGCATTCAGAAAAAAATCGGGATATCTCGTTGTGTGGCACTGAGAGAGTTAAAGGCCATGCAGTAAGTAAAGTAGTTTGCATAGTAATTATCTTTGGTTCTTACAGTACCGCAATAGCCTTCACTCACAAACCCACCACCCATCACACCCCATACAATACATGCATACAATACGTACACATAATTGGTCATAATTTAGAAAGCATTCCTCGCTTGCACACATACAGTACACACAAACACACACACACACACACACACACACACACACACACACACACTGCACTGACCCCTGCACCAGGGCTGTTTCTCCATCCCTGCCTCGTGAGCCTGTGCACGGGGGAGAGAGGGAGGGATTAGACTGAGTGTGAGCGATGAAGAAAGGAGGAGGGAGACGGTACTCAGAAGAGAGGGTGGCTTACATGATGGCTCACAGCATGTGATAGACAAGTTGCAAAAAGCTTTTAGCTGTTACTAGAGGCTAATTTATGCTTTATGATCAGAAAAACACGGCCCCCTCACACATTAGGAGGGCAGGGTGAGTCACCAGAACCGAGGACAGCTGTTTTCGATGAATCTAGCATGGTTAAAATGGAGTTTGAAGTTACAATGGGTTTGTATAGGAAGGGGTCGTGTCTGATAAAATTAATATCAAATATCTAAATACTGAATCAAGGAACTTAAACACTGTCTGGGGGGCTCACAAAGGCCTGAGTAGATGATAAAATGACCAAAAGTTTTTTTGAAAGTGAAATACCCCTTTAACTAGAGCAATTTACAAAGTGCAAGATCAGATTAAATGGCATAAACCCTATAGTCAACAAATAACAAGATAAATGGTCACATAAATAGACTGCAAAGAAAAAACAATTGATACAAATTAACTAGGATACCAGGTAAATATCAAACATAGCATCTCTCTAAAACCATGCTGTAAATAACATTCTTAGCATTTGTTGTCAAGCAAACTGTCTCAAACAATGACTACTGTATGTGCTGTACATCATATATAGTACATAGTATGACCTGTGTATATATATACTGTATGTATCTAAATAGGCAACAAGTAGTGATACAAGAAAGGGGTGAGGTAGAGGTGAGTTAGCAGACTGACAGAAAATGGGAAGTGAGTCTGCAGTCCTGACTGGAGTCATTTCACAGTGTGGGAGCCAGGAGGGAGCAGAGTTCATTTCACTTGGAGTAATTGACCAGGGTTTGGTAGGAAAGGGAGGGACAGATGATCCTGTGACACTCTTCCACTGTATGGTAGTGGGTCAAGATCATGTGAGTGTTGACTGAACAACGATCCCAGGTGTGTCTGCAGAGCCATTATTGCCCCCATTTTCTAGCTCCCTTCTACGCAGACTACTCACCTACTTGACTCAGCCATGTAACTGTCCTTGCGATAATTATGCACCCCATCCCTTTCCCCCTCTCTATCCCTCTCCTCAAGCTTTCTCTCTCTCCACCTGTCAAACCCGTAAATCCTCTTGAACTTTCTTCCATTTTGCGCCTCCTATAGTTCCAGCCTTCTTTTTCCAACATTACCTTGTTAATGATTCAGAACTCTCAGGCAGAGATAACCCACTCTCCCCAGGTAATGGGTCTATGTGTGGGCTATGATAGATTGAAGGGTGACTCATGGGTGCCTATTGGCTCAGCCAGTTAGTGGACAGACCATATGCTCCCACGTGAGCACGAGGACCCAGGTTCGAATCAGAGTCTGATCTTCTTGCATGTCTCTCCTCTCTCTCTGCCTTTATATCCTGTCTCTCTACACTGACCTATCTGAAATTAAGCATAAATAATGCCAAGAATAAAGTAGCATGTTTGTAAATGTATATAGCGTATGTACAGTATGTGTGTGAGCTCTTCACTCACCATCAGTGTGTTTGTACATGAACATGTTTGTATATATTTTGAACGTGTCCACCAAGGAAGGTGACTTGATGCCCACGATTGCAACATTGCTTGTGAGAAAGGTTGTTTTTCACGGTGTCCCTGTCTTCCCTGTTGTTTCTTATTTTGTTCCTAAAGGTAGGGGTCTCATTACAGCCATTCATTTTTTCTCTCTGAAGAGCCAGTGTGTGGATGAATGGAGTGGAATTGGATTTAGACCGTGCTATTTTTGTGCAGTGTAATTTGCATACATCACAAAAACAAAAATATTGGAAAACATCTCAGGCTAATTTAGACCTGGATCAAATGAGGACGGCCCATACAGGCTGTAAAGGTGGTATTTTTTTAATCCATAGTAAGTATAAAAAGCTTGACAAAAATAGATTTGAATAGTCATTGAATAAATGTTAAAATGACATTGAAAATGTTATATGCATAAGGGTAATGTGTGCTGAGGCACAGCAGAAAAACACTTCACAATTTAATTGCTTAGCACTTGAATTGGACGTCGCCTCTCTGAGAGCTTCTATATGTGTCTGTTTCTTATGTGACCCAGATACCTGATGAATCTCGTTTAGACCGAAACGTTGTAAATAAACTACTTTATTGCTGTAAGTGAAGACCGTGTACGGGATGTCCTTTTTTCCCCCTGTCTTATGCACTGGTTGCCTGCTCCTACGCACCTGTCCCAGTAGGTGTGCTTTTTTCACAAAATGTCTATCTACAACAGCCTTTATGAGACGGTGTACTCCGTCCTCTCCTCGCAAGAATATATCCTCCACTGTTGCCTGGAAACCAACAATTGTTGTGATATGACCATGCTGCCATGAATGTCTGCCTCTTTTGTTCACTCAATCACACACATAAGCACATGCATGCAGTCAGTCTACTGTGTACTGACAGCGAGTGGATTCTGTAACGCCTGTTAATTTAATAGATTTTTCAACATGTAATGGTACTTGCTACAGTCTCTGCCTCTGAAGTTCTCCTGAGGTCATTGTGTCATGCCCTATAATCATGAAGGTCAGCTGGAGGGTGCTGGCCTGTCTAGGTATGGGCTGGTCTCATTTAACACATCTCTTAAGACTCGCATGCGATTTGGTACAGGCTTTGGTCTGAAATTTCTTTATTAGGAGTAACCCCTTGAGATGAATCATCTCGTTTTCGAATGTATACACTTTATACATTAAGACAAAATATTTTTTACAGACAAATCTGACAACAACAACCAGACAAAACAAACAAAACAAGAAACAAGACCAAAAAAACATACAACGATAACACAACAACAACAGTACACATAGCACGTATATGAAACATTGCGTCATAGATCAGGTACAGGCTTTGGTTTTGGATTATTATGCTTATCACAGGAAACTATTCATACAGTCTTGAAACGTTGCACAAATACTGTTGGTGCCATTAGGATCTCATATGTTGGCAGCAAGAAGTTGTAGTTATTTAACTATATTCATTTGATGAGGCTGAATTTAACTTATTACTGATTAAAGAAGACCCTCTGCACAGAGGCAAAATGGCAAAAGAGCCTATTGCTCAAAAATACTTTAGGAACTCACTGAACTGTATGCTCATGTTTTCAGAATGAAAGCATGTTTTCGCACCTCTGTGTTGACTAATATCTAAAGGAAATGCATCAGAAAGAGGGAGTAAAGTGTGAAATAATGTGTCAAAGGATGCTGGACAAGTTGAAAATAATATATAATATACATAATGTGACAGACAGGAGGAAATGGGTAACAAACAACGACAATGTGGAATGGCAAGAGTTAGCTGGCTTATCGAATGGTAATAACTTGGCATCTGCTGACTTGGTGTGCTTCTGAGATACCATAGCTTGTGAATGGCATGCAGAGGAGTACTAACAGACAGATCAATCCAAACCGAACCAAACCAGTTCAGTTTATGCAGGCCAGGAGAGAATATGCAACGTGCACACAGACACACACACACACACACACACACACACACACACACACACACACACACACACACACACACACACACACACACACACACACACACACACACACACACACAGGAATGATATTTGTACAAGCTTTCTGCTCGCTAGACTTAAGCTGTCCTGTCAAATAATTCTCTCTCTTTCTCTCACTCCGGCGCAGGTATCTCTGCCATCTCTCTTTCAATCTTTCACATGCATACAAATAAAAGGCCATTGATTTAGAGTGAATACATATAGTTTGGAGTGTCTATAGGTGATCTTTACAGGTCGAGAGCAACACAAATGCACGTTCTAGCAACAAGTATCATCCATCTTCATTCAGTGTATAACAACTAGGGACTAGGGGACTACTTTATTTTCTTTAAAGTAATTGTTATTGATATATATATATATATATATACTGTATATATGTGAAGCTGCATTGAGGGGCTGGTCAAAGATGCATGGTGTCCATCCCAAGGTGATGTTCCATTGTACTAAATTATGTTGCAGGGAATGTGTGAACTGTGAACTTATGGTGATACATAGGTGTAGAATCTATTTCAAATGTTACAGTGGACAGTATTCACCTCACAATTGACATGGAGTTGAAATAGAATGCTTCATTCAGATTTTGAAAACAGTTTTGACATGTGTGGTTATAAAAGGAGTGATAACACACAGAAAGCTACCACCAATGCAATGCTATCACATTTTTCCTAGCACTAGGGGTGTATACCTACCCAAATCACTATGAGAATTATTCCCCCCAGATGATAATGATATTTGGGGTCCTGGTTCACGGACTAATCTGGGGTGAAAGAAGGCCAGCATGTCTGACACATGTTTCATCCCAGCATGTGATCAACAGGCATACAGATAGAGCATCTCTCTCTCTCTCTCTCTCTCTCTCTCTCTCTCTCTCTCTCTCTCTCTCTCTCTCTCTCTCTCTCTCTCTCTCTCTCTCTCTCTCTGACGTCGTTTGTGGATTTATAGCACTCCACTCGTCTCCCGTGCGCCTTAACCATACTACTCTCCTCCTCTCCATCGTCACCCCTCCTCCTCCTCCTCCTCCTCCTCCTCCTCCTCCTCCTCCTCCTCCTCAGACTCCTCGTCAGCCGATGCTGCACGTCGTCCCCTACCCTGGGTGTGCAGCCCATGAGTGGGGGAACACAACAGAATCGTGGGGTTAACTTGAGAGGTTTCGTGGAGAGGGACGGCTCCAATTTCACTGAAATCTCCGTTTGTAGCGACGCTGAGGTATGTTGTAGGCTACAATAGATTTTAGCAGATTCCGGGAATGGTGTATTTTGTATGTATATATCTTGGCTTTGGAACTGGGACACACTGTAGCCGTTGGGAGTCAAAGTTAGGCAAATTGTTACCGAGGACGTTTCAGCACCATAGACAGCGCTCGGTGCGCAACTGCTGTGTCTGCCTGAGTCGTCCGGCTATCTAAACTTTTCACTCGACTGTGCAGACAGTGATTCATATATAGGGTAAGGGTAATATGTCACTTATATTGATAGATTGTTTGAGGGCTTGTCTGCATAGAATTTGATTAACTACTTTATTAGCAGTTTGCAAAAAAAAAGGTGGCTAGGCCTACAGTTTCATACAAAAGGATGTTAAAATGATAAACCCAAGGAAAGCACTATGGCTTAAGTTGTTTCCACTGGGGTCCTGTGTATTAAATTCATCGAAGCTACAATTAATAGAATCATTATATTTTTTTGTATCTTCACAGCGGGAGCTCATTGCGAAGATGAACGAGACCTCGGTAGTGAACGACTCTTCGGCAGCCGCAGTGTTGGCCGGAGGAGCGGAGGCTCTCCTCCCCTGGATGGAGGAGACCTCCTCCCCGGAGCGCATGAACGGCAGCCTGCTGGAGTTCTCCACCTCCAGGCTCCAGGGCTTCCCCATCAACCCGTGGGACATCATGCTCTGCATGTCGGGCACGGTCATCGCCTGCGAGAACGCCATCGTGGTGGCGATCATCTTCTACACGCCCACCCTCCGGACCCCCATGTTCGTGCTCATCGGCAGCCTGGCCACGGCGGACCTGCTGGCCGGCATGGGACTAATCCTCAACTTCGTGTTCCAGTACGTGATGGTCTCCTCGTCCTCCTCCGAGACCATCAGCCTGGTCACCGTGGGCTTCCTGGTGGCCTCGTTCACCGCGTCCATCAGCAGCCTGCTGGCCATCACCGTGGACCGCTATCTGTCCCTCTACAACGCCCTCACCTACTTCTCCGAGAAGACCCTGCGCTACGTGCACCTGATGCTGGGCGTGACGTGGGGCGCGTCGCTGACCCTGGGCCTGCTGCCCGTGCTCGGCTGGAACTGCCTGGACGAGCCGGATCGCTGCAGCATCGTGCGCCCGCTGACCCGCAGCAACGTGACCCTGATGGCCGCCGCCTTCTTCGTCATCTTCGCCCTCATGCTGACGCTGTACTTTCGGATCTGCAAGATCGTGTGTCGCCACGCGCACCAGATCGCGCTGCAGCAGCACTTCTTCAGCACGTCGCACTACGTGGCCACCAAGAAGGGGGTGTCCACGCTCGCCATCGTCCTGGGGACGTTCGGCGCCAGCTGGCTGCCCTTCGCCATCTACTGCTGCCTGGTGGGCGAGACGGACAAGTACCCGTCCGTGTACACGTACGCCACCCTGCTGCCGGCCACGTACAACTCCATGATCAACCCCATCATCTACGCCTACCGCAACGCGGAGATCCAGCGCTCGCTCTACGTGCTTTTCTGCGGCTGTTTTCGGGCCAAGCAGGGGGCCGCCTACCGCTCCAGGTCCCCTAGCGACGTGTGAAAGTGTGTGTGAAAGTGTGTGTGTGTGTGTGTGTGTGTGTGTGTGTGTGTGTGTGTGTGTGTGTGTGTGTGTGTGTGTGTGTGTGTGTGTGTGTGTGTGTGTGTGTGTGTGTGTGTGTGTGTGTGTGTGTGTGTGCGTGCGCGTGTATGTTTCAGTGGTGGAAGAAATAGGCCTACTCACATTTTTTACTTAGTAAAAGTATCAATACTGCAATGTAGAAATACTCTGTTTAAGTAAAAATGTGGTATTAAAAGTACAAAAGTATTGGCATAAAAATGTACTTAAAGTACCAAAAGTACAAAAGTATTGGCATAAAAATGTACTTAAAGTACCAAAAGTAAAAAAGTAGGCCTACTCGTTCTGCAGAAAGTTTTTAAATTTAGCAGAAAATAGCAGATCATTGTGAGCTTGTAGATCTGCTATTTTCAAATAGCCTAAGTTTAAATAGGGCTGAAGTGGTTAATGTATGTTTTGTAACAATAATCTAAAACTACAAAGTAACTAGTAACAAAAATTGTCAAATAATTGTAATGGAGTAAAAGTACAATATTTATCTCTGAGATGTAGGTAGTGGAGTAAGTATTGAAATTTGGAAATACTCCAGTAAAGTAAAAATACCTCAAAATTGTACTTAAGTAGGCCTACATGTACTTGAGTACATGTACTTACTTTCCACCACGTACGTGTGTGTGTGTGTGTGTGTGTGTGTGTGTGTGTGTGTGTGTGTGTGTGTGTGTGTGTGTGTGTGTGTGTGTGTGTGTGTGTGTGTGTGTGTGTGTGTGTGTGTGTGTGTGTGTGTGTGTGGTCAAAACCTGAGAAGGAAAATGCAGTGTAGTGACCATGGACAATCTGCTTAGAGACAGTTGACAGTGAATGCTTTACCAACACTTGGGGATGTTGTGTGATGCTACAATGTGTATATCTCACGCATATCTGCACTTTATCGTGTCTCAACAAAATTTAAGATGCGTTTTCAAATGCTGTGAACAACAACTTTGTGAAAAAAAGAAATTGGGGAAAAAAACTGCGAATGTATACAAGAAAAGTAATTTTGCACTTTATTCAATGTCTTTGAAATGCCAAAGCAGTATTGCATAGGCTTGTTATGTGTTAAAAGTTTGTATTTGTCAGTACTGTGGATCATTTTCTATTTTGTATTGTATTGTCTATGATGTACATTTTCTACAGGAGGAATAAAATGATTGAAAACAGGATACAAGCCTCACGTGTCTAACTGGCACGTTTATTTGAAAAAAGCCCCCCACCATATAGCCTACTCTACACATGACCTTTTTTGAAGAGGTCATGTTTGAAGAGACAGACCAGATAGTAAGTATCGCCCTGGAAAGAGGCTTCAATTTGCACCAAGTCCTGTTTGCACTGTGTGTGCGCGTGCGTGTGTGCGTGTGCGTGTGCGTGTGCGTGTGCGTGTGTGTGTGTGTGTGTGTGTGTGTGTGTGTGTGTGTGTGTGTGTGTGTGTGTGTGTGTGAGAGAGTGTGTGTGAGTGAGGGACAATGGGGGGAAAAGTGCTGTTACACAGAAAAATGACAGGCATGCAAGAAGTAGGCTACTCAGATGTTTTACTCAAGAAAAAGTAATATAAAAATACTCTGTTAAAAGTAAAGGCTATTCATTTTATTGAGTAAAAGTACAAAAGTATTGGCATTAAAATATACAAGGTAAATGTAGCTTACTGAAAAATAGCAGATCTACAAGCTCACAACACATGGTGACAGGTTGTGAGCTTGTAGATAAGGCCCTAGGGCTTAAATGTGCCTCCCTGTTGCTGATCTGGATATATGTATGTTGATAAAGATATGACTTTTTATGAGTCCAGGAAATGAGATGGACAGTTTTCATTTACTATCTTGATGGCATTAGTAGATAAATCTACACTTTAGGCACCTCAGTAGCCTTGGAAACCTGCTGATTGGCTTTCTTTAATTAACCTATTGTATGCACTGCACTGGCATAATTCTGTATCATGTAGTCTAACCTGCAACATGTGTTCAACAAAAAATTACATCAAATCACGTGTGAGAGCAGGCGCAAGAGTCTGAATGACAGCGTGCATGCGTGCTTTGGCCTACAGTGGCCTATGTGATAGTTTTATAGATGTGAGTAGAGGCTATGTCTGGCAGGATGGGTGCCAGAGACAGAGGTTTATCTGCGGGCCTGTTTAAACAGGCATCCGTTCCTGGTGCAGGGCAGGGGACCGGGATCCGACAAGCGGGTTTATTCCTTGTTTGCATGTTTAATAGGCTACAACAATGCATTGCCAAGCAGTGTTCATTCATTCTATCTTCAATTCACTTTGTGGAACTCACATCTTGTTTTAGTGGCTTACTGCAGCCAGAGTGCTGATGTCTGTAATGCTGTCCATGGTGCTGAAACCATTACAAGCTCAAAATCAGAACCATGGATAGCGCACTTCTCCTTTTGACATTCAGCCACTAATAGTCTTATGAGTGGTGCGACGGCAGTCACAACTGTGGATTATTATAGGCCTATAATGTAATTACACAAGAATACACACAACATTCCCAAATCCGCAGCTGTTTTTCACCAGAGAAGCGACCGCACGGTGTCGTGGCCTAGAGGACGAATGGAGCTCGCCAGGCAGGGGTGCCATCGTGTCCCCTTGAAAACATGGGCAAAAGGCAGGGAGCTGTTTGAATTATGGAAATGTTGGGCGAGGGAGACCTGGCCAGCACTCGAGGCAATCACTAAAGTACACTGTGGAATGATTCCCTCATTAATAATGTTAATTATAGTTGTAGCAAATACTTTCCACAGGCACATTATCATTATTAGCTTAGAGTTAGCCTTTCAGTCGATGGAAAGGGGGCTTTAGTGTTATTCATTGTGCAATGTCTCACGAATAGCTGATATCCTACTACTTCACTGTTTGTCGCTTTGGTATCCATTTTAAAGTGCTACCCCTGGAACTTTTACCCCCTTGGCGTGTGCTGTGCTCTCCCTCAATACTGAATACTTAATGCTGTCTCTGCTAACATGCAGTCCACCTCTAGCCTGGTAAACCCTCCCTCCGGAAATCTCAATTCCATTTCATTTCAGGAGTGAGTCTGGCCTGATCCGCCTGTCTGCAATATTGGCTGTGCTGGAGTTGGGCGGGAGTAATACCGTTGACTGACAACCCCTTCAGCCAATGATAATTTTTCCCCTTCAGCCAATCAGCAGTTCACCAGTCTTAATGTGACGCGACGGGACTTTTGAGACAGCCATACCCAAAATGGGTTGCCTTTTTCGGGTACAATGGTGTCACTGCCCGCCCCTACCGGTTCTCTAATTATTATTTTTTAAATAGGCTTTGTCATGATTAATTGACCACATATATGAAGTTAAACAACTCAATTCTATCCAAACGATATCTTATAAGTAAATTCCGTGCCTCAAAATAGAAGTTAGAGAGCTTTTTGAAGTAAAAAAATAGCGGAGAAAACTGCCCACAGAAAAAGATGGCTGCCGTTCGTGTTTTGGGCTCACTCGAACTCGCCACCTGATTGGCCAACTGTCGCTGTCAATCACAGAACGATGTGCGACGACGCTGATAGGCGCGTCCGTTTGGCATACACAGCCAATATTGCAGAGAGGCGGTTCATGCCAGACTCACTCCAGGAATCAAATAGAAATTAGATTTTCGGAGGGAGGGTTTACCAGGCTAGTCCACCTCCACTAACTTACTTTATCTCTCTCACACACACGCACGCACGCACGCTCGCTCGCTAGCAAGCAAGCAAGCTGATACACATACACATACACATACACATACACATACACATACACATACACATACACATACACATACACACACTCAAATCAATAATCTTCCTATAGGCCAGTCTGCTTCTGTTCTACATGCACCCCATGGGGCATGGTGACGGTCAGGAAGATCCAGGGAAGACACAGACCCGCCCACATGGCCATTATTAGAGGCTGCACATAATGGATATTCACCATGCATGAACACACACGCACGCACGCACACACACATGCACGTGTGCAGGTTATCTCGTAATGACAAACCTACATCTCCCTCAGTAAAATCTGCCTTGCAATAAAGGTCATGCTCATTTGCCCCCCTCCTTTGACTGGGCCTGTTCAAACAACGTGTGTATTACTCTCTCTCACACACACACACACACACACACACACACACACACACACACACACACACACACACACACAGTAAAATTGTTCATCATCAGTGTGTTAATTTAACTCTGAGTGTAATCAAGCCAAATGTATCCAACACTGATGAGTTTGCAAAAATGTGTGTGTGTGTGTGTGTGTGTGTGTGTGTGTGTGTGTGTGTGTGTGTGTGTGTGTGTGTGTGTGTGTGTGTGTGTGTTTGTGTTTTGAGGGCAGACAGGCCAAACCTGGCTCACGGGACATCTAGTCATGCCCATATGTGTTCTCAGAACAACAAAGTGAGGTGATGCTTCAGCTCTGTACATTGATTACATTGATTATTTCAGCCAATGTTACCTCCTCAGAACATGGATGCTGGGGTTCAAGTGGTTAAATGTAAACAGCAAAGTCTCTGAGATTAAACAAACATTTTATTCACAGGTAAACAACTATGCTGTTAGTGCAGCCTATCTATTTGGACAAACACTCGAACCTGCTGCCAGTTCCAGGAGCTCAGCTCCTTTCGCTCCAGCAATTTGCCCACTTGACCTTCAGTCCTGTCACACACACTTATCTATAGTGTGTGTGTGTGTGTGTGTGTGTGTGTGTGTGTGTGTGTGTGTGTGTGTGTGTGTGTGTGTGTGTGTGTGTGTGTGTGTGTGTGTGTGTGTGTGTGTGTGTGTGTGTGTGTGTGTGTGTGTGTGTGTGTGTGTGTGTGTGTGTGTGTGTGTGTGTGTGTAGAACAATAGAACTTAGTTGTCTGTACTTGTGAGGTGAAGATGTCTTAACTACACCTGAAATCAACTACGGGGGTTGGGGTGTGGAATAGGTATAGGTTAAAATGTGTGTAGTTTTGATAACACATTTAGTTAGAGAATAATTGCAAGCCTACGGCATGCCCTCTGGATATACTAGAATTACATGCACGTGTGTGCCTGTAGGTATTGTAAATACTTTATTCTTTATGCAAATTGTACTATGAGGCCAAACTCCTGATAGCATGTAGACTTCTTACGTGTGTGTGCGCGCATGCGTGTTAAGTTTGACTTGTGTGTTCATGTAATTATTCCAGTTTTTCAGCATGTATCTCTCACTTACTAGCCCTAGCCTTGACGACTTTGCAGGCTTATGCAAAGGCTAAATGTAATCTAGATAGCATGTTATGTAGACAGATGCCAGGTCATTTGCAGACCTGGCATCATATACTGTAGTATGTATAGTTTTAATGTACAGGTTATTGATCTTTTGATAATATACTGTTTACCTATGATCCTAGATTACTATTTCTATGATTTGATATATTACCTTGTGTTTTCCTTGCTTACTTTAAATCGTTCTGGATTAAGAGCGTCTGCTAAATGCCTAAATTGTTAGTTACAGTACCTGAATCTTTGACCTAGATACAGCTGTGTACCTGTTGAGTTATAATTATGTCAATTATGTAATTATTAAATATAACATAAGTGTAGGTCCATGAACACTAGAGCATAGTCAGTGATACCAATAGCTGTCTATTCTCTCCACCCCCGCCACCGAGGTGCAGGCTGCAGCACAATGGCTTTGTGTTGACAAGGTTTCTTTAAACATGAGATAAATAGTGTGGGTGTGAACTGCATTATGTGAAAAGAATGTGTGGGATGGAGGGTATACAACGATTATTTATTCTCTGGCTATTAATCCTACTATCTTCATTGCATACCCTACCCACCAATACAGGAAAAGTCTCATAACTTGTTAAACTTGAACCCTATAGCATCCCTATTCTGGGGGGGGGGGGGGGGATTGTAGATCAGCTATTTTCAGCAAATATATTTGGTGTAAAGGGGAGAGAAATAACAGAGCCGACCCCGGTCAACTAAGTATTAGTTTACAAAGTATAGGGGGGTTGAAGTGGTTAAACATGCACAAGCAAATCTGACCAATGCATCCTATGATGCACGAGTTATTTTCAAACATAGGTTGAGCTGAAAACTTGATTATACAAAGCAAAGTATGGTTGTTTCATGTTTAACAAAATTATTGCTATTATTGTTATGGTCAATATGTATAGGAGAATTGGGAGATACAATTCTTGGAAACTCAAATATCAGAACTTTTAAAAATCCATGTTGTAATGTGTGTGTATGAAACCAACAGACGTTGTTTCCATTTAGAACAGCAACAGACTGGCAGGTAAAGGTAAAATACTTAATTCCCATACACTAAACGTTAGCAAACAGTTGCTGGGTCCACGAGAGAGACCGAGCTGAAGGATTGAAAGTTATTCACCAATTAAATTGCGTCGAGATGTTATAGGTTGAAGAAGGAATGTGAGCCGCATGAGACAATTAATACAACTTCAGAAAAACATGGGGCAGCTTAATATTTTCACGGGGTTTCCAATGTTTTTTATACCGGCAGAGAACACCCCTCACATAATAATCTTATTCTTAGAGCTCCCCCTATTGACCAACTCATTTTAGCACATGTATTAAAGTGGAACTGGGTTGCTCCTATTGTTGTAACTATGTGCAGTAACAATTTGGGCATCAGATCAATTCCCAAGAAGAGACAAATTGGTTCACTGAAAAATTAAGCATCCAAATACATTCTTTAATGTTTCCTGCCTATGTATTGTAACAACACATGCAAAGCATAAACAGACTGAATGCTTAGAAATAGCAAAGACATTTAAATACCAAAATCATTATTAATAATGATGTGTGCATAACACATTTTGATCTGTTTATCTGTAGTTAGGCTTTAGCAGGTAAATCACATTCATAGACCTGTAAAAAAGCCATGTTTGGCATCATCACCTTTGACGAATTAGGACTTCAACAATTCCATCATAAAACTGAGTACATAAAAGAATGATGACATTTGGTGAATCGAAAAGCAAAGTTAATTGTCACAATAGAGGGTATGCGTGTGACATCATCATCAAACCCGGAAGTTATGCAGGAATGCCTACTGAGTGTCAAAAGAATACTTTCTGGCCTTGACAGCCCATGCATCCAAACATAAAAGTCATATCTGATTGCATTAAACAACATTAAACAATGTTAAACTCACTTTGCATGTTGCTTTGCCACTCGCTTTGCCACTCGATGTGCCATTCACTTTAAAGGGCAAGACCACTTTGGTAGAGGTTTGGGTTGTGTAGTTACCTCGCCATGATGTAACTCCAAAGGTGGACAAGAAATAAAAAATAATTGCTCCATTGATTAGAAATTGATCATTCAAAATATGCTCCCCATTGTCTTACATTGTACAGTAAAACAGCTCTCAAAGTCGCTCTTTTAGCATGTAAAAGAACGTAAACAAAGTTGATTCAGACAATATAGAACATCATCAAACCCAGTACTGTTTGTTTTCTTGAGAAAAAAAATGTTGATTTTGCTATTTTATTAGAAAGAAAACCCGGACTGGATCGTCGGATCCGGATCCGGATCTTCAAATAGTAAAATCATCAGGATGTTGACATTCTTATTAAAAAAATAAACAGTACTGGGTTTGGTGATGTTCTATATTGTCTGAATCAGCTTAGTTTGTGTTCGTTTACGGGCTAAAAGAGTGACTTTAAGAGCTGTTTCAGTGTACAATGTAAGTCAATGAGGAGTATATTTTGAATTATCAATTTCTAATCAATGGAGCAATTATTTTTCATTTCTTGTCCACCTTTGGAGTTACATCATGGCAAGGAAACTACACAACCCAAACCTTTACCAAAGTGGTCTTGCCCTTTAAGCATGCGCATACCCTCTATAGACACAACGTTGTCGAATGAATGAGAAATGTCATATACAGTACGCACATACATAGTCATCATGTAAGAGTCACTTTCTGGTCATGGCTTATGTCTTGTCTAATTGTACTGTCTTGACAGAACAGACACTATAAAAACTGTGATAAGGCAAGGCAGCAGTAATTCTTATGACCTCTGTCTATTCACAAATGTGCGTATAAAAAGTGATTCTAATAAGTTCCTCTTTTGCATTGAGATTTGTAAATGTGTGTGCTTTCACAAGTGATTCAATAGAGATCACAAGTCAGGAAAAGATGAGGCAATTGATGAACATTCTGTATCATTTATATGGCCATTTATGTAGTCATTTTCCCTTATGTAAGCATGCAGCTAAAGAGTACATTTTATGAAGGTAAGTACAGTATGATGAGGTCACTGCTATGGTTCAAGCACATCACAGTGAACTTGGATGGTTTTACAGTCCATGAAGCTGCCTTACGAGTCTTTGGTTTCACCAGATAGAACCATCCTGTGTGTACTAGGCACCATACTTCCAGTTCTGTCCTCACCTCTTGCAAGGACACTGTTCTTGAGTACATACTTCCTTTTAAGACACTGGGTGGGTGATATCATGAGAGGTCTTCTTCGTTGTAGAGGAAAACATAGTAAAGAACAGCAGACAGAGCCAGCAGAGCGACTGACAGCACCATATTCCTCCGGTTCTCTCCCCTCAAAACGTCAAGTTCCTTATCTAAAAAGAAAATAAATGAAGGAATTGTTATTATTATTACAGTATGATTTAATATGAATTGTGTGACTGACTGTCATACATTTTATACTCCACCAAATATGTATAATTCCTAGCTGATACTGAAAGATATTTATTATTATTATTCATTTTTACTGATCGTAGTAGTCACTCAGGAGATAAGAGTTGCCGTCTAGGAGCCGGAAGGTTCAAGATGATGCGAAGAACATTGTTAAGCGCATTTGTGTGGTCGAAATTACAAGAAAATGCGCTATATAATGCAGTTCTTTTTTTGTTGTTGAGTTCTTAAAGGGATATTTCACTTTCAAACATGTTATGGGTCATTTGAACGTCTACTCTGGCTTTTGTGTGCACCCCAGACCGTTTTTAGGTTGCTTGCTTGATATTTGATATTCATTTTATCAGGGCAAGTGTTTAATGTAACCACTTGAACCCCAGCATTGCCAAAAAATCTGATCTACAAGCATGTAGTTCGGCTATTTTGGGCAAAGACATTTGCTGTAGAGAGAAAAAAGCAGTCCAAGTACAGTTGCCACTCAGATCCATTTCATTGAGAATAGAGGGTTTAAGTGTTTAATGTAAACTCACCTAGCTTCTGCACCCTCTCCTGCATGATTGCCATTTCATCTTCAAGCTCTTGTCTGTGGAGGATAAACATTCACTCAAGGACATGCCATCAGAGCTTTCAGCCAGGTTCTGGCCAAGCCACGAGGTAAAGTAGGCCCATCTCTAGGTTATAGATGCAATAGTAAATATTCACAAAACAAGCAAAATTTGGTGCCATCATCTCTCACCTTTCCCGATCAGACAGCTCCTGGCGACGGTTTTTGAACTCGGCCTTCTCAATGTTGTCCTGACAACGCGACCGTCGTTCTTCCACACGATCAATCTAGACAAAATGTCCAAGCCATTATATAGCCTACAAATCATATGTGAAATGTATATTTTTTTTTTATAAAGTTTCAAATAAAAGGTTGTGTGTATATCTATATCTATATAAAATATATAAACATTTTGAAAGGTTAAAGTTATTCAGATAGTATTCATTGCTATTGTTCAGGAACAGTCTCTCCAGCTCTATAATAAACAGAAAATACATTTCCAGGTGGGTTGCCAATTTCATCCTATCAGGAGATAATTTATCAGCTTCAATAATATAGTGTTGCTGTTTCTATTTTGTCTGCTCAGTCATCACTTCCAATTTCACTTGTTTATCCTGTATTCTGTAGGACTTCTCTCTCCCGATTGGATTACATTGGGTGTCCCGACCCCGGTTTCTGAATAAACACTGTGTAGAAACAATGATATACTGTACTACAGCTATGTAACACTTGGTTATGGTGCAATAAGAGATTTTCTTCAGTTACAATAAGTGTTAAATATTTCTATATTCTGTTAAGGAAGTTAAGGAACATGGGTCTCTACATCTCTCCAGCTCAACAGAAGATATGTCAGGGTTTCCAATTTAATCAAATCAAGATGATAACTGATTATAGACAGGGGTCATCATCAATATGTCCAATTGTCCATACACGGACAAATTTGTCCCTGGCAAGACTTGTCCTTGTCTGTGGCAAATTTTACATTTTGTTTTTACATGACATTATAATGTTCTCATTTTGATCATAAGACCCAAACACTGAATGTCAGTCTCCAGGTTTTCATCAGAATATCTATGATACTGATTTACTATGACACTATGGAATATTAGGAGTCCGCCAGTATGGTGCGCAAACCTTTTATTTTCAAGGACCCCAGTTCTCTCTCCTGTTCGGTTCAACTACAATGTGACAGATTGTGAGTGAATGAATTAAAGGCACACAGCAGGACAGTAATAATGACCCCATGAAGAAACACTCATAAATGTCTTAAACTTACTTCGCTGGCGACACTTATTTTCTCTCGCCTTTTGTCCTTTGATTTGGTCATTTTGAACGATTTTGACACCAAACTAAACTGTTATGGTTAAAGACTACTATGCGGAAGTAATCTTCTTCTACCGTAGTCTTCTACACGTCACTTTACGGAGGATACAAAGGGTGCGTTCGGAAATACAGCACTGAGCGCACTGGCCAATACAAACTAATAGGCGAGTGCGCTCCGGTGTGCAATATCCGAACGCACCCAAAAGTGTCGGGAGTCAGTTTTGCTGTCCTCCAGTGGTGAGGATATTACTAGCAACAAAACATGCGGTAAGTGAATGCTAGCCCTGATACATGACTGTCATGGATGATCTTCAAAATAGTGTTTGCACTTTCTCCTTTTTTAATCCGTACATCTACATAAACGTCTAAATTTCAAATATAAAGTACTAACCCTATGGCCACAAATATTGCAATTATGTACGGATCTTTAGAAGTACCTGTATATTCCGTATTATTAAATAAAAAGTATTTTAATGTAATTAGTGGCCGTTTTCACTGTTCTCCTTTTGTTTTCAACCACGTGACCTTATCGGTTGGGAGGTGTATTGCACTCTAATACATTACAAGTCTATGAGGAAATGGCCACCAATCAGATTAAAATGCTTTTTATTTAACAATACGGAATATACGGGTACTTTTTAGAAGTTGTACATCATTTTAACATCCGTGGCCATAGGGTAAGTACTTTATATTAGAAATGTGAACGTTTATGTAGATGTACAGACCAAAAAGGGAGAAAATGCAAACACTATTTTGAAGATCATCCAAGACGGTCATGGGGTGACCGTCTTGTGATCCAAGGCTATAAAGTAAATGCCGATGGTGATCCTACTGGATTTCCAATATACACAAAGTTTGAATAGGCCTATTTATTTCAAGGACATTTTATTTTTGAGAATATCTATCAAAGTGTATATTATTTGTTCATCTCCCTGTAGGACTCGAGCGCCGTACTTGCGCACAGCTAATGAGGAAAGCTTGAAGTTGTTGACTCTCCTCTCCTTAATCGGATTATGTGACCTGTCCTGCAGACAGGTTGATCAGCAGGAAGGAACGGGACAGACAGGCCTACCATTTAATGTCTAGGATTGTTTCTATCTCTTTTTACAATGCCACTCTTTATTAACCGTGACCAAATATTCGCCCATCAAGTGCACCTGTTGGAGCACAAACTGCGGGTAAGAGACTATTCAATTCGATCAAATTTCGATCTTTCTTGACCGTTTACTGTAAGTGTAAATAGGCATATTGTTTGAGCAGGCGTGTTTTTATTTTTACAGAGGACCGTTGGTCCTATGTTTAGTCACAGATGTATTCTAGTGTTTATACACACTGTTATAAGAGTGACTGCCTTACAGTGAATGTGTGTAGACTAACCTACTCACTACAATTATGTTCTAGAGTAAAGAGGAGCGCATACTTGAGCTGGAGACTGAGAATGCCATTCTTCATTTAAGACATGCTGAGGTAAGATATTTTTAGATTATTCTGTAACAATCTGTCATCTAGACCTTATTGGTGCAGAGTTTATTACACCTGTCAGCATACAGGCTTATAGCAGTGGCAGGTGGATATGCAGGCTGTCTGGCACAGGGTCCACATTTCACCTACTATTTATCACCTCATATATAGGAACTAGGTCAAATGCTGGTTGGCAATGAGAAGAGTCGCCATATTGTGTGTCTTATTTGGGCCCTTGCCTATAACCATTCATCATGATTTGTGTGCATGGGGTTCTCATCTTAAACAAGCTTAGTGCTTAATGAGAGTTCCAGTTTAGTAGACCTTGTATTGTGAATGTGTACTTCCATGTACTGTTATGTACTGTCATGTACTATTCTCATGTCTTACTAAATAAACTACATCAATCAATCAAACCATAACCTTAAGGTAATAGTGAACCGGGGCTATATGAGCATATTGAAGTTGTCCCGTCTCCAGTGTCTGGGGAAACTGCGGCGGAGCCAAGAGGAGGCAGCCAAGGCCCAGAAACACCCTCAGCTCCAGAGTAACACACAGAAAATCACCCAGTCAGCCCTGGTCAAACTCCTGTCTGAAGTCCAGGTACAATTATACAGTACAGAAGGTGTGTGTGTGTGTGTGTGTGTGTGTGTGTGTGTGTGTGTGTGTGTGTGTGTGTGTGTGTGTGTGTGTGTGTGTGTGTGTGTGTGTGTGTGTGTGTGTGTGTGTGTGTGTGTGTGTGTGTGCGCGCGCCAACAACTTGACCCAGTCTATAGATGAATACAATACACACAAGGTAACCTTTTGAATACATTATACAAAATGTGTGTGTTTCTGTGGTATTCCAGGCTTTGAAACAGGACCTGAGTGAGGTGTTTGCTGTGTATGTGGGCTTTGCCCATGACCTGGAAGAGCAGAGCAAGCAGCTACTGCAGAAGGTGGATCAAGCTAACTCCTCCTTACAGAATCGCCATGGAGACAGTGTGCAGAGTAAGTATGTGACTGGATGGAACCAAACATGACCTCAGAACTCAACCAGGAAGTAGTAGTTTTGCATCAGTGAGGGCCTATTGGTAATTTAGAAGTCTGTCATACTTTTGTTTTGACTGAGTTTGACAGCTCACACTGGCAGCAGATCTAGTGGTGTTTCATTTATTGTATTTTACTTCCATTTCCTGTTCTAGCATTCTATTCATACATTCTACTCCTCTCCTATTCTTCCAACTTTAACCACTTGAACCCTAGCAGTCCCTATTTTGGGGCTAAGTGCAGCTGTTTTCGGTGAAGATATTTAGTGTATTGAAAACAGGACGGGGCCTGGGAATCCGGTCAACTACATTTAGGGTTTAACCACTTAAACCCCATATGGGTAACTGGGGTCCCTCAGGGCTCAATACTAGTATTTTTTTCTGTTTTCTGTTATTGTGGGGAAGGCTTTGTGATCTTGTCGATCGGCTATTTTCAGCAAAAGCTTTCCCCACAATACCGATGCTGGGGTTTAAGTGCTTAAGTGGTTAAATAGCAATGATATAGTATTTATTTCCTGTTGACTCTTAACGTATCCCATATTCTTCCCCCCTCGACACGTTGTTATCGTTACATGTTCTATTACTCTCTCTCTCACTTCCCATTCTGAAGTGACTTCTACACCACGCTCTGGCCATATACATGTAGCTCAATTAGGGTTGCTGTGGTGATAATCCTCTCTCTCTCTCTCTCTCTCTCACTCTCACTCTCTCTCTCTCTCTCTCTCTCTCTCTCTCTCTCTCTCACACACACACACACACACACACTCCACCTCTCTTAAAGTCCTGTTGTGTTGGGATTGCTGGGTGCTAATCTTGTCATTTGTTTACTGTATGAGAAAGTCCCCCTGGTCCATAAGCTGTATGTGTACCCCCCGCCACACACACACAGAGTGATCCCATACAGTACAATGATTCACACACAGATACACTTACAGTACATTGTTTGTGAGAGAGTGAATAGGGTGGGGTTTTGGTTTAGAAAAGCTGATTTCCCGTGTTTATGGCAATAATGCTGCTTATTAATCATATACATGATTAAAAATACATTATAATTTATCATGCATTTTGAAATACACCATAGTTTAATAATAATTACCCCGTTATTTAAGTTATTACAGTAACCACTTTAATTTGTATCATCATTTTGGCGCATTATTATAGGCGGAAATCTTCTAAAATATTTTCAAAAATAGAAGATGCCGATGTGATGTGTTTTCAGAAAAGTTCAAATAAGTTGAAGTTGTCCACCATGGTAACGATTGATTATTTCAATGGTTGCATCAGCACTGGCATCAATCAAATCAATCAGCTCCACACAGTAAAGAGGAGAAGAGGAGTGAGTGCATTTCAGAATAACAAATGGATTAACAGCAATATGACACATTTCCTTTCATTCTCAGTCAGGCAATTTATTATAATACTTTTCCAACTCGGAGTGTAAAAATGGACCCACATGTTCATTTTTAACTCTGATGTTTACCTTGTATCTACTTAGTGTGTACTTTGTAGTACTTAATTGTCGTCTCAGCACTTACCAGACTGCTTACCCTGTTGTTGGTTTACTAGGGTTCATGCCATTTATTTTCACTTTGAACTATTCTGTTTATTCCTATACATGTTGAATGGTTCAGCATGTTTGTGTGTAAATGAGGGCGTGTTTTTGTGCCAGGTGCTTGCATGTGTCTGGGGATTCAAGTCTTGGTCTCGATTCAAATGGTTTTCAAGAGATGAACAGACCCACCTTACAGATACCCTTGATGGCCTGTGCTGGCATGCTTATAGACCAATTGTTTGTTTACCAACATTGAGACTGGATGCACAGGTGATTGTTTCATGCAATCAATTCTCAACCTGTTGTTTCGGGGTACGCTGGTTTCAGCACACCCCGACCCCCTCTTGTGTGTTGGCTAGTGCTGCACGCCCTAGCGAGACCTGACAGAATGGGTTTGCAACCAGTATGACGCTTGCAACCAGTGTGACGTCGTCTGTTAAGGGGTCTATAGTAATGAGTTTTAAACTTGTCCCAAAGCCACTGATTAATCAAGATCACTGATGATGATGCACCTTGATTGGATATACAGTATTGACTGGAGTGTTGAAGTACAGTGAATTAAAAGAAATGGCTCAAACCGAGCAGTGATCCTGTTCAATTCTCATCTGTCAATTCCCAGGTTTACAGGCTCGTGTGGAAGCCCTAGAGCACTCTCTGGAGGTGGAGAAGGAGAGGTGCAAGGAAGAGAGGCAGAGGAGGAGAGAGCTTCACAACAAACTGGTGGTGAGGACTGATTTTACTTCACAACCTCAACATGGGATTCATGGGCCGGGGTGTTCCGTCTCAATGTACAAGCCAGGGGCCTCAAAAGCTATCAACAGGTATTTTTAAGATGAATTTTGCATTAAAAAAATTATTACATTTTGGTGCAGTAGCTCTCCGATTGGAACAATAAAAATGTTTGTCAAAGAGGGAAATCAACTTTCTGGGCATCAAAAAACATCCCTTATGTGCCCAGCCTGGGAATATCTGGTGGGTTGATACTAGTCTGCCAGCCATTCTCACTCTCTCTCACTCTTTTAAACAAGCTTAGTGCTTTATGAGTCTTCCAGTTTAGTAGACCTTGTATTGTGAATTTGTACTTCCATGTACTGTTGTTCTCATGTCTTACTAAATAAAGTACATCAATCAATCTCTCTCTCTCTCTCTCTCTCTCTCTCTCTCTCTCTCTCTCTCTCTCTCTCTCTCTCAACACACACGCACACAATCTCAGTCTTTTCTGCTTGTCTCACATGTCAGTGGTCTCTCCTTGTCTTTCTCCAGGAGTTGAGGGGTAACATCAGAGTCCACTGTAGGGTGCGTCCAGTGCTACCTTTTGACCACATCCAGGCCTCCACATCAACATCATCAGCAGCAGGGTACATTTATCTCCAATATGTCGATGCATTTGACAATGTTAGGCTTGATTTGTACTTCGCTGTGTGCGGTGCTGTGTACAAGCTCTCAGTTGTGAGCTTGTAGATTGGTGATTTCCGCCCACGACACTGGTGCTCACCTAATCAGGTGTCCCAAACACTGTTTTAATTTTCTTTTTCCATTTCTTCAAGATCAGCAACTATATTATCAATCCATCACTGTCCTGATTGTCTCTTGCAGGCCTGTCTCATCAGAGGAAGTGGTTCATGCTATCAGCGATGTGAGCACTTTTCTTTCAATTGAACTAGGACTCATTGCTTGTTTATTTATTTTTTACTGTGATTTCTTTGTCACAGAATCTTCTCACACTTTATTTTTTGTATTGTAGGATGTAGTGTTGGTGAATTGCATGAAGACTGGAAACCCGGTGTTAAACAAGATATTTGAGTTTGAGAGGTAAAAGGAAAAGGCAGACACGTAATTCCATTTTATTTTAACACCATTTTAATTGTCATTAGTCTCAATTTGGATTTTGTTCGACAGGGTGCATGGACCTGAGGATTCTCAGCATGCCGTGTTCGAGGACGTCAAACCTCTCCTCACCTCTCTGCTGGATGGGTGAGTGTGGAATCAAGAAATCATTTAATTCATGATAACAGAATGTTGACTCGCCACAAATTGTCACATTTGTCTTCATCATTAATTGTAACGGTGTTACACAGCCAACATTTATTTTCAGCATTGTTTTATTTCGAGAACATTTGATATGTTGCCAAGTCTTGGTGTTAATTTAACCTCTACAAATGGAATCAAATGGACCCTTACTTGACCATTATGACTCTTACGTGTTGGTCCCATTTGTACTCTCTGAGAGTTAAATGAACACTCAAGATTTTGGTGTTTGTGGGGGTTTATGTGTGTGTTGCATTAATTCCTCTGTGCAGGTATAATTTGTGTATTGTGTGTGTTGTGCAGGTATAATGTGTGTATTGTGTGTTGTGCCGGCCCGGTATTGTGTATTGTGTGTGTTGTGCAGGTATAATGTGTGTATTGTGTGTTGTGCTGGCCCGGTATGTGTGTATTGTGTGTGTTGTGCAGGTATAATGTGTGTATTGCGTGTGTTTCTCAGGTATAATGTGTGTATCATGGCGTACGGGCAGACAGGCAGTGGTAAGACCCACACTATGCTGGGCTCCCAGTGGACAGAGGAGGCCCCCCAGGATGGCATCATCCCCAAGGCTGCAGCTGAGCTCTTCAGGTGAGACTTTGATGCTGTGTTCACACTGGCAGATACAAAATATACAAAGGTACCAAGCTACACCGCATATCTGTCGTTTTGTAGCCTTGTATGTTGAAGCCAGCTCAACTAATTTTAATGCTGTTGTAGCTTTTGTAGCAGCTACAAACGTCAGATGTAGCTCTGCATCTTCAAGTCGCTGGCTTCCATTGGAAATGAATGGTAGACTGTATCTTTGTAGCTGCCAGTGTGAACGCAACATAAAAGAGGACATGTCAGCGATGTGGAACTTACAGGGGGTGTAAGTGATATGTCACCAACAAAAGAAAATACAGTTAAAAGGTTTTATGTTTAGATGGCAATCATTGCTATAGAGTGAGTGAGCAGAAACTATATTTTCAGGTCAGGATGTACCAATTTAATCCAATAAGGAGATGGAACCCAACAAATACATCATGTTCAATTTTATTGTGTTCCAGTAAAAATGCAATTAATCTAAAAAATATATATATTAAAATGTTTGCTTTTTTCACTTGTTTATGCTGTATCCTGTATGAGTTCTATCTCCTGATTGGATGGAATTTTTATCCGGACCTGAAATTTTATTTTACTATTACTATTTTACTAATTGGCTGGAGAGATGGGGAGACCCTTGTTTCTGAACAAGTATAGTATAACAGTGGTTTTCAAACCTTTTGTGCCAAAGAAATCACACCTGTACTATATATACTATAACACGTGTTATCACTCCTATCACTGAAGTAAGATAGATGATGATTCATATTTGGCAGCTTGGGCCATGTCCACAGGCAGGTGATTGATGATTATGAGGTTGTCTAAGTGTAAGGCAAAGCAGCTTGCAAAATACTGCAATCTCCTGCAATCTAGGCAGTCGCTCTATTTGGAGGAGAAGGTGCTTCCTGTATCCATAATTCTCCCGGTCTTGGTAATATGGCAGGTGGAAGTGTATGACATATGTTGACCGTGAATGTGTTCTTGTGTGTTGTTTAAATTCTGTAAACTTGTTTGGAGCCATGCACTGACGCACATATTATTTTGAGTACGTATGGCATCAGAAGCAACTGGAAAATATTTGGGTAATGTATTTTGAAATGTGGACTCAAATAAAGAAAATAAAGTGTGTTCGTATGTGATGTCAGGGTAATCTCAGAGAAGCCAGCAGACAGTCATACAGTAGAGGTGTCGGTGGTGGAGGTGTACAACAACGAGGTGTTTGATCTTCTGGCCCGGGACGAGGGGGGCAGTGGCGTGGGCCACCGCAGGGACGTCATCACCACATCCTCTGGCACCAGCGAGGTCACCTCACTCACACACGCGTGAGTACAGACACTACTCTATTGGCTGTTTTATACTTGTATATACTCGTTATGAGTTTAAAACATCCTTATGTGCATGCTTGTCGGGGCCAGGAAAACACTAGACTCACAAATTAGTGTCTAAAAATGCTTCACTCAACTAGAGAGACTCCCAGCTTTCCTGGTTAAAACTGTGTGGAAACGATCGTAGTTCTTGGGTTCCACAAGGGAACAGCGTGGCTACCATGTGGATCTCTGATTTCATGTGGACACTGGACAGCCTGTGACATCGGTCACCAATGACGTCTATGTGATGTCTACGTCTATGACGTATCTATGATGTATGACTCCCAAGTGTTGGCAAGGTTTCAGCCCGATCAGAGCCCCATTGAAAAAATTAAGTAGTTTTCAAAAAGTATTAAAACATTTCTGTAGGTTTGTGTGTATTTCTGTGGCGCTCATCATTACAGCGGTTTGCGAGCTTAGCTCCAGACCCTTGAGAGATTAGCTCCAAGCAAACACACAGACACACAGACCACCCCCCTTATAGACGCCTCCTACAGGGCCAAAAAAAGCAGTCCTTTATATTGGGGCAGTGACATGATTAATTTCTAAAGCAGTTGCTAACGACGCGTCGCATCGTGATGTCGATTGGCTATTTTCGATATAATTTAGATTTTATTTTGTGGTGGTTAAATAAAAACGAGCGTTGTCAATGGAAATGCATAGACCGTCCTCGCATGTACAAAACGTGCGTGCACATATTAGTGTATGTAAATGGAGAGAGAAACGCATGTTGTCCTCTCTCTCAGGTGTGTGGTCAGCTCGTCCGAGGTGATGCAGGTGATCGGCAGCGTTCTCAGGCTCAGGGCTCGCTGTCCCACGCTGGTCCACGCCCACTCCTCACGCTCTCACCTCATAGTCACCCTCACCATCTCCTCCAAGAGCCCCAACGCACTGGTCCTGGGTGAGACACACTTGTACACAGTACACGCACGACCCCCCCCCCCATTTTTGTTTCATTTGTACACTTACACTTATATTTGGACCCCTGGTGGTCCCCAGACCTGACATTGATAAACAGTGCATAAATATGATAAGTGGTTAAGTTAACCCATTAAAACCGGGAAATCATCTGTGTCATTTTAGATTTTAGCATTGGCTATTCAAAAATAGCAGATATACAAGCTCACAGCATGTCACTTCGTGCCGTGCTGCGAGCTGAATGTGTTTGAAGTGTTTTTTAATTAAAAAAAAATAAAAGAAAATAATTACAAAAACGTTTGAGAACTCAGGTCTTAATGGGTGAAAGCACAGAATCACACATATCTGTCTTTCTAAATCAAGAGTGTACTGTGCACTTTTGATTTGGTTTGTTTGTTTCAATTTTGAAAGCACGGGACATGTAGCATAATAATGCGGAGTGGAGCTGTAGTACGATACAATACGATACCCCTCAATCCCTCTTGACACATTGCTCACCTTATGCCACCACTCCGTTCAGCTCGCCGGCTACAGAGCGCCAAGAAGAACATGCAGCGCTCCCCTCAGAGAGAGTTTTGGAGTCCCCGCTGTCCCCGCCGCGCCAACGCCGCCGCCCGCCAACCATCTGACGAGCTCTCCACCAGCTCCGCCTCCTCACCCGGCCTCTCCCCGAGCCAGTCCCCCTGCCCCTCGCCCAGGCCCAGCATCTCACAGGCTCCGTTCAAGACCAAGCTACAGCTAGTGGACCTGGCGGGCAGCGAGTGTGTGGGTAAGACGCCCTGGCGGGTTAACTGGCACAGCGCGTAGCGCGTAGACATAGAATTTCTTGTCTCGTCTCTTGTTATACTACTACAGTATGTAGTACTAGTCTATTAATATACATACACTTATACAGTGTGTGATTACCCTTAAGTAGTCTATTAATGTATGTACTGTGTGTGAACCAGGTATGTCAGGAGTTACTGGGGCCGCTCTGTGGGAGTCGTCCTGTATAAACCGCAGTCTGTCTGCTCTGTCTGATGTGTTGGGAGCCCTGGCAGAGCAGAGACCCCACGTTCCTTACAGGAACAGCAAGCTCACACACTTACTGCAGGACGCCATTGGTGAGACACGCACACACACACACACACACACACACACACACACACACACACACACACACACACACACACACACACACACACACACACACACACACACACACACACACACACACACACACACACACACACACACACACACACACACACACACACACACACACACACACACACACACACACACACACACACACACACATGTTTGAATTACTACGTGCATCAACATTTTATGACAGCATTAAAAATTGCTGAAAATTGTTTGTAGATCGGCTACTTTTCGGTGTTCAGCGCACAACTAAGTATAAATTAAGGAAAACCCTAACCCCTAGTTTAAAGGTCTCATCCTAACCCCAAAAGGAACGATGAATGATTTATTTTTACCATAAAACAACCATTTCCCTTGTGAGGACCAGAAAAATGGTCCTCACTATGTCTATTTCACAAATTCTACTATATGTGTGGGTACATTTGGCCCATACAAGTATAATTATACATGTACACGCACGCACGCACGCACGCACACGCATATTTAAACATATACATTTAATTGGAGTCATACAGCATAGCCTGTCAACATACTACCGTGTCCTTCTTCATCTTTTCCACCAGGTGGCGATGCCAAGCTGCTGGTGATGCTCTGTGTATCTCCCACCCAGCATTTCATTACTGAGTCAGTGCAGTCTCTGGGCTTTGGCACACGGGCCCGCCAGGTCCAGAAGAACATACCTCTAAGGAAGAACAACGCCCTCAAAGTGAAGTGATTGAGGTGGAGCGGTATACACAGAGGGAGACACAAAGTGATATATATAGTAGTACACCTCAAGTTAAGTTAAAAAGGGCATAATGGTGAACAACACCTGTTTCTCTCTCTTTTTTTTTTTTTTAAGTTAACACATAATGGGCACGATAAATGTGTACATTTTTGTAAATGTAATATCTTCATGGAATATAGAGTGATTCTTATGTAATTGACTTGAGCAAAACATAACAACATATAGTGCTGAATGGTTTTATGAATGGCAATCAAATATAACAGCAGCTTATTGCTATGCAGAATGGACACCGCATTGAGGTAAAAATATATTAATTTATTGTAAATAAATGACTAAAATTGCATGACATTACTATTGTTAATTCTGTTGAATTTCTCTTATCTATTCTAAGTTGTATTCATGTGTAGCCTGTACAGTATGTGAAGGCTTTTTGACTCCATAAAAAAACTATTTCTAAGATTGTATTCGTACTTGTTGGCCCTCTAAAACAAATATTAGAGGGGTGTCATTTTTCTAGTTGACATATAATACAACTTTTCATGAAATCTTTCAAATGCCTTTTTGACAGTCTACCAGAAATGTACATTATCTGCCCTGGAACTGTTTCAGTGAATAAAACTTGTATAATCCAAAAACATAAAACTGACTAGATGGTTGAATTCAGTGAGTTGTTCTGTAAAGGAATATTTATCATTTAATTAGGTTGAGAGATATTTTGTTCATTTAAAACTAAACATTACAAATCCTAAAAATGGCCTGTCCTCTGCCAAAAAAACAAATTTAAGTTATAATTCACATACATTTATTTATTAATTATTAGGGACAGGTCGATTTTTAAAGAAGGGTACCCCTGGAGAAAATGTATGTACCTTGATCTAAAATGCCATGACCCTCCCTTAGACTAAAAGAAAAAAATCAATGACCCTCAAAGTTAAAGGGATACTTCACTTTCGGGCCGGGGAAACATTTAAAAAATATATTAAAAATAAATGAAAAAAGTTATGGAAAATTCATGGCCCCCTCACGCATTAGAGTGTCCTACTAATGCGTGAGGGGGCCATGAATTTTCCATAACTTTTTTCATTTATTTTTAATATATTTTTTAAATGTTTCCCCGGCCCTAAAGTGAAGTATCCCTTTAAGTGATTAACTTTTTTTTTTTAACCCTCCCCGCCTAGGAGTGAGTGTCACGACATATTGTCCCACGATATTGCCTATTGTGGTATTAAAATGTGACGATAGGTATTGTCATGATGTCATACTGTATCGTAATATTTTTTTAATTAAAAAAAACACATTTTTTTTGCCGGTGAAAGTTATAGGAGTTCTTACTGTATGGTGTATGATATGAAATGTAAATCTTATCATAATCACAGTAATTATGAATCATGTCTTCCATCGTATTCATCGTAGAGAAATGAAACAGACTCCAGTCACTTTCAGTTTAAAGCACTGCAGAGGGGAGGTGTTTGCCTCAAATTGCCCTTTTCCCAAAAGACCCATTTGAAAAATATATATATATATATATATTTTATGGCCTGCCAAACATCTGTGGCCCTTATCAAGACAAACATTTGACAAATAATTATAATTTCAACAATCATAATTATTATTTATAATTAAAATTTAAATGAGCTGGCTGCCATCAGTCAGTTTTAGTCTCACTTTTCACCTGATGCAGTGATGTCAAGTGCCCTCCCAGTGACCAAAATCACATAGGCCTAGCCCTAAATATATAATAATAGACTCCTGTGCCATATTGTCTACTCTATTCCAGGGCGCTACACATTTTTAAACAAGCCATTTTTAAACAAGCCATCAAATAAATAAATACAATATTATTTGGGGGGGAAAGCCGATCTACAAGCTCACAACACATCACAGCATGTTGTGAGCTTGTAGATCAGTAACTTTTAAGCCTATAATGACATGCCCAAAATTGGGATGTCAGGGTTAAAGTGGTAGCTATACTTTCGAAAACCTTGAGACTGGGAAGTTATCCACTGTATGCTGGCAGGTGGCATTCCTGAGACAGGCATTAAATGCGGCATGGTCCAAGTATATTCCATGTTTGGGATTTCAATAATTGGTCTTATCAGTACAGACAGTGCTTTCATCTTACATCGCAGGAGCAAAAGGGCCATACTTGAGGACAGGAAGAGATTAAGTTCTACCAGCTAAACTAGTTTTATGTGTGTCAACTTTAAGAGTTGTGGTTTCCATTAAGGTGAACAGGTACTCTCAAGCAGTGTTGATGAGAAAGTCTAAGGTGTGCCGAATCGAACTATGGAAAATGACCTGAGAGTCAAAACAGATAATTATGTACTGTACACGATGACTGATTCATGAAGGGCATGGCAGGATTGAAAGGAATGCAGTGTCACAATAGTTTCATGCAAAGGTGCCTTTGATCAGAGGTGAGTGGGAGGTCTGATGGTGAGGCTGTGGATCAAGGGTTTCCATGGATTATGATTGAGTGTTACTATGGTTATTATTAGCATTATTGGACACTTTGAAACGCTTTCTCTCAACTGACATAAATCAACTTTACTTTACTCCAGTTCTGCCCTCCTTTGCCTCAGTGCTCCTTCTCAACAGATGACATGCCTTCTGTTTTTGCTCTTTTCCAGCGCCATTTCCACTGTGGTCACTCACATTACTGTTGACTTTAATTGTTTCATTGTCTGACACACCTCATACACTCCATTAATCCATTGTCTTAAAAAATAAAAATACTAGTATCCCACAAAGGATTGAACGGATGTTTTGACATTTTCAGGTAATCTTGTTGTCTTGTTGTCCTCATATGATCAATCATGTACAGGTAAAACATACAATACCACAAATCTCCTGCATCATATTAATGAGAATGTCATCCTGACACTTTATGAGTCACCAAAATTATTCAAACACATTTTTTAAAGATTCAATTGTGTATTTTAGAAGTTTTTTTAAGTGTCCAATAATAACAATTATAACAACTATAATAACACTCCACAATCATAATCCATGATAACCCTCCATCCACAGCCTAGGACCTCCTCCAACCTAAAAGTTAGCTCACCTCTGATCAAAGTCAGGTGCCTCCGCATTAAACTATTGTGACACTGCATTCAATTAGAATCCTGGCATGCCCTTCATTAATCACTCATCATGTGCATATTTTTTTTGTCTCAAGTTTCCTTGTTGCAGTGTTCCATTGGCATTTTATCCTTGACATTTCCGTGAGAAGCATTTACCATGTAATTACTATGTCTAATAAATCAAAACAAATCAAGTGTAGCTTGTAGGGTGTGTCTTACATGTGCATGCCTTGGACTTTCTCATCAACAGAGAATACCTGATCACCTTAATGGAATGCACTACTGTACCTTGCCAAACCAAATGGTTTAGCTGGTAGAACTTGATATCTTTCTGTCCTCAAGTACAGTAACACTGTCTTTTGAAAAGCCAGCAATCTCTATATTAGCCATATGATGTATAATACGCACCCACTCACCTTTGCAGCTAAGTGGCCCTTTTGAGGTTGAAGCACTGTCTGTACTGATGAGACTCAACTATTATAATCCAAAATAATTAGGATTTAATTTGTTGGTCGCTCAGTAGTTAAAGCAGACATACTGTACTATTGTTTTAAAATGTGCAGCACATTGGAATAGACCCATATGACACATTAGGAGTCCATTAGTATACATTTAGGGCTAGGCCACCGTGTTTTTGGTACAATGATTATTTTGCATGTCCGTGGCGAAAATGAAATATTAATGAAAATGTCCATCACAAGCTGCCATGGTGATGACCCCTGCTCCCACCTCATTATCCTTGCAGCTGCAAACAATTTGATTTGATACAGGCAGTAAGCAAGTTAAGTTCACTCCCCCATCAATAAATTGTTGCTTTAAGTTTTACACTTCACGTTCAGTGCAGATTAGCTAGCTTTTGTTAGCTTAGTTTGTACAGAGTCAGGTTCATTGTTTCTCCCTATTTCCAATCTACAGTATGTGATAATTAAGTAAACTGGCTCCTGGCTGTAGCTAGAGAATTATTTTTCCCTGGTCTGCTACTGCTGAAGCATGCATGTTACTGCATGCTGCATTAGTTTCTCACCTCAAATGTTTTGCAGGTACATATTTTAGTACATTTTGATCTTCACCTGCCTTATCTGTTTTATTTGATCATTAGTATTGAAGAATGAAAATGGGAATGATGGCCAATAGGCTACATAGATAAATGTTAATTATTTAAATTTGTACATGGTAATGAGAACATAATGCTTATTTTACTGAAATTTGCACTGATGAAAGTCCCACATGGACTGAAGCTGTCAAATGAAATTGTAGTTACTTTGCCCTCATCTTAAAGTTAACGTGTTAGGCTGTTTGTGGTATGATGCAGGGATAACGGGATAGCTGGGCACTAGGGACATCTGGGCACCTCGATGTAAAATTGGCTATTCTGTCCAACATGTTAAACAAATAAAATATTTGGAAAATGTTTTAAAGTAAAGTTTACATGATTAGAATATGCTTAAAGGAGTAGTTCACCCAAAAAATTACTTATTTTCTATCAATTACACACCCCATGAAGCCTTGATTTCATGGATTTATTTTTGTTTTTGTGGCATTCCTAAGACAATAATTTGATGACCGTGTGTATTTCCGGTAGGAGACACAAATAATCTACTTTGTGTCTCCTACCGGATACATTAGCCGGTAGGAGACAGGAATCAAATTATTAGCTTAGGAATGCGACAAAAACTAAAAAGAATCCATGGATTCAAGGCTTCATAGGGTGTGCAATTGATAGAAAATAAGTAATTTTTTGGGTGAACTCCTCCTTTAAACATTCGGCAATTAAGGTCTAACATTTCTACAATTGCTACAAATTGCTACAAAACAGATCCAGTCATTTTGGGGCATAAACAAGAAGTTGAAGGATAATCTGATAATGATGTACCATGCATGTTCACATCATGTATACTTTACATTATTTTCAAGTATATAAACTTTTACAATTTTGGTCAAATAACATGGCCCATGTCATTACTGCCATTACCCTCAATGAGGCAGAGGAGAGTGTACTGGCAGTAATGACATGGGCCATGTTATTGTGGAACATCTTGCTCCAATAGCTACCTTTACTTAGTGCAATAGATTCAACATTAGCTTGCATCTGATATCAAATCAAGGATCAGTCTCTCAACAAAGCCACATTCTTTAGCTTAAAGCCATTTCAATTGCGTTGATGGCTTGTTAACGACCGTCATTGATTCTAAATAGAGTAGACCAAGGTGTAACTTGATTTGAATCCTTTGTATCCTTTGAAATAGAGAGGGGTCATTGACCACTGTTCTGCTGTACTTGGGACCAGTACAAATACTGAAATATGGCCTTTGAATAATTGTGATGTGATGACTATGAGGTTTAATGGGAATATTGAAGCCAAATGGTTATATTGTAAATGTGAAGTGAAAATATGCAAATGTATTTAAGGGACAGCAGCTCACACACACAACAGATATACAGATACTCACCTGTAAAACACCAACACATATTCAACACATTCACCCACACACATACATGCTATACCTACCTGGAACACACGCACGCACGCACGCACGCACGCACGCACGCACGCACGCACGCACGCACGCACGCACGCACGCACGCACGCACGCGCGCGCACACACACACACACACACACACACACACACACACACACACACACACACACACACACACACCACACACACACACACACACACACACACATGCTATGGGCTTTGTTAAAAAGAGAGACATTGTTGCAGAACAGGGAAATGTTGATTTATTGTGATATTTGTGATTGTATTATTGTGAATAAATGAGAGGAAAATTAGGAACGCAAGTGAACGGTTCATGTCTTCATTCCTGTGCCTGTTTACATTGTTTTTCAGAGACTGAGGCAGTGAACCAAATATCAATCCTGTTATGTGGTACCCGACCTAACTTGGGACCCGTAACATGTGTCTATCCATTCCATCCATCCCATTGGCTTCACGGATAGGCTGAGCTTCGCGTCACCTTTGTGCTCCTGAAAAACTCATTATTTTACACGGTCATGCAAAAAATGTCTGTGTTTCGGTGGTGTTTGTGTCTCTGTGTGCTGTTCGCCAAAATGTTGTTGATCTACGTGTACCTGTACCTGTACCTGAGACATGCATCAGAGATGCCTCCTCAGGTCTGTCCTCCAGGTCACTTCAAAATAGACGCCATGAAGGACTGCTCGTCCTGGCTGCAGTGTCCGCAAATCATCGCGGAAGTGCGCACGTTGAAACTGATCGGCCAGGATGGCGTAAAGCAGGTGTTCCTGTCAGAGTGGAGAGGTCAGAAGGTGGCGTTGTCCAAAGCGATCACTCCGGACTTACAGAAGGTACAGGAGCTACTTGTCCACGATGTCTCCATGCTGCAAGCCCTGCAAGGCCCCCACGTGGTGCAGCTGGTGGGTGCGTGCCTAGAGGAGCACATGATAGTCACTGAGTACCACCCACTGGGCTCCCTGAAAAACCTGGACACTGTGCTGGCACAGGAGAGACACCGGCATCACGACACCTGGCAGATACGCCTGAGGTTGGCCGTGGACTACGTGTCTGTCCTCAGCTACCTCCACAACAGCCCTGTGGGCTGCCGTGTTATGTGTGACACACCTTATCTGGACTACACCTTGGGCCAGTTCCTGCTGAGCAGCAACTTCCGTCTGGTGGTCAACGACCTGGACTGGCTGCCGGAGGTGGATGCTGCCAGGGGTCTGCTGGCCAAATGCTTCAGCTGGGATGTGACCGGGGACTTTGTGGCGCCGGAGCAGCTCTGGCCGTTCGAGGGCCTGGCCTTTTCCAACAAGCTCATGCCCGGCTACGACGAGAAGTCGGATATCTGGAAGATCCCGGAGGTGACGCGCCACCTGATGGGGAGCGTGGCCGGGGGCGACGTGGCCCTCTTCCACCTGTCACAGGTCCACGCGAAGTGTAAGAGGACAGACCCCGCGCTGCGGCCCGCCGCTCAGGAGGTGCTGCAGGTCTACAAGCTGGTCTACAACATGTTGCTAGAGAACAGAAAGTACAACTAACTACTGGAAGGAAAATTTGAATTAAAGTCTAGAAATATAATAAATGTGTCTGTAGAAAACTGCATAATTGTAGGAGTTTAGGAGAGTAAAAAGGGGGAACTAACACATACATCTAGAATAGAAGACCTTTGATTTATAGCTACGGCCTGGTCATATGATGTTTTGATATTTTTATAGTGGCTCATGTTTATATCCTGCTATTTACACATATAACTGCTCTAAGTTCAACTATTCTGATCACTTAAGCCACACATTGATATATAGACTTTTATACTGTGTGTATATTTTAATCACTGGTATGACTAAAAGTGTTAAGTTTTAGTTTAACTGTGTCACCTTATTCAAAGAAAATGTGTTTACCAAGAATGAGAGATCATAGTGAAAGGGGCCCTGTCTCTCCCTCTCTCTCTCATTCACTCCCTTTTCTAAAGGAATGCCTCACTGAAAAATACAGGCACTAGTGGTGCCTCAAAATTTATATTAGGGTGTTAGTTCCCAGGAAATAGAAAACTAAAAATGCCATATACCTTGGCCAACTTATTATAGACAATAGGTCTCATAGAAGCTTATCAGCGCCTAAAAGATAGGGAGTATAGCCATCCAGATGCCTTCGAGGGGAGGATGAAGATGCCAAGGCTACGGTCCAGCGTGAGAACAGCAGGAAGAGTGATCAACCATCTTCTGCAACCAACAACGACATCTATTGATAATGTTTTATGAAAATGTATGTATCGCTGGAATAGGGGCAGAATGCTTGAGTGCAGAATTTATCGCCCTGTCTGAAGCATCTACTTTGTGATAGGGAGAGAAGTTTTGTATCCAGCGCGCTGTTATTGATTGGTATTGTATCTTTTATGTTTGTTTGATAATTCATTCTGATTGTTTAATAGGCTCATAAATAATTGTAAACTTAGTTTAAAGGATAATAAATGATTTGATCTTACAATTGTAAATCTCCTGTCACTTTCATTTAAAGAGGTGGTGCCATGTTTTTGCACTTTTTCTGTTTTTCATGTGTCTATGAGGTTGATAGAACTTCATTAAGCCCCCCGGTGGTGTTTTTATGGTGTTTTATGTCTTCTCTGACTATTTAGAGTTTATTCCTGGAGGCTGAAACCTTGAGGGTCAAACGTGCCAATAGAAAAACAGCGCTTTAGTGACATCACAAAGCCCACACCCTCCCCCTCATTATCATAACACAACAGGTGTGGGCATGAGGAGGAGGAGGGACTAGGACAGGTGGGTGGTGCTAAGGTGGTGGAGGAGGTGCTAAGGTGAGAACCAGGTATACTTAATGCACTGGTGGGTGTGTCTACATAAAAACAACATTTTAACACTTACTGTACACTTTTTTTTTGTTGAAAAAAATCCTTACATTATAATAATACCTTATGATCAGGTTTTAGGGTTGAAAAATATCATGGCACTCCATCTTTAAGGGTGTTTTAACGTCTCCCCACTTCACAGAACCACTGAACCAAGTACCTTATCTAGATTTACTTTTAATGGTGTCATAGGTTCAGCAGTAAATCTAACACTACCAATTACAATGTCCCATATTTAAATACTGGGCCCTGATTGGTCACCCCAGACTTCAGGAGCAGGAAATGGATTCACAATAGAGCAGTGCCAAACCCAAATCGCCGAGGGCAATTTATTTTTGCACTTTCTTTTTTTGGAAAAAAAATGTTCAGAACCCAAGATATCATGATTTGAAGCTCAATTCACTTCTTGTTTAACTTCTTACTGAAAAAGGCTGTATCTCGGCTCCAGAGCAATTTTTTTTACAATGTATTTTTGGCCTTGGCACAGGGATGATAAAGCCAGAAATAAGTTTGGCACTGAATGAGTTAATCCAGCCCTGGTTTGAAGATTTGGTTTTGTGTTTTTAAAGGTTTGAGGAAAACGGGTTAAGGTTTCAAGAAATGTGTTTTAGCAATTATTGTGGAAAAGACTGTGATCTCTGTTGAATTTAACACAATTTAACACACACACACACACACACACACACACACACACACACACACACACACACACACACACACACACACACACACACACACACACACACACACACACACACACACACACACACACACACACACACACACACACACACACACACAGAGAGAGAGCGAGAGCCTCCTCCGTAATCTAGGTCTCTGGGGCCACATTTGGGCCCCCCTTCATCCCTAGACATAGACATAGACCCCTGGGGGGACTCCCGGTCAACTAGGTACATGTCTATATTTGACAATAGCCGATCTACAAGTTCACGTGAGCTTGTAGATCTGCTATTTTCAAATATTGTAGTACTTTTACTTTTGGTACTTTAAGTACATTTTGATACCAATACTTTTGTACTTTTACTCAAGTATTTTTATTCTGTACATAACTTGTAATGGAGTACTTCTACATTGCAGTATTGATACGTTTACTTAAGTAAAACATTTGAGTACTTTTTCCACCACTGCTCTCAGTCTTGTCTGGGACAGACAGTCTGCCTTCTGTCCCCAGGATCAGAAGTTAAAGTTTGTAGAAGCACGTTCAGTTTTTATGCACCACTATTATCTGGAACAAACTCCCAGAAAACTGCAAGTCTGCCATAACTCTGTCCTTTTAAAACAAGGCTAAATATTTGCTCTGCTGTCATTTTATTCTCTTATTATTCGGTTTTACTTTTACTTTAAAATTTTATTGTATTCAAATGTGATGTCCTTTTATAATGGATTTATTTTGCAATCCCTTAATGCTCTGTATCTTAATGCTTTGAATTGCCTTGTTGTTGAAATGTTTTCTAAATAAACTTGCCTTGCCTTGCCTGTCCTTTACAATTGCCAGAATCCCTATACTGGAGCAAACACAAAGACAAGAGCTGATCTACAAGCTCACAATTGTCGCAACGTGACACGTTGTGAGCTTGTAGATCGGCTATTTTGCGGCAAAGATATTTAGTGAATCATAATCCATGGTAACCCTCCATCCACAGCCTAGGACCTCCTCCAACCTAAAAGTTAGCTCACCTCTGATCAAAGTCAGGTGCCTCCGCATTAAACTATTGTGACACTGCATTCAATTAGAATCCTGGCATGCCCTTCATTAATCACTCATCATGTGCATATTTTTTTTGTCTCAAGTTTCCTTGTTGCAGTGTTCCATTGGCATTTTATCCTTGACGTTTCCGTGAGAAGCATTTACCATGTAATTACTATGTCTAATAAATCAAAACAAATCAAGTGTAGCTTGTAGGGTGTGTCTTACATGTGCATGCCTTGGACTTTCTCATCAACAGAGAATACCTGATCACCTTAATGGAATGCACTACTGTACCTTGCCAAACCAAATGGTTTAGCTGGTAGAACTTGATATCTTTCTGTCCTCAAGTAACACTGTCTTTTGAAAAGCCAGCAATCTCTATATTAGCCATATGTCATATGATGTATAATACGCACCCACTCACCTTTGCAGCTAAGTGGCCCTTTTGAGGTTGAAGCACTGTCTGTACTGATGAGACTCAACACATTATAATTATAAATTATAATCCAAAATAATTAGGATTTAATTTGTTGGTCGCTCAGTAGTTAAAGCAGACATACTGTACTATTGTTTTAAAATGTGCAGCACATTGGAATAGACCCTATGACACATTAGGAGTCCATTAGTATACATTTAGGGCTAGGCCACGTGTTTTTGGTACAATGATTATTTTGCATGTCCGTGGCGAAAATGAAATATTAATGAAAATGTCCATCACAAGCTGCCATGGTGATGACCCCTGCTCCCACCTCATTATCCTTGCAGCTGCAAACAACTTGATTTGATACAGGCAGCAAGCATGTTAAGTTCACTCCCCCATCAATAAATTGTTGCTTTAAGTTTTACACTTCACGTTCTGTGCAGATTAGCTAGCTTTTGTTAGCTTAGTTTGTACAGAGTCAGGTTCATTGTTTCTCCCTATTTCCAATCTACAGTATGTGATAATTAAGTAAACTGGCTCCTGGCTGTAGCTAGAGAATTATTTTCCCCTGGTCTGCTACTGCTGAAGCATGCATGTTACTGCATGCTGCATTAGTTTCTCACCTCAAATGTTTTGCAGGTACATATTTTAGTACATTTTGATCTTCACCTGCCTTATCTGTTTTATTTGATCATTAGTATTGAAGAATGAAAATGGGAATGGGCCAATAGGCTACATAGAGAAATGTTAATTATTTAAATTTGTACATGGTAATGAGAACATAATGCTTATTTTACTGAAATTTGCACTGATGAAAGTCCCACATGGACTGAAGCTGTCAAATGAAATTGTAGTTACTTTGCCCTCATCTTAAAGTTAACGTGTTAGGCTGTTTGTGGTATGATGCTGCAGGGATAACGGGATAGCTGGGCACTAGGGACATCTGGGCACCTCGATGTAAAATTGGCTATTCTGTCCAACATGTTAAACAAATAAAATATTTGGAAAATGTTTTAAAGTAAAGTTTACATGATTAGAATATGCTTAAACATTCGGCAATTAAGGTCTAACATTTCTACAATTGCTACAAATTGCTACAAAACAGATCCAGTCATTTTGGGGCATAAACAAGAAGTTGAAGGATAATCTGATAATGATGTACCATGCATGTTCACATCATGTATACTTTACATTATTTTCAAGTATATAAACTTTTACAATTTTGGTCAAAATAACATGGCCCATGTCATTACTGCCATTACCCTCAATGAGGCAGAGGAGAGGGTACTGGCAGTAATGACATGGGCCATGTTATTGTGGAACATCTTGCTCCAATAGCTACCATTACTTAGTGCAATAGATTCAACATTAGCTTGCATCTGATATAAAATCAAGGATCAGTCTCTCAACAAAGCCACATTCTTTAGCTTAAAGCCATTTCAATTGTGTTGATGGCTTGTTAACGACCGTCATTGATTCTAAATAGAGTAGACCAAGGTGTTACTTGATTTGAATCCTTTGTATCCTTTGAAATAGAGAGGGGTCATTGACCACTGTTCTGCTGTACTAAAAGGTATATAAAACGGACTATTTCATCAATTCAAAATTGCATGACCCTCCCTTGGACTAAAATTAGAAAGGCATGACCCTCCCCTATTTTCCTCCAGGGACCCCCTTCTGTAAATTTCGACTGGTCCCTACATAATTTTAGAAATATTTGAAAACTGTCCCCATATTTTTGGTCAGTCCTGTCACATCTACATAAAAACCACACGAAAAGTGTTCAATATGCCTTTAAGGATGTGCGGTTAGGACTAACATCTTGAAAGTATTTAGACATTTTCTGTTTAGTCCAGTGGAACTAAGCGATGCAGGACTTTGCACTGCGTTAAGCCATGCTGGCACATATTGAGGTGGTATGAACTCTATGCAACATAGACTACCATAATTCCTCTGTAATAACCTCAACCATATCCAATTCCCAGTCCGCCTTAATATGAGGGTGATATGAGTGATTATGTTTTATCTTACAGGTGTACGGTACAGTAAATAGGTGTATGTTAATGTTTTCTCGTGCTTTTGTAACAGGAGTTATTTTACATTTATTTTATTTGATGAAGTTCGTCAAAATGTAGCTAGGTGACAACAGAATCTACCCTAGATATTGTAGTTCATGCTATTTTCTCAATAATACGTTGTCTGAACAACACCGCCCTCCTCTGGTGGAACTGAATTTCACTGTGGTAAAATGTACGCGCATGACGTTGCTCTTTCTTCCGCTGATGGATTCAATGAGCAACGGTATGCTGGTGTTTACAACTCCGCTAAGAATCATATAAATAAAGTCTTATATTCCTATATTAACTGTAATCTGTACACACGGTTAAACATATGACCAAAGACCAAAAATAAATATTCACCGGGACCAAGATTCAAACCCAGAATCTGCTAGTTGTGGAACTTCAGCTTTTCTCTCGCACCACCAGACATTTCAAACGCTTTAGATCAGGGGTCTTCAAGAGGGGGTCCGGGACCCCTAGGGGGTCCTCAGAGCTACTATAGGGGGTCCGCCAAATCTTTGTGTGATAGGATTTAGTTTTTTTTACATTAACCACTTGAACCCTAGAATTCCTTTTCTGAGGGGAACATTAGCCGAAAATAGCAGATCTCTCAACGCCTCGCGCTGCAAGGCGTTGAGAGCTTGTAGATCGGCTATTTTTTGGCAAAGAGGCTATAGGTGTGAGGGGAAAAAGAGCAGACTAAGTAAGAAAAAAACTTTAATCTGAAACACAATTTTATACAATATAGAGTAGGGGGTCCCTGCTTCATCTCTCTCTCAGCCAGGGGGTCCTTGGCCTGAAAACGTTGAAGACCCCTGCTTTAGATGTTTGAAGTTAAGACCTCTCTTGACAGGTTGACTGAATCTCCAAATACATCCACTAACTAATTTCTTAGTTTTATGACCAAAACTATAGCAGTTTTAATCAGACAGAACTATACTAGTTTTTTGTAATCAAGTACAGTGGGTTGTTATTGTCACTTTGGAAACATTTGGTGGCTATAGAGTTTTCAACTAGTTTCTCAAACAGTGTGTGTTTTAAAAACACAAATCTTGTATGGGGGTCCACTCCACATCCACGGCCAAATGCATTAATTCGGGGGTCCTTGACATAAAACAATGCATTAATTTTTTTCAGCCAGCAGGTGTCGTGGCAACAACATGATGAGACCACTTACTGAGGTCTGACCTGGACGTCGTGTAGACGTCGTAGGCACGGCGTATCGGCGTTGTATAAGATGTCTGGTTGTTCTTTGTTTTTTTTGGTGGTTTCTGAGGTCTGACCTGGACGTCGTATAGACGTCGTATGAACGGCGTGTCGGCGTTGTTGTATGGATGTCTATTTGATGGATACAGTGGAACGTCATATCGACGTCGTCTGACTTGGACGTCAGTGTTGCTATATTTTGTGACAGCAATAAGCAACCAGGTCTAGGAAAACAAGACCACAATTATAAGCAACCTACCTGCATATGCATCGCCTATCTACAAGCTCACAACGCGTCGCTTGTGATCTGCTATTTTCAAACACTCTTGCAATAAAATGTGCAATATAATATTGAACTTTTTACTTTGACCAAAAATAAATATTCACCGGGACCAAGATTCAAACCCACAATCTTCTAGTTGAGGAACCTCAGCCTTTCTCTTGCACCACCAGGCATTTATAATACTAACGATGTTTGAAGTTAACACCTCTCACCTTGACAGAATGATTGAATCTGCAAATACATCCACTCATGATCAAGGTTCATTATGAGGGTTCATTATTTTGGAATCCCTTGAAAACCAGATGCTGCATGATCTCAAGGGGCTTACCCAGACCTGCCAATCTCAGACCGTCCGATAACAGGAGATTTTATTTCCCAGGGGGAGGGGGCCCTTGACCACGCTGGGGCCCCCCCCCCCCTGGGATTTTTAAATCAGGCTTTACTTACATAGGATCCATTAAAAAGTTAAAAGTAGCAATAAAAGAGCCATATTTAATAATGACATTTTGCTGGGGACCCCCTGGAACCCCCCCAAGGACCCACTTTGAGAACCAATGCTTAACGCTTTTTGAAAGTCCTGAAGAAAAAAAAAATCACACCCAGTGTGAAGTGGGCGGTGTCTTGCTAGCTAATCACAATACTGAATGGAGTCAACCAATCATGTACAAAAAATAAATACATTTATTGAAACACTCTTTATGAAAGTCATATTCCCATGGAAGCTCACTTAAAAGAATAATGTGTTTTTTTTAATACCCTTTCCACCCACAATGTGTGATTCACTTTAAAAAAAATCACACCCTGTGTGAAGTGGGCGGTGTCTTGCTAGCTAATCACAATACTGAATGGAGTCAACCAATCATGTACAAAAAATAAATACATTTATTGAAACACTTTATGATGGACGAAACCATAACTTAAAAAAAACAAATTTATGTTTTTTTTAAAGTTATGGTTTCTTATATAGGGCTATGCACATGTGTCATGTGACACTGGCCAATCACAGTCCTGAATAGACTGTGATTGGCCAATCACGGTGCAGGGTTAGGCGGGGTACTTTTTGGCCAATCACAGCGCAGGATTTGTTGTACAAATATCCAAACCTCACTTATAGGGGCGGTTTCACCGGCATATTGGTCAGATCGGGGGGTGCGACATAGACTATGCACTTTTTTAAGTGCATAGTCCTATTTATAGGGCTATGCACATGTGTCATGTTTCACTAGCCAATCACAGTCCTGAATAGACTGTGATTGGCCAATCACGGTGCAGGGTTAGGGGGGTACACTGGTGGCCAATCACAGCGCAGGATTGGGGGTGCAAATATCCAAACCTCACATATAGGGGCGGTTTCACCGCCCAAAAACAGGAAAGTATGCTTTCAAAAAAGATTACCGTAAAAAGAAGTAACACAGAGTCAGTCTTAAGTAATAATCAGGTTTTCTTAATTATTTGCACAGGAGAGACAAGGTGGTACAGCATCAAAAATATTCTCTACTGGTAAGGTAATACAAAATGTTCATCAATATAACAGACAGTTTATCTTTCATTAAGCCCACTCCACAATATAATATCAACATGAACAGGGGCGAAGGCTCATCTTGGTGGCAAGGTTGCCTGGGCTAAGGCATCATGGATAAACTGTAGCCACAACTTTCATGGGTAAGAAAGAGTAGGCCAGGGAGCAAGGACATCTTATATCAGCAGTTACAGAAATTATACGTAGCCTGCGAGTTAGTTCTGGCAGCATACACTCGAGAGAGATTCTATGGTGCTGTTTACAGCATCATGCAGACCCATACAGTACGTCATACTCTGACGTGGCAGTCAGCTGTCCAATCGGGCGGGTTATTTAAGCTCACCTTCATCTGTGTTCTGTCTGCTTAGTGTTTCATAGGTGTTGTCATGCAGCGGTTGCGGTTCGGTTGTTGTTTGCTGGTTGTTTGGTTGGTTGTTTGGTTGTTTGGTTGTTCGGTTGTTTGCTGGTGATACTTCTACACACTGTTTAAAAATCATGCTCCCCAGCTCAGTAGCTGCTGTTGTTGCTGGTGCTACTGTAGCCCTAGAATGTCTGTGATCTTACATACATTTCAAGTATTCCAAATACACAGTCATAGATCGCTCTCGGAACCCCACTGTGTAGTGCCCATCTGCGCGGCCATAAAAGTGCTCTAAACTCCGTCTGTACTCACCCAATAATTAATTCCTAAGACGTGTAGTCATATTTTGTCCTCTAGTTTCATATCCATGTGAAAGTTCTGCCAGAAAACGTGTGTTTAGTCAAATATCTCCACTTTTTCACGAGCTGCACACGGACCTCTTTCTGTACGACGCGAGGGGCCAGGAGTGATTGCAGCACTGAATATACGTAACTTCCTTTAGAACGCACAAATGTTTGGGACACACAATTGGCAGGTGATGATTCATTACCCCGCAGCAATCACAAGCACCTGTCAATTGTGTGTCCCAAACATTTGTGCGTCCTAAAGGAAGTTACGTATATTCAGTGCTGCAATCACTCCTGGCCCCTCGCGTCGTACAGAAAGAGGTCCGTGTGCAGCTCGTGAAAAAGTGGAGATATTTGACTAAACACACGTTTTCTGGCAGAACTTTCACATGGATATGAAACTAGAGGACAAAATATGACTACACGTCTTAGGAATTAATTATTGGGTGAGTACAGACGGAGTTTAGAGCACTTTTATGGCCGCGCAGATGGGCACTACACAGTGGGGTTCCGAGAGCGATCTATGACTGTGTATTTGGAATACTTGAAATGTATGTAAGATCACAGACATTCTAGGGCTAGTGCTACTGCTACACAATGCTTAAAATGCATTATTCTGATTCAACAAAAGCTAAGTTGTTGTTGCTGCTAAATGCTGTTGTTGATGTTCATCTGTGGGCTGCTGGTTCTAATGTGGTATTCGTTCGATTTCTAAAGGCATAGCTACTTAAATTGCATGAATTGTTTCTAACGTCAACAACAACGGTGTATGTCCCTCCGGGCTATGGGATTTCATCTGGGTTGCCCTGATTTATTATTATAAGCATCGCTGGGCTTATTTTTCTGTAAAGTCGCTTGTTATTGGTGGTGTTGGCTTATTTCTGGGGTATAGTTGCTTAGGATTGCTTCCTAAGGTGGTTCTGTCATGGTCCCCCGGATTTGTTTAAAAATCTTTCAAATATTCCACTTTCTGAAAGTAGCAGATCATTTACATTTCATATATGTCATGCTGATTTCTCTCAATATCTGGCAACTTAAACATTCCTGCAGCATTCCTGCAGGGTGAGATCATGTGTCTCGCTGACGGTAGCCTCGGTCCCAGCCTCACGGAGAGATCAGCTGTTTATCGTGAAGCTTAAGTAAGGTTGCTTCTCGCTGTGCTGCTACCATTTACTACCAGAAGTTTTAATTGAAAATGATTTTATCAATCTATATAATGTTCTGGTATGGCTTCTGGTATGGCTTCTGTGCGGAATGGATTAAATGATTAATTATATGGTATAAAGCGGCGAGCTTCGCTTCCGCATTCCGCAATACACGCTGTCGTGTCTGACTATGACGTCACTGGTTGAACTTTTCGGTGCAGCCTGGGAAATGTAGTATGCTTAAATCCTCCGACGTAAGCAGGCGCTGTAACTGCCAAGATAAAGTCAGATAATTACAAGTAATTCAGCTTAGATTTTCTTGTCACTTTAGTGATACAGGAGTAGGCAGATTTCAATTGAGTAAAGCAGCAATTATAGCAAGTATCTCCGTTTAGGAAGTACACCTGTTAGTTGGTCTGGTTCATGATTTCAAACAATATTCAATCAATGGATGTTCTTAAATATACTGTAAAGAAACTATAATTGCAGATTGGTCATTATGGTGCTCTTAAAATGTTTATGATTAAGTAGTCTATAGTTGTGCAGATTGGTCATGATATTGTGTAAATCTTTTTATGTTGCAGCCAGTATGAGTAGGGCTGATTTTATCTTCATGTGCTGATGGTGGCTACAGCTATTTTCATTTGATGTAGCTACGTTCTCTGCTATCTAACTTACAGAGTAGGCTAAATGGCTTGGATGTTGTCAAATAATTGTAGCCAGTTAATTGTGCTAAGATTGTGGAGGTAGGCTTTTAAAATATAATGATGAGTAATTATCTGCAATCATGTAAGTTATATTAGGCTTTATATTGTGTTGGCTCGCAATGCTGGTTAGATGTACTTGCATTCTACGTTGCCTATATGCTCTTGTATTGCAAGCTAATTAAGCTTAATTTGCTTTAAAAGTCAGGATTAGTTAAAGGTGATTTACGTTGCTGAATACACCTTGGATAATACATATATATATAGATATATAAAACATTTATAATTTAAGTAGTCTATAGTTGTGCAGACTGGTCATATCATGTTAATCTATTTATGTTGCAGCTAGTAGGTGTGGGGTTGATTTATTTTCATGTGCCCGATGGTGGTTATAGCTATTTATCATTTGTGTAAACCTACGTCTTCTGATATCTATTTTGCAGAGTAGGCTGAATTGCATCGGAGGTTGTCAATTAATTGTAGCAGTTCAATTGCCTCTATTTTGTGGTGGCGGTAAAGTAGGCTGTTTAATATAATAATGAAGTGAATTAATTTCAAATCAAGCAAGTAATAATAGGTTATTGTGTTGGCTTGCAGTGCTGGTTCAATGTACTGGTTGCATTCTACTGTTGCCTATGCTCTCGTATTGCTAAGCTATACTTGTTTTAAAGGTCGGGATGATTAAAAGGTGATTCTCATTTTGCGGCACACACCTTGGATATGAGGATGGTAGGCTGCAGTAACTTTCTTAAGTAGTCTTTGAACACTGAAAGGAACCCATCTGTTTCATTTGATTCTTTAGCAAATGGCAGCCCGTTTAAATGGTCATGGTGATATATTGAGATGGATATAAACACTGCTAAGTTTGGTTTTGTCTTGGGAACTACGTATGTTCCAGTTCCCCGGATGTAATGCATACTATGAAAAGCGGTTGACAAGTGATGTTGACATGTTATTTGCGACAAGCTTTCAGAAGTAAGTATTGCAGCAGAATAATCGGGGTTGTCAATGTGGCTGGGAACCTAACACTGCTTGTTTAATGGGTCGGCCTAACAAATCATTAAATAGTAGAGTGTGCATTAGGGAAGGACTGTTGCGATAGACTGTAATGGCAGTCTCCGATTTGCATCATTTAATAGCTGTCATCTCCGTCCAGGTTATGTGGCGCTGGCCATGTTAAAATTAATTAGTCAGTAAACCAAGTACCGTGGTTGAGTTTTTTTTTAAGGTTTAAGATCTTCAACCGCTCAAACTTGACGTTTCGTTATGAAGTTATTGAACTTGATGAATGTTATGGTCGTTAATTAAATCATCTCAGGAGGCAAACATTTTAGTTTACTCCAGTTATGTCCTTTAAAGGGTGTTTTATTCTCGGTATTTGACACAGGCTGTGGTTCTCATTGCAGTCTTGTAAGCAAGTTTGCAATTTTATAAGCATGTAATGTAAAGAGAGTACTGGATTCAGATTAAATATGTTGGTTCTGCTAGCCAAGTCCATATCCACTGCTTTCATCTATGTGGAGTCTAATCTGAGCGTATATCAAGAGCTAGACATGCATCCATCATTCGATGTTTCATTTCTATGGAAGGACATTTATGATTTATCTTAAGTCTCTCATTGGAAGCTGCTTCAGTATTCTGTTAATTAGGAAGTCAATCTATGGTTAGATGGGGCAGTCATAGATCTTGCTGTTAACACACAGATCTTAGTCTGTTCTCACACAAAGCAGCATTATGTTTTATCTGTGGCTCATTTGTTCAACAGGTCATGTCCCATCTTCAGTTTAAGCTTTAATTCAGCAGAACAAATCTCAACTTTCTGCATATTTTCAGTTGGTGCACAGTTCAATCGTTCTGTTTAAAATGGTCCTGAGTGCCATGTTCGTCATGTGCGCTAAAATGGGGAGTTTGTTGGCTCAGGATGTAATGAATACAAGTGTTGTAATTGCTAAATGTAAATGGTAGTTCTGTTATTACCATGCATATATGGTGGTCGCTGGGTGGAGTTAAGGTTTAGCGTAACCTCAAAGTCATGGTAGGTTTAAAATGTTCTTTAGTTGGCACTAGAGAGGTCAGCTGGTTGCTCATACTCAAGGCATCATGGTTGATGCGGTTAAGGGGCATCATGGCTGATGCGGTTAAGGGGCATCATGGCTGATGCAGTTAAATGGCTGATGTGGTTAAATGGCATCATGGCTGATGCGGTTAAGTGGCATCATGGCTGATGCAGTTGGGTTGCTCATGATTGAGTCGTGGTGCATGGTGCGGTGCATGGTGCACGGGTACTGATTTCAGATTTCTTTAAAAAAATAATAATAATAATAATAATAATAAATACATTTATATATAGAATGTCCTCTTCGATCCTACTCGCGGTGCGGCACCGCACGGCGGTGGACATCGCTTTAGGTCATCGTCTAGGACTCCTGAGTTCAGGAATCAACAGGTGTTCTGTTGAAATAAATAAATAATAATAATTATATAAAAAAAAAAATAATTATATATCGCATCATGGTTGATGCGGTTGGATGGCATCATATGGCTGATGCGGTTGGGTGGCATCATACGGCTGATGCGGTTGGGTAGCATAAGAGTTGATGCGGTTGGGGGCATCAACTCTGAGCTTGCATCACGGTTGCATTAACACTTAGTCATGTTAAGTTTAAGTAGTATATTCCTCTATGTGGCATTAGAGGAATGGTTAAGTGCTGCCATGCCATGGCAGCTAAGGCCTTTTTAGTTCACATAAAGTTAGTATGTCCTAGCCGATCCCAGACGCCTGTCTCGGTGTGTTGGGGGAAAAGATGGGATATCGGCTTGGTCAATTGGTTTGAGGTAATCACCACTCACATAGTTTCTACCATCAGATAGGATATTCCTCTATGTGTTATTAGGGGAATGGCTAAGTGCTGCCATGCCATGGCAGCTAAGGCCTTTAGTTCACATAAAGTTAGTATGTCCTCGCTGATCCCAGACGCTGGTCTTCACTGTTTTGGGGGAAAGGATGGGATATCAGCTTGGTCAATTGGTATGGGTTTGAGGTTTCACCCCACACATAGTTCCACATAGAAGTTCACATAATGTTAGAATATCCTAGCATGATCCAGAATTGCTAGCTGCAATTTCGTCACTGTCTCCATCAGGAGTCAAGTGGGATATCTGCTTGGATGAATCGGTGAGCGTTCACCGTAGGGCGTTCTTGATTCCGCAGTGTTGGGGGTTGTTATGTATATATATCTCCCTGCTCTTAAAGGTTAATGATGGTTGTCTTAATTATGCTGAGCAGGGAGAAAAATGTAGCAGAGCCTGAACGCCAAAATAAAATATATTACATCCACTCTTGTATTCTCATTCTATAATATTGTTTCATATATTTGGTCTGTAATATTGGTTCAATCTATTCGTGAGTTATCTGACAGAAATTATACGTAGCCTGCGAGTTAGTTCTGGCAGCATACACTCGAGAGAGATTCTATGGTGCTGTTTACAGCATCATGCAGACCCATACAGTACGTCATACTCTGACGTGGCAGTCAGCTGTCCAATCGGGCGGGTTATTTAAGCTCACCTTCATCTGTGTTCTGTCTGCTTAGTGTTTCATAGGTGTTGTCATGCAGCGTTTACTCCCACCACCACCCCAGCACCACCAGTGGGCTCTGCTATTGGTTCTGTTCCCCATGGGGGGTTGTTATGTATATATATCTCCCTGCTCTTAAAGGTTAATGATGGTTGTCTTAATTATGCTGAGCAGGGAGAAAAATGTAGCAGAGCCTGAACGCCAAAATAAAATATATTACATCCACTCTTGTATTCTCATTCTATAATATTGTTTCATATATTTGGTCTGTAATATTGGTTCAATCTATTCGTGAGTTATCTGACAGAACTGTCCCTTCTGAGCAAATACATCATACTTTATGCAATTATACAAAATGATACAATACAATAATCATAATCTAATACACTATAGATTATAAATTATCTATCAATGTGTGTGCCCCCAACAAAATGAAGTTCAATAAATGTATTTCTACAGTTATTGTTATTAGTACATTTGTACAGTTGTTATCAGCATAATTAATTACACAATGAAATAACAGAGCATAAATCGACTCACAGACCAAGAAATAAAACTCACTGGAGAGAGAACTTAAAAGGTTGATGATTATACAGTATAGTGCCACAGTGTGGAGAGGTTGAATAACATGTTCAAGAATTGTTTAATGATTGAGCTCTAAATACAGTATACTAGGAACACTTTCAAAACTAATAATAAAATACCTTCCAACAAGAAATATATACTGTACATATATTTATAAACAAGGGAACAACTTCTTGTCAGTTCGCCAGTTTGACTTTTTGTTGTTTATTTTAGAAGGTGTAAATGCTGACCTTTTGTTGTTTGGTGAATGTTGACATGGAAACTAAAGCCTCAAATCTTTTTTTTCTGTTGTCATGAGGAAGGAGCACTATATCGGATCGATTACAGATTACACAACTCAGCAGAACCTTCAGTAAGTGATCGGAGCCAAAATCCAGGATAGAGGGTCTGGGTGAATGTGGTCTGAACTTTGTGGAGGAGAGTCATGGTGTCAGAGATGCTGTAGAAGGACAGAGTACCTGCACTGTGATCCAGATACACTCCTACTCTGGATGATATGGGACCTGGTATTTGAGTCAGTTGAGTGCCTCCGTGTCTGAAAACACAACCTTCTTCTTTAGAACACTCGAAAGACCAAGATTTGTCATTTAATCCAAATCCACACTCATCACGGGTTCCTGTTCGGCTGATATCTTTATATGATATAGCTATATAAACATGGTCTCCACTCCACCTTACCTCCCAGTAACAGCGTCCAGTCAGACGGTCTCTACTCAGAACCTGATGCCATTCAATGAATCTCTCTGGGTGATGAGGGTATGATTGCTGTCCGTTCATTAGTGTTACTTTTCTGTTCCCTTTAGACAGAGACAGGCGTTGTTCTGCTGTGTTTGGATCCAGTGTGATTGGACATGAATACTGTAAGAACTCAGCTCTGGTTTTCGGCTCTGGTGATGTTGACAGTAAAACATCTACTCTATTTAGTGTCTCTGACATGATTGTCTCTTCCTCTTTAAGAATGTGTTGTAGTTTACCTCTCACCTTTAACACAGCCACAGTCACATCTTCAAAGTAGCGCAGAGGACGGACTTTGCTCCTGACTGGGTGTGTTGATTTACCAATCCTTGGCAGGGAGGTGTAACTGTGTAGAAAATGGACGTGATCCTCTGTGTGTGAGAGCTGCTCCAGCTCAGCATGTCTCCTCCTCAATTCAGTTATCTCCTGCTCCACACACATCCTCATTTCTTCAGCCTCACTCACTTTTCGTTTCTGCTGGTCCCTGATCAGCTCCCTCAACGTAGATCGTTTTCTCTCAATGGAAGTGATGAGCTCAGTATAGATAGTGTCACTGTTCTCCACTGCTCTATCAGCAGAGTGATTGATAGACTCTACCTCCTGGTAAAGCGCCTTCACGTCTTTCTCTCCCTCCTGGATTCTCAGCTGGATGTTCTGCCGACTTGTACTGAGCTCTTTGTTTCTCTCAGTCCGTTCTGCTGCAGCTGAGATCATATCATGACCTTTGTGTTCTTCCATGGAGCACAGATAACAGATACACTGCTGATCAGTACGACAGAAAATTTTCCTCACCTCGTCGTGACGAGAGCAGATGTTCTCCTGAAGCTTGCTGGAGGCTTTGACCAGCTTGTGTTTCTTAAAGACAGGAGACTGATAGTGAGGCTGAAGGTGAGTGTCACAGTATGAGGCCAGACACTGAAGACAAGTCTTCACAGCTTTCAGTTTTCTCCCAGTGCAAACATCACAGACCACATCTCCAGGTCCAGCATGGAAGTGATCAGGAGGAACAGCTTGTAGTCCTGTCTTCTTCAGTGTCTCCGTCACTTCAGCCAACATGTTGTTTTTCTTCAGAACAGGCCTTGGGTTAAAAGTCTCTCTGCACTGTGGACAGCTGTAGACGCCCTTCTGATCCTCCCGATCCCAGCAGCCTTTAATACAGCCCATACAGTAGTTGTGTCCACAGGGAACAGTCACTGGATCCTTCAGCTGATCGAGACAGATAGAACAGCAGAACTGTTCCTGGTCCAGTTGCTGCGCCATTTTACTGCAGACTGTATGATACACAGAACTGAGCAAAGTACAGTTTCACTTCTTGATAAATCACATGACATGGGAGGTTCTTCCTGGTTGTGGGTGTGTTGATAGGAATGTATTCAAATGTATTTAAAGAGGTAGTGTGAGTGGTTCACTATGATTCATTGGAAGACATAGATTTACCCTGTTATATGAGTCAATATTTTTGTTGAATTTATCAAAGGACCCCCCTTAAACAAAAAATATTTAAAGACACTGGCATTTGGGGACGATAAAATATGTAATATATATATCTATTTTGTTAAATGACAATTCCAATACTACAATGCAGGCCAGGCAGGTGCTGATTGCCTGCCTAGTGCACAAATATAAAGTTCAGATGACTTAAGCAATCTATTTTTAAGGATTAACTATTTACAGGATCTCTGAACAGGATAATCTATGTACAGGATAATCTTCTGTTCTGAGGCATTTACTTTTTATTTTTGTCTTAACTTCACAGTTTGCTGCCCCCCCCCCCCCCCACACACACACACACACACACACATTCATCCCTGTAGTTGTAGTTGTAGTTTATTAGCACATTGTTACAGTATAGCAAATATAGAAGCAATACATATTGAATGACAAGTTGCTCTGCAAGGAAAGGAAGAAGCCGAATGGCTTATTTGGAATCCTTTCCTTCATGGGAGAGGTCATTAAACAACAGGATTAAAAGTTCAATAAGAACAATACAAAATAATAAAAGTTCCAAGGGGAGCAGTGGTGCACATAAAGAAATAAAAACACAAAAACTGCTCAAAAGAAGAAAAAGACAAAACAAACAAAAAAAAACAATTTTGTAAAGATTACTAAATCAATGGACTAGTAAGGAAGAAATTAGATATTGTTTTAAATGTTTCTTAAATATTCGGAGGGATAGTGAAGACTTGAGTGATGCATCTAGAGAGCTCCACAACTGAGGGCCTCTAAATGTGATGAAATATCGATGTATCGAAGTACGACAAAAAGGTCAATTAAAATCATCTCTTTGCCTTGTGTGGTAGGAGTGAAAATCAGAAGTAACATGATAAAAATTATGAAAAGAATAAGGAAGGTCTTGTTTAAAAAAAATGTATTTGAACATTGTCACATGTAGGGGTGTGATACTGTTGTTCAGTACAATTATAGTCTCCTACTACCACAAAGGGAAGCTAAAATGGTTTCTGAGGGGATGCAGAGTGCAGTCAATCCCTTACTTGTCTAGAATGATCCAGTATAGGCCAGTAAGGCCAACAGACAAGCTGAATGATGAATATGTGGTGGATTGTTGAACGCTATTATATGATTTTCTCTGCCATTCTTGTAAAATGAAGTTCAATAAATGTTTTTTTACAGTTACTATTAGTATAGGCACATGCATAATTAATGAAATAATGAAATAACTGAGAGCACAAACCGACAGACAGACCAATAAAAACTCACTGTGGAGAGAGAACTTACATACAGGTGAATATATTGTGCCACAGTGTAGTGAGATGATTGAATAACACTATTATAGTATGAGTTACACTAACGTTTATTATGATGTTATGAAGCAGTTTTGTTCATATAACAAAACATCATGTAAGACTTGTATTGTTGATTAAAACAACTTAAGTGAACGTTATTTTACATAATGAAACAAATTGCCAATAGATGATTCTTAATGCTCAGGATAATTATAAGATGGCATAAAGCCCAAAGCCCCATTTTTTCTTCATACATGCAAATGCATGAAAAAGAGAACAATAAAAGTTACAGCATCCGGACAGAATGACAAAATGACACAGAAAAAGATGAGAAACACTATTCATTGATTCCTCAATCTCTAATTTTTACAATGTTTGTACAAGTTGTCTTGAATAGTAATTGAGTAATAATTGAGCTCTAAATACAGTAGCCTATAGGTTACAAGTTTACAGGCTATGGCAACGAAGGCCAGCAGCGCATGCAGTTGAAATAGTTGAAATATAATTATTTTGGGGGGGTCTCCAGGTCAAATATGATTATTTTGGGGGGTCCCCAGGTCAAATATGATTATTTTGGGGGGTCGCAGCCTGAAAAGGTTGAGAACCACCGCTCTAGACTACAGTCCCAGAAGGTGAACCTGGTGTGAACCTGGTCCGTCCGCGGACCGCGGTGGAAAGCCTGGTGAAGCGAGGTTACTATGGACCAGAGCTAGTGTGAACCATGGTCTTGCACTGCCACCTATTGACCAAAGTTGTTATTGTTTTGGGATGAAACCAGAATACAAAGACGAAAGGTGTCTTAAAAAGAAATATCACACCCTGTGTGAAGTGGGCGGCGTCTTGCTAGCTAATCACAATACTGAATGGAGTCAACCAATCATGTACAAGATAAATACATTTATTGAAACACTCTTTATGATGGACGAAACCATAACTTAAAAAAAAAAAAATATGTTTTTTTTAAAGTTATGGTTTATTATATAGGACTATGCACATGTGTCATGTGACACTGGCCAATCACAGTCCTGAATTGACTGTGATTGGCCAATCACGGTGCAGGGTTAGGCGGGGTACTTTTTGGCCAATCACAGCGCAGGATAATTGTACAAATTTCCAAACCTCACTTATAGGGGCGGTTTCACCGCCCAAAAACAAGACTCGCGCAACAAAAATCAGCAAGACACACCATCTCCGGTTTACTTCCCATATCTGCATAGTCTCGCGTCTCACGTAGCTATCTGCGTGAAGTGGGCGGACGCCTTTTTAGGAGACAGGAAGCAGGTTGGCGTCCGCCCACTTCACGCAGCTCCCACGGGTCTACTATCTTTTTTTGCCTTTATCATAAAGGTTGCTGGACAATATATAGAGGATGAAATGCATCATTTATTAAATAATATAAAGGTAATATCAAATACATTGTAGAAAATGAGAGACATGACGCTTTATTAGCAAGACAGTCTTTTATTATATTATTCCTCATTTTGCTGGTTTCCCCTGAAACCCCTTTACTGCTACAGAATAGAACTGCATTAAAATCTCTGCTGATGATGTGGCCATAGCTGAATGGTTAGAGAGCCTGCCTGGCAAGCCATAAACTCCAAGTTTGATCCCGGGCCTCAGCAATGTGTCAAAGTGTCCCTGAACAAGACACTTAAAAGAATAGTTCACCCAAAAAATACTTATTTTCTATCAATTACACACTCCATGAAGCCTTGAATTCATGGAGATTTTTTTGTTTTTGACACATTCCTGAGCACAGACTCAGACATATTGGTTGGATCGGCGGTGCCACGTAGGTGTGAGGGTAGAACCGGTCGTCTGTTACGACGGAAAATTGTTCAATAAAAAGCCACAGATAGGATTAAAATATCCGATCGGTGGCCATTCTCTCATAGAGTTATATTTTTAACTCTATGGTGTCTCCACGTGGTGTCCTTGGTGGCACTTTTTGACACAGTTCACACAGATGCTCTGTTCTGTTGGGTCACAGGTGTGACACCTATGGGAACAGATTATATCAGTCATGAAACAAAAAGGACTGTGAGACTTGAATACAGATTACATAGCTTGACTGTGATTATCAACTCAGATAATTATGGTACCTGTAAACATGACAGATGGTACCGCATGAAAGGTTGTTGACCTATACTCACAGCCTTTCCTATTCTGGGGTCTGGTGTGGTTGGTTCTCTGCCCTAGAGAGGCGGTAGAGAAAAGGGGTGGTAACTCCTGATGTTACGGACGGGGAGCAGTACGGGTAACAGGCCGTACTGCTAGGGTGTTCTTGTGTCGTTTCAGAGTCAGACTACCATTCTGTCTGAACGTTTTCCCTCACTGGTCACAGGAGAAGGGCTTCTCTCTATTATGAATTATGTGGTGAACTATGAGATGACTGGTGGTGGTGAACCCTTTCCCACACTGGTCACAGGAGAAGGGCTTCTCTATTGTGAATTCTCTGGTGAACTATGAGATGGCATCTCTGTCTGGGGTGGGGAGGTTGGGTGGTGCTATTGCTTTGGTGGGGGAAACCAAGGCAGGGGTCCTAGGGTGCGGGAGAAGGCCAGGCCCAGGGTTAGGGTTAGAGGTTGCGGCGGTGAAAACTGTCCTGTTGTACCATGAACACTGAAATCATGTATACTTTACTTTAGACCATTTTTCTGTATTTGTCTCTGAGATGTAGTGGAGTAGAAGTAAAAGTATAGAACATTGTAAGATACACCAGTAAAGTAAAAGTACCTCAACATTGTACTTAAGTACAGTACTTGAGTAAATGTACTTGTTTAATTTACACCACTGCCTAACGTAATTATTCAATGCAAAACTGTTAAGCTCTGTCATGATGGTACCACTGGTCTTCTTTACTACATATTACTGGCTTTGACATTGTGTTTGTGCCATCTCTTTATCTGTGCAGACCATGTCTTTGTAGTAGGCCTAGTGTCTTGTTTGCTAGTACTCTTGTATCTCCATCCATCCAGATTATTTGTTAACCCCAGTCGCCTGTGTCCTGTTTGCCCCAGTTTACACACACACACACACACACACACACACACACACACACACACACACACACACACACACACACACACACACACACACACACACACACACACACACACACACACACACACACACACACTCACATAGATTCAAAGACCACGCTCACTCACATTCACACTGATCCGGTATTCTGGTAATGGTTCACAGTTGAACGATAAATACAGGTCACCACCTTGTGGTGAATGTTTGGAAGTACAGCTAATCCACCAGAAACTTGGTATTACAGTAGTGCTATACATCCAAATATTTCTCAAATTTCCAACAGTCGATAAATATTTCAACATCAAAATGACATCCCCTTGAAAGAATGTGGAAGAAATGATGATACTGACATGATACTGGCCATGATACTAACCTAGCTCTGGTCCATAGTGTTAGAAGGAGTTCTCCTTACTCCTTATATAACGCTATGGAGAGCTAATACTGACCATGATACTACTGACGCGATACTGACGATGACATTACTGACATACTAACCATGATACTACTGACATGATACTGACCAATAATAAATCAACCATAACTCCAACCCTAATTAACCCCTATATCTAGCCAAATCTCAAATTCTACTGTATTTGTGGGGACTTTTGGCCCTCACAAGTATAGAAATACAAGTGTACACACACACACACACACAGACACACACACACAGACACACACACACACACACACACACACACACACACACACACACACACACACACACACACACACACACACACACACACACACACACACACACACACACACACACACACACACACACACACACACACACACACTTTTAATAAGCTTCCTCCTAGCAGGGTACTGTAAATGTGAACAGAACATTGGAAATGTATTCAGGTTATAATCCTTGCAGATCCAAGCTGAAATATTAAAAAGGCACAGATGTCATTTGCCATCCTGACATAAAAGCTGAAATCCCCAAAGCTCATTCTACATTGCTGGCTTTAGGGGGAGAAAAGCCTGCCTGGATAATAAATAATAAATGTCCAATGTTGTTTATATAGAGATCCATGAGACACTGACAGGCGGCTCTATTTCAGTGGTTCTCAACCTGTGGGGATAATCAGTGGTTCTCAACCTGTGGGGATAATTTGGGGACCCCAAATTATTTTGGGGGATCCCCAGATGATTAGCTTAATGTGCAACATTGTTTTCTCACTCAACAGTAAACAAACCAACATACAGGATAAGTGTATGGTATCTGTACATTTCTAAAGTTACAATTTAATGCATTTTAAGACCCTTTAAAGACCTCTAAAATGAAAATAATTAATATAAATATATATAAAACCATTACTGCATCAAAAGTAATCAACAAACTATACTACCAAAAAGGGTTAAACATTGGCCAAATTGTCAAAGATAATAATTTTCACAATTATCTGTCTGTGGTGTCAAACTAAATTTAATGCCTCAACCCCTTACAATTCCAAGTGCTTGTCAGGGTGGGGGGGGTCCCCAGTTCAAATACGATTATTTTGGGGGTCGCGCCCTGAAAAGCTTGAGAACCACTGCTCTATTTGACTACAAGAACTAAGCAAACTGTGTTGTGCCTGAAACGTATTTCACAGGTTCTGGATTTGTTTCCATTCACTACGGCCCAGTTTAAGATAAGGTTCTCAGAACCTAATTTGGGCCTTGCTCAGGTGGTAATACTAAGCCTGAGTTGAACTCAGAAATTGTACTTCCCAAAAAAGTGAAAATATGATACATTGAAAAAAGTATTTTCTTTAAAACTTTTTTTTTTTTTTTGTGATACCGATAAATAGGAACTTAAAGTGTACTGTGTTTGTTCCACTGATCCAAGCCGGAACACAATCGATTGACAGAGCATTAAAATAAACATGCTCTGAAAATGCATGCCGTCTGTCAGCTAGCTGGGTGGGCCGTGAGCACTTTCAATATGTTCAAGTGGACCCTTATCCAGAAAAAGTGTTATGTGACATGTTGCTTGACAAAAAAAAAAGGTTTTCAACATGACAAACACTCAACAACACACGTCAACACTTTTGTTGTTGAAAATATGCCATTCTCTGCATACTGTAGGCAGCATACTGTAGGCTTGGAAGGGGCAATCAAAGGCAAATTCCATAACAACTAAGGCTGAAACATAACATTATATTTTATTAATTCAAGCAAACTGTTACAGTCAACAGTTACATAAGTTACATGGTATACAGTATTGATCTTTTCTTCTTCTTTTTTTCTTTTTAAACCAGGGTTCCTTTATTCCACCCCCTCCCCATTTGTCCCCAAACATAGAAACAGCTAATCCATACAAGCGCAGGCAAGTAAGTAGTAACAGCACGATACATTCATCAACTCAACAATACGTTTTTTTTTGTACGAACAATAAGGCAAGTAGAAGAAATAACAAACAAATGAAATATAAGGACGGCAGACATCTTCAATTAGGAGTCAAAGAAAGGCATAAACGAATCCTTCTTTCTTCTGAGGCCTCAAAAAAGGTGGCATTACACATGTAGACAAACCATGGCCTTTTCAATTCTTCAGGGTAACCGTAAACTGCTCTAGAACCCAACGAGGTAAGGCTTCTTCTCGCTAGCCAGACAGAAAAAAATAAGAGTCCAGGGTATCTGTGGGATAAGCTGCCTTCAGTAGAATGAAGTGATTTGTACCTGGAGTCGGCTGGACACTGCATTGATCCACAGGCCTTTCAGCACCACATTTATGTATTCAAACCACTGATCTAGAAAACTAGAGCCCGACCGAATTTGTGAGTCCGATGCTGATCCCGATTTTGGAGGGTCCTGGACCACTGATTACCGATATTTTAAACCGATATTTTTGTCAAAAATTGCTAAAAGTTTCAAATCAATTTGAAATACTTCCGATTCAAAGTTTCTATTTTGAAAATGTAACTTATAACAAACAAATAAATACAAATAACCACTCAAGCCCTATTAAAAATAGCTAACCTTCTATCTTTGAAAATGTTTGAAAATGTTAACTTATAATGATTAGGACACATCAGCTGTATAATTGCCGACACCGATGTCGCCAAAAAAGAAAAATAATGGCCGATATATCGGCCAGGCTCTAATTCGAACTTCTATTTCCCATATCCTTTCTTTCCCACAGCATACTGTATATTTGCCAAAGAGACCGAAGACCGCACTGGACATAGTGTATGTATACTATCTATCTATCCCACGAGAGACTACTTGTTATGGCCATAAGGACACGGAGAGAGGAAGGTAGCGCAATATACGCAAACCAATGGCTCAATAAGGTTTATTTTGACATTACCCCTTAATGTCAAAATGAGCTTCGGTTGGTCTTTAGGGACCCACAGAAGGAAAACAACATCTCCCTCAATCTCTTGGCATACATTTCCCTGGAGCATAGATTAGTGCAGGTGAATGGATGGTGCAGACACTTGACCACACAAGACCACAAACTTTCCCTGTCTTCATTTTCACCACGGTCTTACAACAATCATCACGACATACAGTATCATCACAATCGTTAGTTCTGAAGTGGTGAAAATAAGTCCTGCAGAGAAAAAAACGAAACAAAATGAAAAAAAACTAATAACAAAGACGACCCAGCAGAATCAACACACAGCCGATGTGCATAACCAGTCTTGAAGTGGTTGTTATTGGCAACTACTGGCCCTTTAAAACTGCATATTCAGTAGGAGGGAAAAAAAGGAAAGACACAAAAATAAAACAGCATCCATTCAATACCACTTTCACCCACAAGGTGGCAAAATTGTACAGGGGAACTTAAGATAGATGCAACGTGCCACTTTTTTTCTTTTTTACATTGACACACAACATTGCTGAACAGAGAAGTGGTTCTTCATGTCTTTTTTTCTGTTGTTGTTAAAAGTAAAGAAAAAAAAACGTGGGTTATATTCATGTTTAACAACTGCACACGGGAGATTTTATAATAAAAAACAAAAGCTGGTAGAAAGAACTCAAGGTTTGTGTGTGGTGATGTAAAAAGATGAATGAATACAAAAAATAAACAGCGAAACGGACAAGTCGACGCAGAGACTTCCCTCCAACACTGGGACCACAGAAGAACAGCAAGTGGGGGAGAGAGAGAGAGAAAGAGAGAGAGATGGATGAAAATACTGATGATGGGCAGGAGGAGGCCTTCGTCTCCTTCATTGGTTTCTCAACGTCGCTTCCGGGAACCGCCAGCAGTTCAAATGGACACTGAGGGGTCCATTTGGTTCACTCTCTGAGTTAAACAAGCACTGAGGATTTTACAGTGTAGACTGAGGGTTCCACTTTAGTTCAGTGATTCTCACACATTTTTATTTCAAGAACCCCCCCCCCAGTTGGATATGCATTATGCCATGGACCCCCATTTGATAATAATAATAATGATACAATTAAAAAGAAAATCTCTGGGAACCCCTATCTACATTGTAAAATTCAGCATCAATTTAACTCAGAGAGTGTACAAATGGAACCGGGTCCATTTGTGGAACGAGTGAATTTGTACAAGAAAGAACGAGAGAATTTGTGCACGGGAATTTGTGAACGAGAGAATTTGTAAACTCTCAGAGTTACAGACCCGCAAGGGTCCAGTTTGGACCCCTGGTGGTCCCCGAACCCCACGTTGAGAAACAGCAGTGTGAGAGGCTCTTGTGGGAGGTGAGTGGGAGTGCAATTGGGGGGCTTTCCCAACGCGTCTCGCCTCTGCACCCCCCCCCCCCACACACACAATCCCTCCCCTCTCTCTCTCTCTCTCTCTCCTCCATCCTCATCACTCCATCCAGTCTCCCTCGTCGAACTCGGACTCGTCCTCGGAGTCGGAGTACTCGACGGCGATGCGTCGCGACAGGATGGTGGCAACGTCGTTGCCCACGCGCTCGTGCTTGGCTTCCTGTTCCCGCTGCTCCTCCACCTTCCGCAGTTGGATGCCTGGCGGGGACAACACACACACCGAACACACACACACACAAGCATTTTTATAACTATACTTGTGAGGACATCAACATTTTAGGACAGTTTATTAATGCAATTTTTATTTATTTTTGGGTGATTTTTAACCCAAACTCTAAAACCAAAAATAGCAGATCTACAAGCTCACAACGTGAGCCAAACCCTAACCCTAATTGGCTCAACGTGAGACAATTTCTCAAATTCTACTATACTTGTGGGGACATTTGACCCTCTCAAGTATAGTAATACACGTGCACACGCACACGCACACACACACACACACACACACACACACACACACACACACACACACACACACACACACACACACACACACACGGCAAGGGGGAGGGGCAGAGGAGAGGAAATAAAAATGGAACGAGAGGGAGCGAGGAGAGAGGAGGGGTGGGGGAGTAGGAAGGGGGAGGGGGTGTAGACTGTGTGTGTGTGTGTGTGTGTGTGTGTGTGTGTGTGTGTGTGTGTGTGTGTGTGTGTGTGTGTGTGTGTGTGTGTGTGTGTGTGTGTGTGTGTGTGTGTGTGTGTGTGTGTGTGTGTGTGTGTGTGTGTGTGTGTGTTGGGGGCATGGTTATAAAAGATCAGGGAGACGCAAGGTTTTAGAGACGGAAAGAGATGTGCCATTGGGAGAGAGGTAGAGTGATACGGTGAGTAGGAGGAGGAGAGAATAAAGAGAGAGAGAGATGATCTGGTTCTGTTCTTTTGGCAAAAGTGACAAAAAACTGCATCACTGTCGGGTGGAAACCTTGTATGTCCAAAACCATTCATTTTTTTATTATTTACTATTATTTGTAATTGAATAAGTGAAAATAACCAATCTACAAGCTCACAACACGTCACATCGTGACCTGTTGCGAGCTTGTAGATCAGTAATTTTTTACAACTTTTGTGCATTCATTTTTCGAAAAAACATAAAAAGTTGAAACATGGAGATAGGAGGTTTCTGCCTGACAACGACGATAAAAAAAAGGAAAAAGATTGCTGAGCAAATTCCAGCACTGTTCCATGTGCTGCAGTGCAATTTCTGTGCTGGTCTCTATGTTTATGTGGTGCTTTGTCATTTAAAATGCTGATTCAACCCGTTCAAATGTTGTTTTGGATAACTCAAAGCTATCATCAAAATGCCACATCTACATGCTGCCCCAGCTTAACTATGTACTTTCTCCTCTAAAACTGTTTTATTTACAAACTTCTTTTTTTTTACATCCGGCTCCGGGTGAGTCTGAATGAGTCAGTAAGCGAAAGTGATCATGAAAAATAAACAGAATAGCGCGACTACAGTCAAAAGTAAAAACTCGGGATTTCTCGTGCTGGCACTGAGGGTACTCGGGAAAAACTCGGGATATCTCGGGGCGTGGCACTGAGAGAGTTAAGTAAAAGTATCAATTACTCCGGCATTAAAAATGTACTTAAGTAAAATGTACTTAAAGTACCAAAAGTGGAAAGTCATTATGCAGAATGTATTAAAAAAACTTTTGAAATAGCAGATGCATTGTGAGCTTGCAGATCTGCTATTTTCAAATGGCCGAAATATATATACGGCTGAAGTGGTTAAAGTGTGTTTTGTAATAATAATCAAAATCTACAAAGTAACTAGTAACTAAAGTTTTCAAATAATTGTAGTGGAGTAAAAGTTTAATATTTAAATATCTACAAGCTCAGTACGCATGGGCTTCTGGAACGGCTATTTTCAATGTTATATTAACACATTTTGCTGGGGACCCCCTGGAACCCCCTCAAGGACCCCTGGAAGGTCCCAGGGACCCCACTTTGAGAACCACCGCCACAATTCGCCAGGCGAACGCTCCTCACAGCCCCACCCTGTCCACCCACCTTTTCGGATGGCCTCCAGCAGCACGCTGCGCGCGTCGCTGATGGGCGGCAGCAGGGCGCCCGGGTGGTGCCTCTTGCTGTGTCCCGGCTCGTGGGCGTGGTGCGGCGACGCGGACGACATGGCCGCCGCCGAGGGGAAGGACGGGATCGGCGGAGGCCCCGACGGGCAAGGGGAGGAGCTCCGCGCTCCGGGGAAGGGCAAGGGGGGCGGCGGGGGCGGCGGCGGCAGGATGGAGCCGTCCAACTGGGAGGAGCCGGAGCCCGGATGCGGCGGGCCGCCTTTGTCCTGCTGCTGGAGACGGGCCGGGGAGGAGTGGAGGGGAGGGGCCACGGGGGGCGGGGCCGGGTGGAGGACGCCGGGGGCGATCGTGAGCGGGGCGGGGGGAGGCGGGATGGCCGGGGCGTGCTGCTGCTGCTGGACGGGCAGCGGGGGGATGGGGGGAGGGGGGGTACCCCGCAGGCCGCCCGGCCCGCCGCCACCGGAGGGTAAGGGGGGAGGCGGAGGAGGGAGAGGTGGAGGCGGAGGTGGAGGGGTGTTGGAGTTGAGACCCCCCGTCCGGGCGGGAGACTGAGGCCTGCTGTCTGAGAAGCCTGAACTGGAGCTAGAGAGAGAGAGAGAGAGAGAGAGAGAGAGAGAGAGAACATTTTTCAAAAATAAGGGAAATCAACAAGCTTGTGGATCTGCCATTTTCGAAACAATCAGCTATTATCAAATAGCCGATGTACTGTATATAGGTTTAAAGTGGTTAAACTGAAGCAAGCCCAAATAAGCAACTACGCTTTAGAAACAAGGCCCCCAAATAACTAGCAACTTCCTATATTTACATGCCACAACAAGCTTATACTAAGCAGACTTGGCAACACTCCTCGCCTCAGCTGGTAATTGTTGTGGATGGAGTGTCATCAGTGGCTGACCGTTCCTTCAGGCTGTTTTCAGGCTGTTTCCCCAGCGTTCTGAGGGAGAATGTGCTCACGCACACAGGCCATCGCTAAACACCATGACGGACAAATTCACAATCCATTGTCTTTTCGCAGCGAGAAAAACTGTCCCAGGCGCGCCGCCAAGCAAACCCACAGCAACCACCTCTATCAAGCCTATGAGGCACAGTGGTAAAAATGATTTATGACTAATATACAAAGTGTATTATAATAGATGTGTAGACATGATATGGGCGAGAGGACACAACAACAGATTACAGCATGTCAATCGAATAATTGAGAAGTGAGTTTTTTTAGATATCTCAATTAAATATTCTTCTACACATTAAACACTGTACAGCAGGGGTCTTCAATGTTTTCAGGCCAAGGACCCCCTAGCTGAGAGAGAGATGAAGCAGGGACCCCCTCTATATTGTATAAAATTGTGTTTCAGATTCAACTTTTTTTGTTTACGTGGTCTGCTCTTTTTTCCCTCTACACCGATAGCTCTTTGCCAAAAATATCCGATCTACAAGCTGACCACGCCTCGCAGTGCGAGGCGTGGTCAGCTTGTAGATCGGCTATTTTTGGCTAAAGTTCTCCTCAGAAAAGGGATGCTAGGGTTCAAGTGGTTAAGGTAAAAAAAAAATCATATCACACAAAGATTTGGCGGACCCCCTGTAGTAACTCTGAGGACCCCCTGTTGAAGACCCCTGCTGTACAGTGCATCTCAATGAATCGATTAACCACTTAAGCCCTATTTTATACTTCGTTCGAAAAGAATATAAATAGGTGTTGTGTTGTATGTATGTATCTTGTTTTTGTTTATTTTTTAATTATTCATGATGCTTATATGGACACCGGCATAATTGTACTGCTGTACATATCGCTGATATGATGAATAAAAACAATCGATAACAAAAACAAAGAATGTAAATAGGACATCTCCAGGCTCACAACGTGTCGCATTGCGTTGCGTTGTGAGCTTACAGATCTACTATGTTCACTATTTTTGTCATTTTTGGAACAATGACATGCCCAAAATAGAGATAGATTATTAATCAAATATTCATATATTTTCATAATCATTTAAATCGATAGGTTCCATTAACTGCTGCACCCCTATAAATCAATGACTTGATTTCAGCCTGGCTGTCCCTACTGATCTCTCCATCCCTTCTGACCAACAAAGAGACACAAAATGACCTCTGATACCCTCGCTGGCCGTAACACTTTATTGATTCACCCCTCAGCTTCTCCCTCTCTCCCTCTCACCTCTCTACAAGACATCAATCCATTCACCCATCCATCCATTGCACCTTCTTCACCTTTCTTTTATTTTTTTTGTGTCTTTTTTTTTTTTGCACCCCGCTCCAACAGAGCAGAAAATCCTAGAACAGAGAGCGGAGCTGCAGCCCTTTGTGTGTCTTTGCAACAATACACTCTAACATAATAGCAGTGTTGCAATGCTGAATTGGAAGGTGGTTGCACTCTATTTTAAAGACGTGACGCGCACGTCGCTTAACACCTACACTACAGGTCACACAATGGACAATTGATATGCATCTAGGCTCAGTCCTATGTTAATTCGCCAGGTGTGAGTCGAGAGCCTTTGTAAACTTTGTTGAGGTGTGAATTTAAAGTCGTTTTAAATCTATGCGTGTGCCTGTGCGTGCTCCTGGTCAAATAGGTTCCTGCACAGCGTGAAAGGCCGTCCAGTGAGCATTGCACCCCTGCGTAATAGGAAGACCACTCACTGTTGACTGACTGATCTACGAGCTCATAATGCGACAATGGAAGAGTTAACTGACAGAATAATCTATAGTAGCAGCCCTACAACAACCAACATCTGATGGGATTACACATTACTGTATGTATGTACTGTATACAGTGTATGTGTGAGACTGTGTATATGCATAAGCCAGTTATGTCAGTTAGACTCCCAGTCAAACAGAATGTGTTTGTTTAACATGTTGGGAGTACCAGCTGGGGGAGATTAACAGCTGATTTACCATCACTGTTGAAATTACAGCTACGCTATGTCGTCCAATGTAAAAAACATAAAAACATGCCATGCTACGCTATGTCGTCCAATGTAAAGAACATAAAAACATGCCATGCTACGCTATGTCGTCCAATGTAAAAAACATAAAAACATGCCATGCTACGCTATGTTGTCCAATGTAAAAACCATTAAAAAAATAACATTCTACGCTATGTCGTCCAATGTAAAAAACATAAAAACATGCCATGCTACTCTATGTCGTCCAATGTAAAAAACAAACAAATGACATGCTACGCTATGTTGTCCAATGTAAAAAACATTAAAAAATGACATTCTACGCTATGTTGTCCAATGTAAAAAAAAATAAAAAATGACACTCTACGCTATGTTGTCCAATGTAAAAAACATTAAAAAATTACATGCTACGCTATGTTGTCCAATGTAAAAAACATAAAAAAATTACACGCTACACTACAGGGTATAATATATATATGTGTGTGTGTGTGTGTGTGTGTGTGTGTGTGTGTGTGTGTGTGTGTGTGTGTGTGTGTGTGTGTGTGTGTGTGTGTGTGTGTGTGTGTGTGTGTGTGTGTGTGTGTGTGTGTGTGTGTGTGTGTGTGTGTGTGTGTGTGTGTGTGTGTGTGTGTGTGTGTGTGTGCGTGGGGGGAGGGGGCTGGGGTGTCCCACCTGATCATAGAGGGTGGTTTGATTTCTCCCAGGGAGTGCATGGGTGGTGGTGGCGGGGGGTCGTGCGGTCGGGAGTACATTCTGTCCCCGGTGCGGTTGAGCAGCTCGTTCATCTGGGTGTAGGGCAGCGCCGCCAGCGAGAAGGGCCCGTCCAAATGCTCCATGTACAGCGGCGCCCTGAGCCCACAAACCATTTAACTTATTTCATTAGTTTTTCCCTCTTGTGTTTTGGTGGTCTTCCTCATGCTCCTTAACCACTTAAAACCCCATACGTTGTTGAGCGGAGTCCCTCAGGGCTCTATTCTCTTTTCCGTTCATTCTACAAAATGTCTTCTAAATCCTAATAGTTTTTTGAAAAAAACGTTTGTTTCTATATCAGTGGTTCTCAATCTTTTTCATGTCAAGGACCCCAAAATGTATATGTTTTTGGCCACGGACCCCCATCTCAAAATATTTTGTTCCAGGGACCCCCCAGAAGCAAAGATTTTAGTTACAAATGTTTGCTTTAAAAAATATATATTCAAAGATTTGCACACATTTTCACAATTTCTCAAAAATAGCAGATCTACAAGCTCATAGCGCGGCACTGAGTGCCGCGCTATGAGCTTGTATATCTGCTATTTTTGAATAGCCAAAGTGTAAAATAATGCTTTTTAGCTCAAATCTAAAAAATGACACAGATGCATCTCCCGGTCTTAATGGGTTAAATAAATATCCTCGCTGAAAATAGCCGATCTACAAGCTCTCAACGTTGTGAGCTCGTCGGTCTGCTATTTTCCGCAAAGGTTTTCCCCAGAATACGGATGCTGGGGTTAAATTCTTTTAATTCATGTTTGATTGAGAGTCTTCGCTGACCAAAGACAAACATGGTGAAAAACAGTGGTACTCAAAGTGGGGACCCCCAGGGGTCACTGAGGGGGTTCCAGGGGGTCCCCCAGCAAAATGATTTAATATACAGTCAAAATCCGTTAAACCACTTTAACACTATTTATACTTTGGCTATTGATAATAGCCGAGCTTGTAGATCTGCTATTTTTGAAAAATCGAGATAAAAAATAAATAAATCATTTGTAACATTGAACCGGCTGGCACAAAATCTTTTCAGATAGGGGTTCGTGACCTAATACGTATGAATCCGGGGCTCCTTGACGTGAAAATGTTTTGAGAACCACTGTTGAAACACACACGCACACACAGACACACACACCTGTTGTCGTGGTAGGAGGCGGAGCCGTTAGCCTCCTCGTGGGGCTCCCTGTCGTCGGGTTCGTCCTGGGCTAGCTCCGCCCCCAGCGCCAGTTTCTGCCACTCCTTCTTGCGGTCGTGGGGCGCTCGAGGTATCTTCTCTGGCTCCAGAGGACGCTCTATGGCCTTCAGCTTTAACAGGTCCAATTGGGAGGGTGATAGGATTGCAGCAGAGATGGTGTAGGATGTGATGGAGAAACAATTTGAAAAATAAATATAAATAGAGAGCGAGGGGGGCGGGGGAGGCAAGCAAGCAAACAAACAAAGAACGAGCAGAGAATGTATGGTGTTGGGAGGAAGAGAGCGAAAGACGTGAAGTGAGAGGGAGAGGAGAGAAAACAGTTCAGATTAGTGGCTGTATCCTCTACTACGACATAAATGTCAATAATAAAATAATCTGCCTACTGTTTGCCATTAAGGTCAGACAGGAGGGACACAGAAGGTTTAAGGTTTAGAGGCACACAGTGAAATCCAAAGTGTTCATTTATCTCTGATATATTAACTCAACACTCAGGATTTTTCTGTGTTGGAAAACAAGAAATGGCAGGCAAGAAAAAGGTGTTTCACAACTATCCTGTCCCCAACCTTTTTAGCGCGAACTGTAAAAAATTACATTCACTTAAAGGAGAATTCCGGACATTTTAAGTGTTATCTTTGATGTGTCGTTACTCACCTACCGACGTAAACAGTGGCATTGTTTATTTCCAGATATTCCCCTGTCGTCATATTTTCAACCTCCTCCGTTGTCATAATGGGAGCGTGTGTCATAGGGAAATTCGTCTATTATAACCGATGCAAAGTTATTTTTTTCTCTACTACTACTCATTGTGGAGTCTGATGATAGTCAAACATGCAGTGAAAGTTCCTGAGAGGCTACCGCTAATGACGAACGAGCTAACGCTAGTTGCTTGTTTCTCAACATGGCAACACCAAGTTGCCAGGTTCTGGGAGAGAAACAAGCAACTAGCGTTAGCTCGTTCGTCATTAGCGGTAGCCTCTCAGGAACTTTCACTGCATGTTTGACTATCATCAGACTCCACAATGAGTAGTAGTAGAGAAAAAAATAACTTTGCATCGGTTATAATAGACGAATTTCCCTATGACACGCGCTCCCATTATGACAACGGAGGAGGTTGAAAATATGACGACAGGGGAATATCTGGAAATAAACAATGCCACTGTTTACGTCGGTAGGTGAGTAACGACACATCAAAGATAACACTTAAAATGTCCGGAATTCTCCTTTAAGCCCTAATTAAAAATGAATGAAAATTGCCAATCTACAAGCTCACAACGCGTGTCGTGAGCTTGTAGATAAGCTATTTTCACTTCTTTTTTTTTAAAGGTTTGGACATTTCTGGGAAATCTGATTTAAGTAAGGTTTCAGATTTCCTTCTCTGGAAGTCTTTTGAAAACTTTTTTTTGTGCTTGAAAACAAACAAACAAAAAAAAAGGATATTTACTTGCGACCCATCAAGAAGGGTGCGCAACCCAAAAAAATGGGTCACGACCCTACGTTTGGGAAACACTACTGTACAAGGTTAACCGAGGATCTCCTCTTTCAGTATAATGGTCTTGATTTTGCACAGTTGTCATAGCGACAACTTCCTCTGAAGTTTTTCTTTGTGTGCATTTTAGACGAGGCTATATGGAATATTTACAGCGCAAGGCCTTCGAAGAGAGAAATCAACACGGCTGTTGAAAGAGCATAATATCTAGCTACACAGGAAAGTCGCTCCCCCAACACACACATAACTCTGGGAACAGGGAAGACTGCTAGACCATGTACAATACCAAATGACATACTGTAGTCACAATACTACATACTTTAGTCAGCCATGCTCTTCTGTAGAGGGCCATCCACACACCAAGAATTACTATCATGATAATAATACACAATTTGTTGGGAAAATCATTTTAAACAAGTACAAGCACGCACAGCCAAAGTTAAAAGGCTCGGTGCTGAGCAGAGACCATATTAAAAGAGAACAGTGAGGTCCACCCACTGGATCCAGCTCCAACTGTGTTTTGGATTTTTGGATTACCACCAAGGTGGTAGTCCAGTCAGTGTGCGGACTCTGTTCTCTTTAAAACCACTTGAACCCCAGCGTCCATATTCTGGGGGGGGGGGGGGGGGGGGGACATTGGTCTATGACTACAGGGGTTTAAGTCGTTACAAATCATTTTAACATAACGTCTTTGTCGGGTGGAAAACTCATGTCCAAAACTGTTACTTTTCAGGATTCAAATTGAAAAGATCACAAAAGTAGCAGACCAAAAAGCTCGTAATGAGCTTATAAATCTGCAACCTTTGATGCTTAGTGTGACGCTGTAGTATGATAAAGTAGTGCGTTAATTTACGAAAAAAATCAGAAGTCAGAATATGAAGATAAGACGTTTCTGCCCGACAACAACGATAAAGTGGATGGTAGATGGAGTCCCCACCACAACATAGCAACAACGACAGTAGGGAACAATATCATTGGGACACCGTGACAGCTGTTCAAAATCCACCCGAATGTAACAGGGCGTCACGTTCATCACATCACTCAGATTCAACATGTTTACATAACGCTGTCATCAGTGGAGTGTGTGGACGCTCACATCACTATCGCTACAGTTAACGTAACAGTTATCAGTCTTGGTGTGGATGAACCCTTTACTCAGCAGAGTAATGCTGGGTCTTAGCCAGAATATATCAATAAAAAGCAAATCTCTTGCACACCTACAGTACAAAGGCGACAGGTGCGTAGGAGAAGACGGGCCCACCGCACTAAAAAAGACAAAACTCTCGCACACTGTCTTCAAAGGCAAATAAAAAGTTTTAATGGGAAACAACGTTTCGGTCTGTTTAGACCTTCATCAGGTTATCTTTCTAAGATATCAGGTTATCTTAGAAAAATAACCTGATGAAGGGGTTTAAACAGACCGATTTTAATTGCATTTGAAGACAGTGTGCGGGAGTTTCTTCTTTTTTTAGCCAGAACATATCACACATTAGTCTAGTTGTCAAACACATTCCCTGTCCCAGGCCCTAGCAAAAACATGAAACCTTGAATTATTCACACACATCAGAAATCATACACAGGTACAGTAATTGTTTTGCTTCATTTTTTTTTTGGTAGATAAATCGCTAGAGTTTTCACATACCTGCCCTGGAAGGTCTAAGTACCTATAGACCTGATCATACATGCGTGGGTCCTGTAACTACAAGAACAAAAACAAGAAAACAAAAACAAAAAAAGCACAAGAGAAGCACCGGTGGGCACAAAATTAACAGGGCACAGTGTGGGCTTACAGCTCACAGCCAACAAGGACAAAACACAGGGTCGTGGATGGGATGTGTGTGTGTGTGTGTGTGTGTGTGTGTGTGTGTGTGTGTGTGTGTGTGTGTGTGTGTGTGTGTGTGTGTGTGTGTGTGTGTGTGTGTGTGTGTGTGTGTGTGTGTGTGTGTGTGTGTGTGTGTGTGTGTGTGTGTGTGTGTGTGTGTGTGTGTGTGTGTGTGTGTGTGTGTGTGTGTGTGTGTGTGTGTGTGTGTGTGTGCACTCATGTGTGTGTGAGGGACAATGGGGGAAAAAGTGCTGTTACACAGAAAAATGACAGCATGCACAGCTGGGGGGGACGTCACAACGTCACAATGCTCGGCAGGACACCGGACACGGTCTAGCGCAAACATCTCATTTAACCACTTAAGCCCCATTTCAGAGCCAGAGAAAATAACCGATCTACAAGCTCACAACACCTCGCAATGCGGCACGTTGTGAGCTTGTGGATCGGATATGTTTGGCTCTTTATGTCAAATTGAGGACATTTTGGAAGATTTTTGGTGGTTAAAACACACACAGACGTACTACAACAACAACAACAGCCCAAGCTCCGATACATACATACACACACGCACGCACATACACACACACACAGAAAGGAAAGCAAACACATAGAAAGGAAAGGAAACATCGGTACAGGTATTGAGAAGACACTGGAAGAGGAGGACAAACTACAAAAGGCATCTTTCTAGACACTGGAGAAACAAACATTCCAACACAGTCCAATCCAGTGTTAATTAACTCCTATAGTGTTTTAACGCTCTCAGAGTTAAATTAACACTAGAGGATGTTACTGTGAGTGTGCAATACACAGCAGAACACACGGCATGCCAAACACAAGTGTTGGGAGTGACATCAGGTGGTGGTGGTAGAACAAGAACAACATAGGATGCTAAACAACACACGACGGAGTCATATATACAATTTATATATCACAGTCCAACTAAACATCAGCAGCTAAAACAGTTTGCGCATACACAGTGAAAAATCCTGAGTGTTAATTTAACTCTGAAAGGGTTCATTAAAGTTAAAACAACACTCAGTATTTTACTGTAGTACGTACCCATAAAACATTCTAGACAAAGACGATAACTATTATTTTCTTTTCTTTTCTGGACTGAACATAATGCTATATGAACAGCAAGTAAAGTATACAGTACTGATGATAACAATGCAATGTGTGTACCATTTCTATTACGTTTATGTCAAAAAGGTCAAACAGGTAGGTTTAGTGGTGATGATTCCAAGATCATGTACTGCATGCGTATAACACAATGTGTGTCAAAGTTTGTGACATATTCTAGACCAGGGGTCTTCAACGTTTTTCAGGCCAAGGAACCCATAGCTAAGACTCAAGAGAGAGATGAAGCAGAGACCCACACTACATATTGTATAGAATTGTGTTGCAGATTAAACTTTTTCATAGATTTCATAGATGCTTCATAGACTTGTTTGACAGCACTATCATCAGTGTTGTGTAAATTAATGTTTTTTCTTGGTTTGTTTACACATGATCTTTTCTATTAATATGTTAGATTCATGTTCATGTGTATTTTGAGACATTTAATCACTTTTTTTTTTAACTCTACACCAAACATCTTCACCAAAAACAGCCGAGCTACAAGTTCAACACGTGAGCTTGTACAGTAGATCTGTTATTTTTGGTGAATGTCCCCTCCACCCCCAGTAAATTTAAAGACCCCCTGTTGAAGACCCTTGGTCTAGACAATTCAATAACTCAAAACACATATGAGCCTATTTTATCAGACTCAAACCATCACATCAACACGGATCCCCTTATCAATCCCATTCCTGTTAGTAGGTGCTAAAATGGATGCAGATTGTGTTTATGTGTGTGTTTGTCTGTCTGCTGTAGAGTTTTCTTGGCTGGAATGAAACAGAGCATGTGACACAAACCATCTCCCCTGAGACCACTGTAACTTCAATTATTTTCAGTGGGGAACAGGGGCACGTCCATGGGCAGGCCCACACTAGACCCACCCATTTGGCATCCAGGTCCACCCAATCAGTGAGCTTGATTTTGTGAAATAATGTAATAAATAACGCTGGGCAAGACCTAGCCGGTTGAGTGTCTAAACGGATGTACCGGAATTTGGCGGAAGTGCCGCCCCCAGGAAATGACGTTGACGCTATACAAATCTGTTTACATGCTCCGTGAATGAAACGAGTGTCGTGATTGGTCGAAAAATATACGTTTCCGGGGGAAACACGTACGACGGAAGTCCTGCCCCTATAGACACTCTCTGCTTAAGGTCGTGACCAGGCTTTTCTCTTCGCAGATGGGTAAGGCTGGGAACGAGGCTAGTCATAAATATGTCTTGTTTTACTACCAATAAAGCGGTTTTAAATCAGTCTTTATTGATAGGACTAACCTTTTTATTGTTAAGGTCTTTTAAACAATATGAAATTTGAAGCTGCACTACTATTCATATACAGAAAATGCCTCTTTTAATACAGGCTGATGCCTTTATTCGTGGTGAAAAACAAATCTGTTCGAAAATATATATTTTCATGTGAATTAATCACACACACAAAACGCCCCCCAGTGAATTAGAAAATTGTCTTTTTTCAGAATTATATAATCGTGAATGTTGGCAGGTAATACAGACATGTTATTTTGTCAGCTGATGCACATTGTGGCCGCCTCCTCACAGAACAAGCCATCTCCCCATCCATCTGGCTCACAGAATAACAATAAAGCCTGATTTATACTTGTGCCGAATACTTGCACCGAAAATGACCGATCTACAAGTTCAGAACACATCGCGCTGTGACGAGTTACAGTATGAGTAATAATCATAGTAATAATAATAATTGTGTTCCCTTTAGTTGTTGTTGGGGTATTTTGCCAAGTACATTTACACATGCCTGGAATTTGTTTTCGGCATTTACCCGTCCTGACTATTAGGAGCAGTAGATGCCATTAATACGACACCTCAGGGACACTTCGACTCATAGACTGGGTGAGCTGGGGGTCGAACCAGCGACGTTCCAATTCCCAGACAGCCTCTCTACCCACTCGGCTACGGCTGCCAATGTTTTGACATGGAACGGACGGCATCTGTCGTGGTTTCCCTAACTAATGTTAACCCGGCCCACTGCTAGCACTCATTGCTATCGAGTGTTTGTTCAGTAACAGGAGTCTCCATGTCTCTCCTGCTATTTAATAAACAGAAAATATATTTTCAGGTTGTCACCTACCTGAAAACGTATTTTCTGTTTATTAAAGAGCTGGAGACGGGGAGACACCTGTGACTGAACAAACACTATAGAAATGATTACCAAAAAATATCACTTACCCTACCTTTAAGGCTTATTTAACAAGAAGGCCATTACTAGGAAGTGGATGCAACCACAGGCACCCACCGTGGAGGAATGGATTGAGATAGTTCATGAGATCTATAGAATGGAAAAACTGTCTTTCTCAATCAAAAATCAAGAAGACAAATTCTTTGGGATTTGGTCTAAATGGACTGAATACGTGAAACCAACCCGTTCAGATTTCTGTTGAAAGACTAAACAAATTTAAGGTGTCTTTTTTCTTTCTTCCCTTTTTTCTTTTCTTTTTTGCCTTGTAAGTGTTGACCCTGTAATTGTTCTTAAATGTGCGAGATTACGTGAAGCCCCCCCCCCAAGCTGCCCGCTGCCAGATATTATTATGTTATATTTTACTTATTTTTTGTCTTTGTTTTTGGTTTTAGTTTTTTCTTCTTGGTTTGTTTATTTTGAATTTTTTAAAAAAATGTTAAAATGTTGTCATCAATGAAAAATGAACATTTCAAAAACGTATGCCTATATGTACAAAAGAATGTGTATACATATATATATATACATAAATATAAGAAACTGTCTGTACACAAGATGACTACAATAAAAAAAAAGAAAAAAAAAAAGGCTTATTTAACAATTCGATGCTCAAAGGTTTCGGGGAAAAATAGCAACACAACACGTCATGATGCTACGCATTGTGACTCACAATGCGTGTGAGCAATTGATTATTGATTGCTCGCATGATTCTTTTTTTATATTTGATTAAATCGATTAGTTGGACTAACTGTTGCACCCCTTTACAGTACACACAGTCACTCAACACAAAATCACGCACACAACATTTCAACTTCTTGTCATCCCCTGCGTTTCTAAATTGATTAAAATTAAACACACACACACACACACACACACACACACACACACACACACACACACACACACACACACACACACACACACACACACACACACACACACACACACACACACACACACACACACACACACACACACACACACACACACACACACACACACACACACACACACACACCCCTCTGTCAGCACAGTCTTCCAATTATGTTTGCACACTGCGAATGTGAACTAGCAAAAGAACAACAACAATATTGGAGCCTGCTGGGAGGCTTAGCAGAGCATGAATTCAAACCGAAATGATTATAATATGTTAGATATGATTGATGCTACTGAACAGAATTCTGTTGTGGCTTATCTTATCTTAATGCAGTTGTGTGTTGTTGATCATGAAGATACAGAAAAGAATGACGTGCAACTAAAGAGCCAAGTCATGATGCCACTATTCTCCCAAGCCTGCTCGACAGTAAAATCCTGTGTTAAAAGTGTTAATTTATCCGTTTGTAACTCTCAGCATTAAGTTAACACTGAGGACTTTATTGTGTAATCCACAGAGCACAATGAACTTTATTAGGCTGTATAAGGTGAATGTGACAACAGTGTTTCGCTGTTGTGGAGCCACTGTGCGTCAAGAAGCACGGGACGAGAGGGTAGACGGAATGGGCCGTGTATGTGTGACTGTGTGTGTGTGTGTGTGTGTGTGTGTGTGGGGGGGGGGGCAGTGGTGGAAGAAGTATTTGGATTTTTCTTACTTAAGTAAAATAGTAAGTAAAACTTAAAGTCATCAACATTTTACTTGAGTAAGAGAGAAAAAGTATTGGCATCAAAATATACAAAAATCTTTTATAATTTGTCTAACTTTTGAAGCCCAAGTATAGACGAATCCACAGACGCGCTGCCTGTAGGCAGCCATAGCTGCGGTGTCAACGCACCGCGACACCGCAGCAATGGCCGTCTACAGGCAGCGCGTCTGTGGATTCGTCTATACGTAAAATTGGGCTTAATGTATGTATTATAGTGTAAGTAGAAATTAAAGCTGTAAAAAATATTGTAGTGGAGTAAAAAGTACATTATTTGCCTCTGAGATGTAGGGAAGTACAAGATAAAAGTATCGAACTAAATACTCAAGTAGATTCAAAGTACCTCAAAAGTGTACTTAAGTACAGTACTTGAGCAAATGTATGGGGGGGGGGGGGGAGTGTGGTTGTTACAGAATGAGAGAGGCACAGACCAACAAATACAGAAAGAAAGAGTGTCTGTGTGTATGTGCTGTAAGTGTCTGCTGTTATAAATGTAGCTAATTCCAGGGGGGCTCTGTGTGCGTGTGTGTGTGTGTGTGTGTGTGTGTGTGTGTGTGTGTGTGTGTGTGTGTGTGTGTGTGTGTGTGTGTGTGTGTGTGTGTGTGTGTGTGTGTGTGTGTGTGCATGTGTGTGTGGTATTCATCTCTCATCTGAATGGATCCTGCTGTGTAAGCTCTTTGAGTGAGTGTGAGCGTGTGCATTTGTGCGAGTAGTACTGGTGTCATAGTTATGTATTTATGTGGACTTGTCTGTGTGCGTACATGATAAATAGTGGAGCATGTACTGTATGCTTGTAGTTTTTGTTTTGGTGTATGGTTTTGTGTGTTAGTGAAATCATGAAAGTGAATGAATGTGCGTGTGTGTGTGTTCGTGTGTGTGTGTGTGTGTGTGTGTGTGTGTGTGCGCGCGCGCGCGCGCGCGCGTGTGCGTGTGTGTGTGTGTGTGTGTGTGTGTGTGTGTGCTTGTGTGTGTGTGCATGCGAGTGTGCATGTGTGTGTATACTGTATATAAAATGTGACAGACTCAGCAGAAGTCCGGAGGCTATGGTGCAGTGTTGTAAAACCCCTGGGAGCCCCATTGAGGCCCAGTAGCGCCAGACCACCCTGGGGCTGATGATAACACAGCAGCCCCTAATACTGCAACACACATTATTATTACTGGTGCTCCATCTAATAGGTTTGTGTTGTATACACTTTGTACAGTAATTATCTGTGGCTTCTGTTTTCAGATGAGGGTAATTACAGTAAGGTAATCATCTGAGAATTACTACACACAGATTAACCTCTACACTACAGCACAAATTTTGGCTGGCGGAAAAAAGTTCCTCTGCAGTCAATGTTATGCGCGTGGGCCAAATTATCATAATATTTAGAATTATCATGTAGCCTGGTGGGAATAACAAAATGTGCTTGTGTGTTCATGCCATAAGGGAAATAGGAAGTAGAAAGCTAGCAAACGGAGGCAGGCTGCAATCAAGAGCAGTGCAAGGAATGGCAAATCAATGCAGCCATCCATGATTCTGCAGCTTAATCCAGCATCTAGCTGTGCAGCTGATACACGTGTAGTCATTGTTACAATGCAAATCGAGTTGACATCGACAGCATGAGAACACAGATTCTCATGAATGTGAATGAGGATAAACAGTCCTCGTGACAGAAGATTTGAGGGGAGACTTGAGAGTTATTGTTAGTTTGGGCAGCAAACAGAGCTCTGCCAGGCAAAGAGTCACCCTAAAGGAGGGCTACAACCATTCCCAAGAAACGTGCAGTCAACGTTGTGCTGATAAATAATGTGACAGGACACCTTGCAGTTAGTAGAGTGAACGATCAGTGGCTGCTTCCCAATTTAAATGTAGTTTTGTACACCTATTTCTTATTCTACCTTACAGACAGTCAGACATAAGGCCAGCTAAAGTTAGAGACTGTATGCTGTTCATCATGTACAGTATGCTAATAGGAAAGTGGGGCAAAAACCACAGTAAAGGAACTAGTGATGATTCCATAGGGGGAAGGAGGGGTCCTTACATACAATGGCAATCACGACCCTGAAGATCAACTACTTTTACTCAGTCAAGGACTCTGTCCCCTTCTTCTCCTCGTGTAGAACCAGTGGTGGAAAAAGTACTCAAATGTTTTACTTAAGTAAAAGTAGCAATACCACCATATAAAAATACTCGGTTACAAGTGAAAGGCCTGTGTTAAAAATTTTACTTGAGTTAAAGTACAAAACTATTGGCATCAAAATATACTTAAAGTACCAAAAGTAAAAGTACAAACATTTTTGAAAATAGCAGATCGACAAGCTCACAACGCGTCGCGATGAGACGCGTTGTGAGCTTGTAGATCGGCTATTTTCAAATAGCTTATGTATAAAATACGGCTAAAGTGGTTAATTTATGTTTTATGATATAATAATTTATATCCGCAAAGTAAAGTAAAAATTACCTCAAAACTGTACTTAAGTACAGTACTTGAGTAAAGTTACTTTACACCACTGTGTAGAACTGGGATGCACTCAGGGGAGGTGAGTATTGGAGGGCAGTTAGTAATAGAGGTGGTGAGTACAACAGTCTCCAGAACCAGTCAAGAGAGGACGAAGCAGAGAGGCAGCAGGCTAAACCCAGGGAGGAGGGGCACAGGCGCGGGGGCCCGACGGCAGAGGTCGGGTTGTGGTCTTACCTCTGAGGGGTTGATGAGGGGAGGAGGGGATTCAGAGGGCACTCTTATAAGGCCCTCTGGGCACACATGATAAGGCAGCTCCAGCTGCACAGAGTCAGACACAACAGAGAGCGAGAGGTGAGAAAAGAGGACCGGTATATATATATATATATATGAGAGAGAGAGAGAGAGGTAGAGAGAGAGAGAGAGAGAGAGAGAGAGAGAGAGAGAGAGAGAGAGAGAGAGAGAGAGAGAGAGAGAGAGAGAGAGAGAGAGAGAGAGAGAGAGAGATGCTAAACGTGCAACAGACAGAACCCTGTTCTTTCTCGGATGTCACACTGGGCAGGGAAACAGTGTCTCGAGTTTGACATTATTAATATCTTTTCATACCCTGTTTGAAAAGGCTTACTGTGAAATCCCTAGGCTCTCGGTGCAAAGCATGCAAGTGGCAGTGTGTTGGCCTCTTGCCGATGTGTAAAAATGGCACAGTCAGGCACATTCCTAAACTTTATTGACTATAACTCCAAAACGCCGGTCATGATTCCGTGGACCTGTGCGTGCCAGGTTAATGTTTGGAACTTTCTAAGCTACCAGTAAAAATAACCGCGTATCCCTTGCTAAAATTGAAGCTGTGCAGTCGCACTTTCCCCAAAACCCACTACTGAGCAATTACCAGGCGTACAAAAGTGCACAAACCGCAAACAATTATCTATACCATTTCGATTAGGACATTATCATAAAACTTGGATTGAAAGAGCACTTAAACCAGCCCATTTAAAATTAAATACAATGTGCAGTCACACTATAGCAATGCAATTCAATTTGTGTTAGTAGTAAACTTTTTGTTGTTGTTGCAATAAACATTTAAATTAAATGAAAAACCTTTTATCAGGGCGTGCACCTACACTATGCATGTGTATTTCAGTTATTAAATTGTGAAAAGATCTGGGCTGTGCCAGTGCTCAGTGTACGTATATGGGAATAAATAAAAGAGGATTCTTATTCGGTCAATATACTTATCCAGGCCGGCACTGTTAACCAAGTAACCGCATATATACTTTGTTTTACGTCAAATAGAAAAAATAGCATCTCTACAAGCTCACAACACAGTTGTGAGTGAGCTTGTAGGCATCTTCGCTGAATGTTCACCAGTTTTTGCAGAATGTTTGACTAAGGCATGCCCAGAACAGGGATGCTAGGGTTCATGTGGTTAAATATGGCACAAAAGCATCCTGACCGTGCTTTTAGGGACAGACAGGAGGCCCAGTGTCTACAGTATGTTGACAGTGCACCAGGCTGTGATGTGTGCATGTTGCTTGTAGCAAGGGGCCCCCTGTTGAGCGAGCCATTCCCAGCTTGTCTATATAACTGCTTCAAGAAGACCACTGCCTCCATCTCTCTCCCACAGACCTCCTCGGTTGCCATGGCAGTGGGGGGGGGGGGGGGGGCTGGGGCAATTGGGAACAGTTGATTGGAGGAGGGGGTGGGGGGGGGTTGTAACTCGACATTGTAAACTTGTGCTTGAAAGCGGTTGGTAATGGGGTTGTTATGGACATGCTCTGTGTATACTGTATGTCTGTGCAGACGCAACAATGGATGTGTCCTGGGGTAATCTCTCAAGAACAGATTCTGCACTGCGTGAGAATCTGTCGTGAAGGCTCGTCGTAACATGTACACACTGAGCTACAAGTGGGCGTGCCTTCAGATCAGGAAGCAGGCCGCGCTTTACCCAATCAAATGTAGTGGGCGGGATTCACATGTCCGTCGATCTTTCCCCCTCGAAACAAACCGAAACTAATTTAACAATAGCGTCCGCGGAGCAGACAAAACCACGGAAATATATTCACATTTTAACTTACTCTTTCATCATAGAAACAAGTGGGCTTATAACCAAAACGATCCATGTTCTCTGGGAGAAGTGGTGTTAGTGTTCCGTGTAGAAATATTGTTAGTGGGAATGAAAACATAGTCGCACCAACCGGAAGTGACGCGGCATAGGCATACACAAACACCGGTCTCCTTGTGCTCTGGCTCTACGTTTTCTTCCCCCCAGAGCCAACAGACATAGAACAAACAGCAGAGGGCGCTGTTTTTCATTTTCAGTTGGCGATGGGTTCCCAGATTGGTCCTGGGGTGACCACGGAGACATTTTGAGGCAGGCTGCCAGGCCACTATTGTAAAGAAGAAGAATTCTCGAATGTCCAAAATCGTTCCTTTTTTATTATTATTTTAACCCATTAAGGCCTGAGGCCGATTAAAAAAGAAATCTAAAAAATATTTCCTAAATCCTAACTTTTTTTTTTTTTTTTTAACCCAAAAAATATTTTTTCACGATAAAAAAAAAATAGCAGATCTACAAGCTCATAGCGCGGCACTCACTATGAGCTTGTATATCTGCTATTTTTGAATAGCCAAAGAAATCTAAAATGACACAGATGCGTTCCAGGTCTTAATGGGTTAAAAACTATTTAAAATAGTGAAAATAGCCGATCTACAAGCTATACCTGCTATGTTCACTACTTTTGTGCGACAAAGTATTTGTATGACGAAGTAGGGCATTCATTTACGGAAATAATGAAACGTTGGAGATATGGAGATATGAGGTTTCTGCCCGACAGCAACGATTTTGTTCTTAATGACTTGTCTGGCTAAATAAAGGTTGAGTAACATTTTAAAGACAAATCCTTGTTTAACTCAGACAAGACAGTAATAGAACATCGATTTTGTAATTGGAAAACATTGATTGGTCCACGACTGCACAAAAGGAGCCATGAGCGATGATAAGCAACTTGTATACAAATACACACACACAATGCTTAATATTATAGCTTAACAAAAGTGAACTACCTCACAGGACCTTTCGTATTGACCTGGCTGTCGTGCCTGCATTTCAACCTAAGCTCTCTGAGAAAGTTGGTCTAACCTGGAGCTCACTGACTGTCCATTTGAGCCACTGTGTATCAAATGTCTGGAAGGCATTTGATACTTTGTAACTTAGAATTTTAGTCCGTCACCTCCTCCCTGGTCACAAAACACACTTCAAGTTGGCTCATTGGCGTGCAGCAAGGTACAGTACTCTAGTCAATTTCACTGAGGAATGAGACATTTCCAGGTGTCTGTGAGACAGAAACTTTTTCCTTACCACTGTGTCAAGTAAAGTTATACAAAGAAATCACAGAATGGCATTCAGAAGGTTCCATTAGGTTATCTTTGATGCGTGCTGTGAGTGAAAAGCTGCAGGGACCGAGCCTAAAGCCTAATTTATGCTTCAACGAAAAGGTGTCACATCAACACTTTTTTCCGTTGAAAAAACACGTCATTTTTGTCAAGAGACACTCTTTCACCGAGGCATAAATGAGTCTTCAGAAGGCTCCCTATAGAGACCGCCAGCTCCTACCTGGTGGGGAATCAGACATTGATCTCAATGAGACACCGATGCCATCTTTCTCCCTTCCCTGAACCTCTTGTCACCCTCTCTCTTTTTCTCCTTTGTCGAACGTCTAAACCTGAGTCGTCGTCTCTTTGCTGAGTTGTGTCTTCCTGTCAGAGGGACAGACTGACTCACTGGTCTAGTGCTAATCCACTGAGAGGGATGCTAACACAGGAGCTAATGAGATTAGTCCCACTGCAGGTCTCTCCTCCCACCTCTGCCCTGCCTGCATTGCTCTTCATTTATCAACAGCTAATCGCTGTGTGTGTGTGTGTGTGTGTGTGTGTGTGTGTGTGTGTGTGTGTGTGTGTGTGTGTGTGTGTGTGTGTGTGTGTGTGTGTGTGTGTGTGTGTGTGTGTGTGCAGTGGTGGAAAAAGTACTCAAATGTTTTACTTAAGTATCAATACTGCAATGTAGAAGTACTCTGTTACAAGTAAAAGTCCGGAATTAAAAATGTACTTGAGCAAAAGTAAAAAAGTGTTGGTATCAAAATGTACTTAAAGTACAAAAAGTAAAAGTACTAAAATGTTTAAAAATAGCAGATCTACAAGCTCACAACGCGTCGCGATGCGACGCGTTGTGAGCTTGTAGATCGGCTATTATCAAATAGCCTATGTATAGAATAAGGCTAAAGTGGTTAATGTAGGTTTTATAATGTGATAATTTATACCTACAAAGTAACTAGTAACTAAAGTTTTCAAATAATTGTAGCGGAGTAAAAGTGCAATATTTGCCTCTGAGATGTAGTGGAGTAGAAGTAAAAGTATAGACAATTGGAAATACTCCAGTAAAGTAAAAGTACCTCAAAATTGTACTTAAGTACAGTACTTGAGTAAATGTACTTAGTTACTTTACACCACTGTGTGTGTGTGTGTGTGTGTGCGCGCGCGCGCGCGTGTGTGTGTGTTTGCGTGTGTGAATGAGTGAAAGGGAGCAATGGAGGCCAAGAGAGAGAAAGTGTGTGTTGTGTAACGTGACTCGGGGTAACGGAAAAAGATGGAGAGATATCAGGGGAGAGAAAGAGAGATGCTTAATTTATACGTAGTTGCGCACCAGTATTGCATGTGGAAAATAGCTGATGTAAAACGCTCACAACGCACAGCATCGTGACGCGTCGTGAGATTGTATTTCGGCCGACCTTGTAGATCGGCTATTTTTCGCACATTATAACTGACACTCAAGTAAATCAGACTAGAGTGTGCGATGCTGGAGAGGAAGTTGAGTGACACGCGGCACTAGGGAGATGAGAGGCAGAGAGAACTGAAGCTCTCTCTGTGTGTGTGTGTGTGTGTGTGTGTGTGTGTGTGTGTGTGTGTGTGTGTACGACAACCTCTCTCAGTGACACTGATTGACAGCTGGCATAGACAATCAGCTTCCAGACGCTGTACTGTTGTAGTTGTTGAATTTTTTTTCCTCTGTATTTCTACTTCATATCTCATGGTGACAGTGAGAGGGAGACGGGAAAGGTGAGCAAGAGAAATGGGATGACATGCAGCAAAAGAGCCTCAGGTTGCATTTGAACCCGGGCCAGGTGAGACATGTGAGCCATGTGTTTTCACACACACACACATCTGTGTGCTTGTGTGTGCTATATTATAGTGCTAAACTATGATATAGTGCTTATTGTTTTTGAAGCTTAGGTTATCAGTCATGTTGGTCCATTAACGGGAAAACAATGTTAAGTTCACTCCCCTTCTTCAGGTTTTTATATTACCGCACCCGCGCACACGCACACACACACACACAGCTGGGTCTTGCTATACTTGTGAGGAAGTAACCAAGTTTTGAAAAAAACGAATGCATTTTTATTGAAAAAGAAAACCTAACCCAACCCCAAGTTCTAAACTCAGAATGCCCAGCCTATCCCTAAAACTAACCATAGAACTAACCCTATAGCCTTATAGCCATCACCTTAATTATAAACCAAATGTAAATGCCTAACTAACTAACTTACATTTTGTACATAATTGCAACATTTCATGAAAAAAAGTATAGTAAGACTGCACACACACACACACACCCACACACCCCCACACCCACACACGTGGCTGCACTACCCAATGAGCTGGGACTGCTATCCCTTAGGACGGACTAAGCTCAGCATTTTTTGGTCTACCTCCTTCATCCTTGTCTCTGACAGTTTTTCCACACATGAACCCTGTATTTGCCATAATACTCATCGACCATTTATCCCCAATAGTGGTAACTCAAACCCCAAAATATGTGTGAGTAATCCGTCTTTTTTGGCACAAAGGTTTTCTAGGCCTTTCCATGGGGTCTTTCTGGCTTCCAAAGTGGCAGAGGGGGAAATTAATAAGACTTTATGAGCAAAGCCCACTGTGGCCGTTCATTATTAGAATAGACACTGTTGGGTAGGCCTGTCACAATTATTGCATAATCCCCTAATGGCAATCATTTGAGATAATCACAATTATTTTACATCATCGTCATTCATAATCGTTCCCATGTTGATGGATACATTTTCCAAAAATAGAGGAAATAGCAGATTCCCTATTTCCACTATAAAGAAAAATTGAAAGCATAAATTATTAAATATGTCGGCCGTTTCTTTGTATATTTAAGTTCTTTTTCATATCTGCCCTGTGGAAGTTTTGTTGTATTTTTCATTTATACTGTATGTTCCAATGTTAAATGCCAAAATCACAACTATTATATGTTAATCCCAATTATTTGTATGACAATTAATCGTCAAGTAAAATGTCATGATCGTGACATCCATAAAGTCCACAATGGCACTGTTGGGCCCGGCTTCAGCTGTCTTATTATACTACTCCCTCTAAACCAAATTAGGTCTGCTGACAGTAGTCATTATTCTAGGCTTTTCCTATACACACACAGAGTACATTTTTGCCCATTTCAGTGACGCCGCTCTGTGCAGCACTGCAAGCAGCTTTTTCTACCGTAGGCACGCTTTTGGATAGATATCTAGGGAAAAGACGCAATATCCATCTTACTCTGACAGTGACTGTCACCCTCGGAGTGTTTTCGTGCCTCAACAAGCTCGCTTTTGTTCAGAATCTACTGTGTGTCACATAGCATACCCACAACCATTAGAAAGCCCAAACCACCAAATTACATCCTCCTCGTACGTTCTCATTGGCTGGTGACACGACCGCAGGCAGGCTTCGATTGGCTCTGTGAGGGGATGTGGGGGGCACACACTTCCCACACATGGAGACACAAGCTGGTGTTGATTAGAGTCCCATTGAGCCCCTATAGTGCTCGGAGTGGGAGACCCCTCCATCTGCGAAGGGGCTCAGAAGGTCTGTAATCTAGGGTTTGCGGGGGAAGAGAGGCTCTCAAAGGACACGCGAGAGCACCCCCGCTATGTTGTGCCAGTGTGTTTGTTTGCAAACAAATACACACAGGGTATAAAGGCAAAACAGACAAGGCTGCTTGTGTACCTAGAAATTCCCCACTGGACCATGTGTACACGTTTGTGTGTACACATGCTTTATAGTAGACAGAGATGGTACACACAGCTCCCTGTGAGAAGCAGAGGGGGGGGGCAAGCAAAAAGCAGACGTTCCCATTCATTCTGTTCAATAATTAGACAACAGAGAACTGTGGTGAACGCGTGATGCGATACATGTATAAGTATTGTGTGTAACATTGACTCTCAGCTGAGTCTAACCCAGGCAGGAGTGTTGGATCAATAGCTGCTGAGGACACAGCAATCCTGTGATTCATGCTCACCTCTTCTTACCCCACGGAGCCTAATTAACTGCAGAACGAGTAAGTGTGTGTGTGCACGTGTGTGTGTGTGTGTGTGTGTGTGTGTGTGTGTGTGTGTGTGTGTGTGTGTGTGTGTGTGGGTGGGTGTTTGTCTGTCTGTCTGTCTGTCCTCACGAAACCACGTCCTCATTTTAATCCCCTATTATAGAGCCACCCTCTGACAGATACCGGCTCAATCTGGAAACAACCAAAAGGCAGCATCCGGGCGATGGTCTGGGTCTGCGGTACGGTTTTAGGAGAACATCCTTACCTTCTGTTTCCGCCTCTCCTTCCTCTTGTCCTCTGTGTCCTGTAGCATCTTCTCTCTCCATAGGTCGAAGAAGTAAGATGGGTTGGTGTAGAACTTGAGACCCTCCTTCCCATCATCTCTGCAGGGAGTGGGGGGGGGGGGGGGGGCAGGAAAATAGATAAAGCAATCTCAATAGGAGCATGATAGTAGTGCAGGCCTACTATTTTATTTATATGTTTGACTTTTAGGCTGTAATTCTACATAGTAAAATCAGGTAATTTATGTTATATTTATATTCTACTCTTGGGGTTAAATTAACACTTACTGTATAAAAAAGGTACACATGCTTTGTATAGAATCATGGGTTGTGTTGGTACCTGGGCATGATTTAAGTACTATTATATTTATCTGTGGCTTAGCACATGAACACAAACAAAATGGATTCTGCTGCTAGTATTAAAAAAAGAGACAAACATTACATACTGTCTGTACCAGGGCTTGTTTTTAATATATTGGCATAATGTGCTTTGTTTGCATTCGTTTGTGTGATAAAAGTGGGATTTTGAGAATCTGGCAATACAATGAAAGTGAATGGAATTGCTACTCCTAGCTCCTCGATCACAGAGCATAGGTGCAACAGGTAAGATGATCGACAATTTGGCTAATGACCAGGGAACCGATATTAATTACATGCAGTGAAAGTTCCTGAGAGGCTACCGCTAATGACGAACGAGCTAACGCTAGTTGCTTGTTTCTCAACATGGCAACATGTTCTGGGAGAGAAACAAGCAACTAGCGTTAGCTCGTTCGTCATTAGCGGTAGCCTCTCAGGAACTTTCACTGCATGTTTGACTATCATGAGACTCCACAATGAGTAGTAGTAGAGAAAAAAATAACTTTGCATCGGTTACAATAGACGAATTTCCCTATGCCACGCGCTCCCATTATGACAACGGAGGGGGTTGAAAATATGACGACAGGGGAATCTCTGGAAATAAACAATGCCACTTTTTACGTCGGTAGGTGAGTAACGACACATCAAAGATAACACTTAAAATGTCCGGATTTCTCCTTTAACATTCCATTGCAGTGCTGGGTTGGAGGGTGGAGGCTGAGATGATCAGTGGAAGGGGAGACACCTGGCCAATTGTCTCCTCACTATAAAAGCCCCACTCTGCAACAATTCTCTCTCTTCAGTCCTTCCAGGCTTCAGGCGTGGCAACACAGGAGAGCATTTCTGTTTGGTTTTGTTATGTTTATTTGTTAGGTTCAGTTCCAGTGGGCAGCATGTTTCCCTGCCTGTATCATTTGGAAACTTAAACTTATTGCTTTATTAACTTATTTCGCTATTGGTTGAATAAACTTTACACTTATTTAGTATTACCTCCGTGTCGTCTCCCCTTTTTTGTTATGGTCTCTGAGCCAGACTGTAACAGATGCCATTTGATTATATTTGTGTGTGGTGTGCATTACAACTTCATTTTGAATGAAGGACTACAGTAGAAGAACAGGGAGATAGAAAAGACCAACATCATAACTACTATGATATCTTTCTTTGGTTTTTCTTAACATCATTTCTGACAACAGAAACTTCAGGGTCACCTCTGAATAAATAAAAAAAACGAGTTGGAGAGTGAGTTATGTGTCTGCCAGCAGAGCGCCAATCTCTCTCTTCCTTCGCCCCACCTCTTCCTGTCTCGGCCGGCTCTCCATCAAGAAAACTAAATCATCTTTGTTCACAACCTGTCATGACTCATACCTAATGTCCTACATCACAATCCATTCGTTCACAGCTCTCCCTATACCTCTCTGTCCGTACTTGTGAGAGTGTGGTTGGTGGGCGCTGGTTTCCCTGTGGAGCAGTGCTAGGGCGATAGGAGCGTTGGTGGTAACTACGGGGGCGGTTGTGCAGTTATCACTTCAAAGGGTTCCTCCGACAAGAAAATTGATTATCATACACAAGTGCCCACACATGCCGCCTGGAAATGTCATATCACATCGATGCGGGAATAAGCCTCGAAATTGCCTTCCTGATGTTTCTCAGGCTTTTCCTTATTGCTCTCCTTCTCTTTATTCTCTCTCTTTCTCGCTCTACTTCATTCCCAACTGTACAATTTACACAAGTATGTGCAGAGTCATTTCAACGTAACCGAAGGCTCCCTAGTCGATAAAACTGTCCAAGACCCATTGCCGTGATGGCATTAGTAAATATCACAGGACTACGGGTGAAATTCTTCTCGGCTTTTTGGGAACCGATTACGTGAGCTTGTTTTAAACTTAATTGCAGTCTCGTTATAATAATACCGGCTTATTATTAGGTCCTAATTAATGCATCTCTTAACCGCATGAACCCTAGTGCCCATGTTCAGGGCATGTCATAATATGTGAAATATAAATAGCAGATACTGTAGGGCAAGTGTATTGAAGAAAATCACATTTTATAGTGTGTGTGTGTGTGTGTGTGTGTGTGTGTGTGTGTGCGCGCATCTGTGTGTGTGTAATTATCATTTCAGTAATTACATAATATTTATTATTTGACCACTTAATATCAAGTGGCATGTGTCACTGCCAGTTAGCCTAAAGCTTGATTGGCTTGCTGTATTAATAGTTCTGAATATGTTTAACACTACTAGTGTTAAATACAAAATAAATTTAAAAGCACCCATAGCGGTCCATTTTTACACTCTCAGTTACATCAACACTGTGCATTCCTTGCAACCCATGGTGCAAAACATTTTAGAGAGGCACATGTTGCATGAGACGTACTCAGAGCTACTAACCCCATACTCTGTGTGTCATACCATACACCAATGTTCCATCAGAACATTGTCTTAGCAGGGCGGAAAAACCTCTGAAACGTTGGAAGTTATGGGACAATAAAAATCCTCTCCGCTGAGACTATTACTAATGAAATTCCATCAGGCCCGGATGCAGCCCCTCATGGAAGGGTGTTCCGCCGTAACTAACAGCTAACCCAGGATTTACCTCACTCATAGCTGGCCCAGACCCAGGTTGCAGGCGCACGCTGTGAGAGCATTTGATGTACAATGTGTTTTGATGGCACTCTGATAAGAGCAGGGAAGAGAGAACATGAAAAGGAAGAGGCTTTAAAAGGGGAGGGGGGGTAGTTAATGATATACAACACAACAAAGGAAAGGAGCTGGAGTTCGACAGCCGGATAAGGCGAGGGTGGGGAGTCAGCGTGCGCATATGGGAGTTAGGGAGTTATTTGAGATTTTGAGTGGATGGATCATTATGCATGATATTCTCTCTGTGTATACTGTACGTGTGTGTGTGTGTGTGTGTGTGTGTGTGTGTGTGTGTGTGTGTGTGTGTGTGTGTGTGTGTGTGTGTGTGTGTGTGTGTGTGTGTGTGTGTGTGTGTGTGTGTGTGTGTGTGTGTGTGTGTGTGTGTGTGTGTGTGTGTGTGTGTGTGTGTGTGTGTGTGTGCGCGCGTGTGTGTGTGTGTGTGTGTGTGTGTGTGTGTGTGTGTGTGCGCAGCAGCAGCAGCAGCAGCAGCTGTGCTCTGGGTGGATATAAAGAATATCAGCCTGAGGAGGTGTCCCAGACAGCCTCCTGGTGTGTGACGTCAGATAGACGAGAGAGGAGGTGGAGAGGAGAGGAGAACAGAGGAGAACTAGAGAGAGGGAGGAAAACAAGGACGGACGGGGGCCGGGGGGGGGGGTCGAGAAGATCAAGATGAAGGCAGAATAAATATGAATTATTTAATCATGGGTATGAAACTGGTGCCAGCAACACTCACATTCAATCGCTGAGTACATATGAGTACAGTGCCAGCAACGCCAGGTGTCCCATTCCAAGCATTAAGCTAACCTAAGCCCACCACAACAGAATAAAAGGACCTATAATTAATTCCAGGCTTTGTTTCTTAAATATTGCGTTAGGGCCCAAAATCTTAGGTCCAGTGCCAAAATAACCCCTGAAGTTGTGTTCAATCTTTATTTTTCCAGGGAAAGTTTGCTGTGCTTTTTTCCCCTTTTTTTTCCTAGCAGCCTGAATTCACACAGTGGAACTTCTTAGCACCATTAGTCCTGCATTATTGTGCAGCTGAGATCTCAGAATTACTCAAAGGCACTTTGTCACTCAAATAATTGCGATTAACGATTTAATTGTGTTTCTGTCATTGAAAATGAATGGAACATTATGAATAAAAATTACATTTCTGTTTGGCTTTTAGGCTTCGTAAAGAAAAGTCGTAAACATTGAGTGGAAATAGCCGATCTATAAGCTCAAAGCGCGTCGCATCACGACGCGTTTTGAGCTTATAGATCTGCTATTTCCCAAAAAATTGACATTTTTTTTAAATATGATTTTTTTTTAACATGGAATTGATTATGACGATTATGCAAAAAATAATTGCGATTATATAAAATAATTGCGATTAGACAATTATGTAATAATTGTGACAGGCCTAGGAATCCTCAGAGTTTTCTTATTCACTTTCCCCATCCAGATTGTTTTTTTTCTTTTCTTACTTCCAGCCGGAAGATGTCACGTCTGTCTAACCTTTACCGCTACCACTGAACACTCTCTGTGTAGAACTATGGTGTCTGCCTAACCTTTACCAGTACCACTGAACACTCTCTGTGTAGAACTATGGTGTCTGCCTAACCTTTACCAGTACCACTGAACACTCTCTGTGTAGAACTATGGTGTCTGCCTAACCTTTACCAGTACCACTGAACACTCTCTGTGTAGAACTATGGTGTCTGCCTAACCTTTACCAGTATCACTGTGCACTCTCTCTGTGTTAGGTCTCCATGTTCCATTGTGTTTTGAACCGACACCGAAACCTTCAGCTGTCTGAGAGTCTCAACAACAGCTGACATGAAGCCTGCAACGAACAGAGAAGTGAGCCAGGCATTTAGAGACAGTCTGTTGGTCTGGTGTACACCCACGCGTGTATAATGTCAATGCCCACATATAGCAGTTAAATGCACCGACCTGCACCTGTCTCCATCCATTGTATGCGTATACGTGTGTGTGTGTGAGAATAATACAACTATATTATTCACACACAGACGCGCACAGACACACACACACACACACACACACACACACACACACACACACACACACACACACACAGGAGTGAAACCCTCTATCAGCCCTCTAGTCTCCAATGTTAAACCCTCCTCATGAAACCTGGGTGTAATCTTTAACCAAAATATGTACTTTGACTCATACACATTAAACAAGCTTGTGCAAACATACTTTTTCCTACACCACAACCTCGCAGAATTCAAATCAATGCTATCAACCAGAAATCTTGAATTACTGATCTATACACTATTTTTTTCACCTTAACTACTGCAGTGCTCTTTTCTCCTGTCTCAGCCAAGCAGCCCTATACTAGCCAGCCTGCAGCTTCATGCAAAACGCTGCATAGCAGCCAGGCTGCTAACCAAAAACCATCCGGAAATCCCCACAGCACACTAATCCTCGTCTCCCTTCATTGGCTCCCAGTAAAGCACGGGTTCTCAAAGTGGGGTCCGGAGGGTCCCCAACAAAATTAGGATCAGTTTAAAACACTTATTACCTATTTTATGTTTCAGCTATGTTTGAATGATTTTGACAAATCCCGGGCACAAAAGGTTTTCAAATGGGGGTCAGCGGCCAAATACATGAAAATGTTTGAGAACCACTGCATAGAATATAGTTTAGATACTGCTTATCACGTATACATATCACATATATACCATATATACAGGCACTGTATACATTGTCTTGTCCCTTCATATATTTCGGAACGTTCATATCCGTACTTGACCTCTCGGACCACCATCTCACTATTTATACCCCTGAACCTCCACAAATCCAAGGGTGATTGTGCTTTTGCCGTCAGCGCCCCATCCCTCTGGAAAGTCCCCAGCCCCTTCTGTTACATTAGCTGACTCTGTAAAAGGCTTAAAAACTGAATTGCCTTCCCTGCAAAGGGGCTGTAATTTATTTATTTATTGTTTCTAACTGAGTATGTGCAGCATGTTGTTTATTTTTGTATCTGCATCCTGTGCAGCACTTTGTAACTTTGTTCTAAAAAGGTGCTATATAAATAACACACACACACACACACACACACACACACACACACACACACACACACACACACACACACACACACACACACACACACACACACACACACACACACACACACACACACACACACACACGCACACACACACACACACACACACGAAGGGATCTTGTTAAGTCTTTAATCATCTGCAACAAGTCAACAGTATTAAAACAGAGACCTTGTTAAAGCCCTGTCACTTACGTGCGGAAAATAGCCCATGTACCAGCCCACAATGCAACGCAGCACAACTAAGTATAAATCACACATGTTGGTAGGAAATAGAGAGAAAGAAATTCAGACAGCGGGGTGAGAGATGCATATTAATACAAGGATGGGAGGGCAGACTGCTGTAGTGAGTAGGAGTTTTTCATGCATTATTTATCTCCAGGTGACTTGCTACTCTACATCTCCGCTCACCTCACGCCACTCTGGAAACCGACAGCCTAGTGAGCCTACAGTACCAAAATGGACAGTGCTATGAAGCACGGACGGACGCACTGATGCGCTTGGGGCACGTGTACTGTGTAAACATCACAGCACACACATAGTTGAACACGCAAAGCACAATATCAAGCGCTTGCTTTACAGAAATGTGAGCTTTGTGCACGCACATGCAATCGCATGGCAGGACTATGGGTAATGTGTGAAGTTGTGGGCAAAGGGATATTCAGTGTCTATTACCAAATGTTCATCTGCAATTCTCTGTGGTGTCCCCAGAAATGTTTGTCGTTAACGTGTACTAAAGTAGCAAATCACATGACGTGGTTAATCTATGTTAATAATAAAAGATAAAACATTATATGAAGTTGCAAGAGCAATACTTTCTAGTCAAATCTTTGGATGTTTGTTTTGAAAGAGTTATTAATTGTAACTATTGTAACTATCTGCTGCTCTGTCATTTGTTTCAATTTGTAGATATCTGTTGTTTTTCTAACACTTACTATGTACAGAATGTTTTGTCAGAGTGATTGCTATTTGAGGCGCTTTGACTGTGCGCTCACCCTCATGCCTCTCGGCAGTTTTCTCTCCTACTCTCCAGTATGGTGTATTGCTATAGTGCGAGTTTTGAAAGATAATTAAAATGAAACAAATGATAAACAATTATAGTAAATGGTAGAGTTTATGAATTATTTAGTATAGTCAATAGAGCCGTGAATTTTGTTTCCGAGACCCGTTTGGTTTCCGAGATTTGTTTCAAATGATGGACCCGGACGCCGGACCTGTGAAATTGGTTCTGAGATCGTAGTGGACCCGACATTCTTTTTTTTTTAAGACGAACCTGGACTTGTGAGGTTTGTTCCGAGATCCGGTTTGTTCCAAGATATTACAGACCCGACCTATTTTTTTATGGACCCGACATACCTAAAACGCCTTTCTAACAGCCTAGATGTCAGTTTTACGCCATAATGAAACCTAGCAGCCTACAATAAGAGACAATGACATTAAATTGCAATGTTTTTTGATGAAAAAGGAATCCATGATCGCACATGCCACGGTGCGCATTTTTATTCAATGGAGGTATAGTCTGTGCACTCTCCACTCACACAGTAGGCGCAGCTCAATTTTGTTCCCCTGCATATTGCGCTGCAGTTCTCTCAAGACAACTCATGAACGGATAAAGGACAACTCATGAAGGATAAGATATTTTTATTGAATATAAAACGAGCAATATATTTATTATGGTTTGGCGATGAATTGGATCTGCTTTGAGGTACTCTGATAAAGCGCATCTCCCAACCATAGGGACTCTGAATCCCCCGTATATAAACAGCAGATCCAAAAAGGTAGCTTGGGGTGGTGGAGGGTGAGCATCATTTTTTTTTGCAAGACAGCAGTGGTGAGAGCAGCAAGCATCAGCACGAGCAGCAGCAAAAAGCAAGCAGGGCTGAGTAGTGCAAACTTCCAGTTAACCCTTTAAGACCTGAGGCGATTCTTCAAAATGTTTTCTAAATCCTAACAGTTTTTTGAAAAGAAATCCCAAATCTTTTTTTTCAAGATTTTTCAAAAATAGCAGATCTACAAGCTCATAGCGCGGCACTCGGTGCCGCGCTATGAGCTTGTATATCTGCTATTTTTGAATAGCCAAAGAAACCTAAAGTGACACAGATGCGTTCCAGGTATTAATGGGTTAAATAGAGCGGTCTGAGAATGAAATGAGTGTGTGATTGGATTGTGTGGACGTGGAACGTGGAGCCGAGGTCGGCCCAATGGTCGGCCGCCAACAACCGCACTGAGTTCCCAGACAGAACTTACTCTGCGCATGTCTGTGCCAAGCGCGACGCTCACTCACCGGATCCTAGGTCAGTGTAACCATCCTAGCACTTCACGCTTTTTCTCTACCAATCAGCGCTCGGATCCACTCAGGTATTAGTTTAGTTTAGTTTAGTTTAGTTTAGTTTATTTCAGTCAGTCAATTTGTGGTAACATTACAGTAGGTAATAAAATAAAATAAATGTTATCAAGAAAAGATACCTACATTTCTGACCAAAAAGGTATAGGCTGAAGCATTGCTTATTACGCCTACCCTTTTACAAAACAAAGAAAAAATGAAAGTCAAAAATGGAGAGAGAAAAAGAAACAAAAAACTAAAAACAACCAAAAGAAAAAAGGAAACAAGGTACAAGGACAAGATACTTTTCTGTACATGTACTGTACAAGTATTTGTATATATGCTATGATAAATAAAGTCATACAGAAGGCACATGCCATTTATGTTTTTTTATAATTATCTATCATCTTATTTTTAAGTAATCTTTTGGATATTTTTAATGAGCTACACAATTTCAGATCTTTATCAAGGCTGTTCCACAGAGTTACTCCTTTGAATGTTGTACATCTTTGTTTTGCATTTGTTCTTGTTTTTTTCTTTTGAGTAAATGCATGTACCCCTGAGATTATACTTTGTTTGTCTTTTATGAAACATCTTCTGGATACTGTCCGATTATGTTACACATAATGATAAATAGATAAACCGACCCGGATCCGCGTGATTATGGTAAAACACGGATCCGGACCCGTATGGGTCTCGGGTCCTGTCTGTTCGGAACCGGGGGACTTGTGACTCTAATAGTCAAGTCAAGGCAATCGCACATGTACAGTATATCGGCAAATCACAAAAGAAGTTACCTCCAGGCACTTGTCATGTAGAGTAGGTATAAAGACTAAAGAGTGCTCTTTATGGGAGGGCACATAATGTTAAACTAAGCAGGGATGGCCCGATAAAGTCATCCTAAAACATGTAATTTTCAAAACTAACATATTCGTTCGGCAAGATGCTGCTGTATTATTTATATTAGACTTGGTGCCAGCAGTCTGCAAACTTTGGAAGTCAAAAATCGGAACAATACCTTTATCAAAATGTGTGGGAGGTTATTGGCCAAAAACAAAGCGTCCTGGTATAGCGCCAACATGAGGCAGATTTTTTTTTAAATAGGTTGAGTGTCTTGACATTCGAGATGTGAGCATGCAAAGTTTAACGTGGATCGGTCCAGCGGTTTACGAGATTAGCTGCGAACAAACACATGCGCACAGATACACAGAGACAAACATGGACATTGGCAACAAAAAAAAACGTAATCTCCCCTCCTGGCCTGGCCGAGTTAGAAATAAGATGCGCTCTTGACACAAAAGGCTGTTTATAGGTAGCTTTCGGGACTTTGCCGCTGACCTGTAGGGTGTGAGGATGTTGAGGGGCGGAGGCTGTTCGCAGGTAAGGTAGGTCTCCTGCAGTGGGATGGGCAGCGACTGGCGGTCAAACAGCTGCTGGTCGTGGATGGTGGAGCTCCTGAACGCCTTTCTCATAGTGATGTCCTGGAGACACACTGAGGGAGAGAGAGAGATGTTTGTTGCTAAACTCCAAATTGTGTGTTTAACATTGGAGAATAGATATGTGTGTGTGTGTGGTATCATGTGAAAAAGAGAAAGAGAATGTACAAAACAAAAGCCACATACATGCTGGCACACATACACACAAGCTCAATCACCAACTCAAGCCCTCTGTAATAAACATAATCATTGACATTTAGTTCCATTATCATCACTGCCATCAAAAATCAAATTGGCACTGACTCACTAAACACTCATCTGACTCATCTAAACACCTAAACAGAGGGAAATGTCGAAGCCGCTGTCATCCACTCATGGCCCATGCACTTTAGTGATTTGTGAATATCACGTCCCCCTACAAAAAGAAATCCACGTGGCCAGGCTGGGCTCGTCTGGGCTAGACCAAGGTCGTTTGTCACACGCTGTGGGAGTAATTGCCCTCCTTTCATATAGAAACATTTGACATTCGGAGGAGGAGGAATAACAGAGGGAAATCGATGCCGCATAGTCGAAGCTTTCAGACACAAAAAAAAAAGTTAAAAACAGCCTTGAGAAATTGCAGAGAGGATGAGAGAGAAAAAAAAGGGGAAATAAGACAGACACTCAGTAACCCTCAATCTGGCTGGGGCAACTAGAAATGGCGTTTCTTGGGAAGGGTTCCAGAGAGTTACAATCAGACCTGAATTATGCATTAGACATGCCAAGTGGGATACACTTTATTCCTTCTCCAGGGAGCGATGGCACTGTTTTAGTTACAGAGAACAGTGTAATGTGGCAGATAATGCTTAATCTGTACTCCATCGTACAGCGCTACAGCAGTATCACGCACCGAAAAACAGCCAATCTACAAGCTCACAACGTGTCACATCGCAACACATTGTGAGCTTGTAGATGGGAGACATACCTGAAGTATAAATTTGGCTTAAAAGCATTATAGTCTACCATTAGTAACTCTGCAAGAATGCTACACTATTTGAGGCGCCTTTCTCCAGATACCGACTACTGCATACACATACTTATACTGTAGTATAGTATAGATGTTCTCCCCTTAACCTTGATGACAGCAACAATGTTCTCTTCCAAATGAAGAGCTATTTAAGATCCGGTTTCCCTGTCGTCCAAGCCGTTGCCCATTTAGAATGAGAGCCATTTGCAAAGCAGCCAGTTTGACAGAATACCCCCTTTCCAGATTGCATAGACAGGCCAAGGCAATGACTCCCAGAGTTAGTGTTTAAGTAGTGGAGCGACAAGCTGCCTGAGGTGCTGCTTGACTATTAAACAAACACTATCACAGATCTGAGGTCTTGTGAAGGAGCAGAGCAGAGCAGAGAGGGGAAGAGATAATAAAACTGACATGGAAAAAGTGAGTCAGTGACAACGAAAAAATTGGTGGGGGTGAGAGAGAGAGAGAGAGAGAGAGAGAGAGAGAGAGAGAGAGCTAGAGGGTGGGTTAGACATGAAGGACTTTCCCTGACAGCTGATGGCATAAGGGAAAAACTCTAAGCGGCCTTATAGATATCACACACACAACAACACGCAAACATACTCTCTCACACACACACACCTGAAAAGGGACACTTGACGTTCTGGAGTGACAGGTCTAGTAATGGCACTTCTAAATCATTAGGGACTCTCAGCACGCTTGCTGGGCACTTTACCGCATCAGCAACAGGTGTCCTTTCAGGGTCACAGGCTGTCTAGAGCCCAGGAGTACGCACAACAAGGCAGGCCAGAAGAATGGCCTCTTTAATTCATGCCATCTCCCCCATTCTTTGCTCCCCCGAGCATCCAATACCTGCAAGCTGAATCATAATGGTATATATGAGCCACAATAGATTGCTATGTGGATAGATGGAGCGGTCTTTGTTGGAGCCAGACAGATAGTGCTGCTGGCCCACAGATAAGTGTTGTTGATGAGGGTTTTTTGGCACCGATCAACAAACACCGCTGCATTGTGTGTACAGTGTGTGTGTGTGTGTGTGTGTGTGTGTGTGTGTGTGTGTGTGTGTGTGTGTGTGTGTGTGTGTGTGTGTGTGTGTGTGTGTGTGTGTGTGTGTGTGAGAAAGAGAGACAGAGCAGCAGACGTGTCATACTGTCAGACGCGTTGTGAAATGCGGGCGTGAGAGAGTGCGCCGGACAACAAAGGGAGGGACGTCTGTGTCAGGATGGATTCGATGCAGAGTGGCCCCTGAGAACCCTCTGACTTCTGAGATATAGGCCCGCTGTGCTGATCGATACGGGAATTGCACACACAGTGCACAAACACAGCAGATGTGACCCGTGAGGGACATCTGCATAAAACACTCACTCACTCACTCACTCATCCACACCCCCATGGATGAACACATAATGTGTTGTCGAAACAACCTAATTAGAGTTAAACATCTATTCAGCAGAACTACCAAATACACCAAGTCTGGGGATAAATTTAGCAAATGTGCAATGTCTTAGTGAGTGACTGTGTGCATGCGTTTGTGTGTGTTTACGTGTGTGTGTGTGTGTGTGTTAGGCTTAGCTGTGGCAACCTCTGATTTCAAGAAGAATTACTTATCAGTGAAAAGTGGGGGATAGTTTATCTCTTTCTCTCTCTCATATCTCTCCCTCAGATACCATGATAGTATCTCGTTAATACACTCTCGACTAGAGAGGGGTGAAGAAGCCCTCAACGCACGCACACACACACACACACACACACACACACACACACACACACACACACACACACACACACACACACACACACACACACACACACACACACACACACACACACACACACACACACACACACACACACACACACACACACACACACACACACACACACACACACACACAGCGCTATCTCCTTCAACCATACCCCCCAAAAATATTCTATGAAGTTATCTTTTTTTGCATGTCTTCCCAATCCATGTCTCATAGCAGTGGAATCCCATGCATAGCCGCAGAAGATAAGGACAGGCTCAAACCAAGCTGCCTGTCAGCATGCTGCGCTGGCCAGCTTGCCTCTTGCACTTTGGCACAATGCAAATGTTGCCCTACTTCTTGTCTCCTGCACACCTCTTCCCTCTGTCTTCATACTCCCCCTGCACCCCTCTTCCGTCTCCTCCTCTGCATTCTTATCGCCACCCACTCTTTGACTCTTCTTTCTTTTGCTTTAATTCTTTCATTGCTTTCCCCTCCTTTTTGCCCTCTCCATCCGTTAATGTCAATGACCCCCATAACTCTCAGTTACAGACCTGTAAGAGTCAATTTGGAACCCCCTCAAGAACCCAGAGGGTCCCTGGACCCGCACGGAAAATAGGGCCCCTAGTCTGGTGATGAGCACTAACTCGAAACATTGTTGGTGGATGTGCCAATAACCTGCATCTAAGGGAGCTACAGTACACTGTGCAGACCTTCTTTTATGTTTTATTATAGTCTTTCTTCGGTCCAGTACCTGCTTTAAAAACATTTCTGGGATCTGCGCAGCTACTTTGTATGTATGTATTGTTTGTTTAGTGGGAGAACACAGGCAACTTCAAGCTAGCAGAAATGAATTGAAGAGAGAAGTTGAACTAACTCAATCACACGGACGCACACATCTGCAATGCAAATAAGATTGGAAGCTCCATCGTATTTGGAGGTCACAGCATTTTAACAGTGTGCTGGGCAGGCAGGCAACATATGAGCTCCCTGTCGCCTGCATCACCTCATTGCATATGCTTTCACTGTGGATCCAATGATGCTGCACCCTATGCATAATGTTATCTATTCGTGGTGTTATAGCATTATCGAGTTGTTTTATGTGTGTCTGGGTGTGCAATTCATATGTTCGTATTTAGCCTGGGCTAGCTTGTTACAGTGCGGTTTTCGCAGTTTCCTTGGCAGCCGGACAGGGAGACAGAGACGCAGAGACATAGTTTAGTCTGATGCAGGGATCACAGTGGCCCAAACATCTGGCCTTTACCCACAATGCTGTTGGATACAAGCCAAGCCTCTGGAGGACAATCAGGGAAGCTGCCTGGTAGGGGATAAGGTTCAGGAACATACATATTCAGAACGTACTACACACACACACACACACACACACACACACACACACACACACACACACACACACACACACACACACACACACACACACACACACACACACACACACACACACACACACACACACACACACACACACACACACACACACACACACACACACACACACACACACACACACAATATGCATTTCAGTGGCTGTGTTCGTGGTGTGTGTGCATGTATGTGGACAAAAGTGTCGATTTTCTTTTCTTTTCAACAAACACACAGCAAAGTAAAAAAACTGCTCATTTAACCAAGTTTCACTTTTTACACTTAAAGAGTTATATCATTCATGATTTTACTGTGTGCACCCATTCCTTCCCCGTCCAAACCTCCAGTCCTCTCAGGCCAACAGCAAGGAAAAGAAATGCCCATCCATCACCCGCTGCCGTCTGGGGCCAGAAGGACCGGGGGACTGATTGAAAAACAAAGCTACTAGGCTAGATGACAACCGGGAGAGCAAACTCCGAGACAGAGCGAGAGAACGACAGGATGATGGAGAAAGAGAGGGGTGTAGGAGAGAGAGGCAGACTACCAACAGAAATAAAAGAGAGAGAGAGAGAGTACATAGAGAGAGAAGAGTCAGGGGGGAGACCCTATAGCGATCCAATAGCATGTCATAATAGACAAACACTCTGCAAAGATATCGGCAAAAATACAAGAACATAGCGAAAAGAGCGGCTCTCAGCGAGTCATAATGCGACGCAGCGTGTTGTGAGCTTGCAGATCGTCCATTTTCACCATTTGATGTACAACAAAGCACAGTACACTATACAGGCTTTAAGTGGTTAAGAGTCTAAGGATCTCTGATGGCTTTTTGGCCTCCTATAAGCCTGCAGCCACAGTGGGTGATATAATAGTTCCATTAAATAGGGGATGCAGGCCATTAGTTTGGCTGGCCAGGGTGATAGGATTGGGTGGGGGGTGGGGGGGGGGTTGACAACACAAATAGCATTCACACACAAGATGGAGGGAGTGCAGAGATCAATCAGTGGAGGATGAGCGAGCGAGGGGCCTGGAGAGGACAACAAAGACGGAGGAGGGGAGAGGAGGAAGATAGCGGAGAGAGAGAGAGAGAGAGAGGGGCCTAAAGGTCAGTTTGAAGGACATCACCCTTTAAAGGAGGCTGCACAGAAGGTAGATAGATATGGGTGGACAAGGACACGCTCTGTGCATGTGTGTGTACATGTACAGGGCTGAATAGGCATACGCTCGCTAAGATAAAGCTCCTTTGACCTCCATTGCTGCCCCAGCAGAGCCTCGACATCCATCACACGGCCTCTCTCTGTCCCTGTCCCTCTCTCACCCTCTCCCTCCATCCCTCATGTCTCGCTCTCTCCTTTTATCTCGCTCTCTCTCACTCTCTCTCCTTTTAACTCCCTCTCTCTCTCTCCCTCTCTCCCTCCCTCTGAGAACTCCACTGACCTTCAGCTATGCACCCCGCTCATCGGCCCCTTCTGCATGCTACGCGTTGACTAATAAAACGTCTGACATTCATCATTCTTTCTGTGAAACCCCAGACTCACAAAAAAGAAAGAAAAAGAGTAGAGGAGAGAAGAGAGAGGCGTAAGCTTAATTTATGCTTTGGTGAAAAGGTTTTGTATTTTCAACAGACCGTTTAGTTTTTTTTGTTTTGCTGAAGCATAAATTAGGCTTCCTGAAAAGTCAGTGCGAAATAGGCAGAGTTCCACCAAAGCACTCTTGAAAATTGTGTGCGTGTCTGATGTGTGTGTGTGTGTGTGTGTGTGTGTGTGTGTGTGTGTGTGTGTGTGTGTGTGTGTGTGTGTGTGTGTGTGTGTGTGTGTGTGTGTGTGTGTGTGTGTGTGTGTGTGTGCGCGCGTGCGTGCGAGGGGTTGTTTAAACTTGAACCCCCTATTCTGGGGGTTTACATTTGCCAGAAATAACAGATTACAAGCTCACAACGCGTTGCAAACGCACTGCGTTGTGAGCTTGTAGATCTGCTATTTCTGGCCAAGAGATTTGGTGTAGAAAAAAACAAGAACAGACCAAGTACACACTAAGTATAGAGGGCCTAAGTGGTTAAGGGCTCCACACAGGGTTTCTTTCACACACCTTCTGGCCACACAAGGGTTTCAGGTTGAAACCTTTTCGTACAATAGGCAGAGTACGATAGCGTGCATTAATACTTAACTGTCGGATTCATAGTCTGCACCCCACCCCCACTAATCCACCTCCCCCCGTTCTTATATTCATCCTTTTTACAGTTGTGATTTATGGTCTATTCCCAGCTGCCACTTGTCCTCCTTTCATCTCTCTCCATCACTCCTGTGTGTAACACATGCCCACACACACAATTATAGAGCGTCTCTATGCCGGGGCATGTTTGTATGTTTGAAATGTGTTTTATAGGGTGTTTGTACTTAGAGAGAGAGTGTGTGTGTGTATGTGTGTATGTGTGTGTGTGTGTGTGTGTGTGTGTGTGTGTGTGTGTGTGTGTGTGTGTGTGTGTGTGTGTGTGTGTGTGTGTGTGTGTGTGTGAGCGAGAGAGATCTGGGTATTGGGGTTGAATACGCAGCAACCCAGATCCGTCATTTGTGATGTAGTGCACCACCTCATGCACGCACACACACAAGTGGGACAGCGACTAGTATCTGCTATTCTCTTTTTCACTGCTGTGATCTACATCCTCAATAATGCATTTCAAATACTGCCAATATTAACATAATACAAGCAAGCGTGTGTGTGTGTGTGTGTGTGTGTGTGTGTGTGTGTGTGTGTGTGTGTGTGTGTGTGTGTGTGTGTGTGTGTGTGTGTGTGTGTGTGTGTGTGTGTGTGTGTGTGTGTGTGTGTGTGTGTGTGTCTGTGTGTGTGTCTGTGAATGAGAGAGAGAGAGAGAGAGAGAGAGAGAGAGAGAGAGAGAGAGAGAAATAAGGGTGGCATTTACTGGAAGTGAAACCTTCAGCTAACCACACCCACAACTGTCCATCTCTCATGGATGCTGGATAGTCTATCATCTAACTCCTCCTCTCTCCACCACCACTCTCTTTTCTACATAAGAAGTGATGGCTTGGTCCATGTCATAATAAATCAGATGTCAGATGGTTTGTCAGACATCTGACAACCATTTTGAAACGGCAAACCTGAAAATATTCCCTGAAAGAATGGACTTCTCTGACGAGTCTATGTCATCGTGTGAAGTGTGCATTTTCATATCACATTTTGAATAATCAACGGAATTCGATCCGAACCCTGTCTGTAAGAGTCAAACATTCGGGTTACTTTGATTGCTGCTGACTTGTGCGCTTCTGAAACTACAGCTAAAGGATGAGAGAACTGTCCAATTACTGAGTGGCAGCAGGTTTTTTTGCACCGCTCGCTCGCAGAACCCAAACGGGCAGAAGGGAAGTGGAGCAGTGGTGAATTTATTCTCAAGAGGTCATTATCTGGATCAGTCCTCTCTTGTGGATCTCTAACCTGCAGCGGGGAGACCATTTTGACCTGGCCTGGAACATTCTGCAGTGTGAGGCTTTTACACTCCACTGCTTTTTACTGCAGTGGCCCGCGTTACGCACCCGTCCTCCCTCTCTTTCTCTCCGTCCCCCCCAAACCCCCAGCTCACTCCCCCACCCTTAAGCTGCAACTGAGCTGATCCTTATCCACTGTCTTCAGACAACAGGGATAGAAGCCGGGCTAAATTATAACACAAGCCAATGGACACACACACACGCGTGCGTGCATGGCATGCGCACAAAATCTAAAATGCACCCTTATATTATTCATGTTACTGTAATGGCTAGCATTTTGCCAGAGCAGTACAGCAGCTGGTTGTTTTGCTTCTTGGTGCTTCTTTTTTATGTTCAGTTCTTTCCTAGGTGTGTGCTGAATTATATTTGGGTCGATGCTTGGACCCCGTAGGGTAAGAGTTTGTGTGTCTGTGTGTGGCTAAGAGATATAAAGTAAGGTTCTCTCTCTGTGTGTGTGTGTGTGTGTGTGTGTGTGTGTGTGTGTGTGTGTGTGTGTGTGTGTGTGTGTGTGTGTGTGTGTGTGTGTGTGTGTGTGTGTGTTTGTTGGCACTTCAACCCCTGCAGGCTACTACGTAATGGATCTCAAGTCCCTGTATGCTGCTGAGGTAATGTGGAGTCACTTACAGCTCAGACAGGAGTGGCCTGTACAACAGACTGCCTTTATTAGATCACACGCCATTATTCAATTAGCACAGTTATGTGGACAAGGATAAGGATGAGGATGAGGAGAGGAGAGGAGAGGAGAGACTGCAGGCGAAGAAAAAACTAAAAAACCTTGGCTTTGGCTTATGTAGAAGTAGCCTGGGATCAATACCATTTTCGTGTTTCTGATCCGGTCCGGAGCGGAAATAACTTGACATTATGAGGCGGCCGGAACACGCGACCGGAACCTCCGGCGCCGTGCGCCTCCAAATGATTCCACAAGTTTAAAATGTGTTTAGTTTGGTATAATCGTTTAGTTTCTTTTGAGATAATAATCGTTTGGAGTGGACGTAGGATCGTAGGACGACTAGCGAGACTAAACTAATTGATTCGCATTATGTGGGGGAACAAAAACAATGCGACGCCAAGCGGAACCCACCACCGTAACACAATTGTTTATTTCCTTTTTTTAAAACTGGATCACACAGCTCAGTTTTAGAATGAATACCAGGCTTTCCTCCGCGGTGGAAAGCCTGGTGACGCGAGGTTAATATAGAAGTCCTTCCAATTCTCTTGGACTCCATTAAGCACTTAAACGCTCTATAGTTCGCAAACTAAAACTTAGTTGACTGGGATCAGCTCTGCACTTGGCTGGCTCTTTTTTCCCCCTCTGCACCTAATCTAAGAATAGGGATGCTAGGGTTCAACTAGTTAAACACTTAATCCGTGACATTTTCAAACACACAATTCCTTTGCTCCAACACTACATGATCTTGTATCATGGCATCAAAGCCATGCGTTTGCTCTTCATGTGGAGAACCAGGTGAGTGTATTATTGTCAAGGAGGCAGCTGGAGAACCATTGTGCAATGCCATAAACATCCCACTGGCCCAAGGGAAATCGATACGGCGCCATGGAGCGTGGCATTGCCTCGTTGTAGTCTTTCTCTTCTCCCTCTCACTACCTACTGTACCCACTATGCTCTACTCTCTCTCTCCCCCTTTCTCTCTCTCTCTCTCTCCGCCTTCCACAGGAAAACCCATTTTACCTGACAGTCCCTGCCTATTATCCCACTCCTTTTTTATTAGCGCTCGCAAACAGATTGGGTCCTCCTCCCATAGATCCAATTTCCCCCCACAAGGAGAGGCTTGTGGTGGGTGGTGGGAGAGCGAGCGCCCCGGCCAGAGTAGAACCTCTGGCAGCCAGCTCTCGCTTTCTAAACCCGGGGTTTGTTTCTGCTGGAGGATGAAAAATGACACCGCCTTATAGCTGCCTGTTCCTCTAATAATGGCCATTAACACTGCAGGGAGAGGAGATACAGTACATCCATATAAGTGTGCGCACGCACACCCACACGCACACACACACACACACACACACACACACAGTAAAAGTTGACCCATGTGAACCCGGGTCCATTTTCATATTAACACTGAGGATTTTACTGTGTGCGTGCTCATTTGTATTCAGTTACACACATGGGCATTGGCAAAGGAGGAGCTGGGGACTGGGGGAGAGGGGACAGTTTGAAAGTTTGAGAAAGTAACCTGTGTGTGTGTGTGTGTGTGTGTGTGTGTGTGTGTGTGTGTGTGTGTGTGTGTGTGTGTGTGTGTGTGTGTGTGTGTGTGTGTGTGTGTGTGTGTGTGTGTGAAGGTAACTCACGTTCCTCCTCTTTGGGGTCCAGCTGTGTGACACTGATGGAGAGACGATCGACACGCTCCTGCAGGGAGTTGACGCGAAAGGAAAAGGTGTGGGCCTCGTTGAACAGCTCCCCAAACAGGTCCTCCGCATACTTACCTACACACACACACACACACACAAGCACACACAACGTGATACAACGCATAAGCATACGCAAAGCTGTTCACAAATACACAGTACTGACCATCACAGTACTGACTGGACCAATAGTCAACTACTTTACCACTCACTTTGAAAATCTAGTTTAAATCAAGAAAAAAAACAATCACAACAGACTAGAAGCAGGTACTAATGTTTTAAATAATTTAGCTTGTTTGCAATATGCGATAATTTGGGTTAATTTGTGCGAAGAGTTGCACAGTGCAATTTTCACTGTTAATTTTACTCTGAGAGCAGGGTCTGAAATTAACACCAGCTATGTGGGTAGATCTTTCATTTGGCAAAATGAAAAAAATGGTTTTAGAAACCACCTGAGACTTTGGCGGGGTGATTTTTTATTCATTTTCTGCAACAGAATATATATGCATTGATGGTTCAGTGCTTAACAAAACATCAGCTTTGCACCAAATGTGGGTACGTTTTTCAGTTGGCTGAAAAGTACGTTTCAGAAACCACCCGACACGTTGGCAGGTGATATTGTTCTGCAACAAAATATCTGCATTGATGGTTCAGTGCTTAAGAAAATACCAGCCTTGGTGTGGCTCATAGCACAGGCACATTTTTTGCAATAAAATATCAGAATTGATGGCTCAGCAGCACGAGTATGGTTTGTAACAAAATATCAGCCTTGGTGGCGCTCTAGCTCTAGATTGATTGTTTGATTGAATACTTTATTAACAGTTTGCAAATAGTACACTGGTACGATTATACAATGGTGCTAAATGGCACCAAAAAAATACCTAAGAGGGCGTGTATGTTTCAATTGTGGTTCCATCTCATGTTCTCATCAACACACCAGTAATGTCTAGGTGTTGGAGTGTTCCATAATCCATCACTTGTCTACCTCCACTGTGCTGACATGTGCTATATTTCCTATGTGCACATACACTTTTAGACATATTTAAGGTGGACCTATCACACAATCTCCACTGTAACGCTTCATTTCCCATTGAAGAAGCATGACATTTTGTTTTATATCTAGGATCGTTTTAACGCTATTTGGTGGTTGGTAGAGTTTTGGATTGTGTAGTTACCATGCCATGATATTACTCCAAATATTGGTAAGATATCTTCAATAGTTTTTTTCCATCGAAAAATGGACAATTCAAGATATTCTGCCCTTGATTTGCATTGCATGGTGAAACAGGTCTCAAAGTCACACTTTTAGCACACAAACGAACACGAACAAAGCAGTCTGACAAGGTACGGTTCAGCCTTTTTTCCCCCTTAACGATTGATAAATGTAATATCACAGCTTACATGTGCAATAACAAACAGTGACTTGATCCTCTTCCTAATTCAAATTGTGAAATCCATTCCAAGCTGACATTTTAATAAAAAATAAAACATAAAATAATTATATAGCTCATCAATATTTGGAGTAATATCATGCATGGAAAGTTAACTACACAACCCAAAACCTCTACCAAAGTTTAAATAGTTTTAATCCATTTAAAATATATTTTTTATGCAGTGTTATCATGCAGATTAATTGTGGCTTAGTAAAACATGTTTGGCAGGTATAATTTTTCATCTACCACACATTTGGCTGGTGAGCTACTGTTAAATGAGTGTAAAATGGACTCAAATGGACCCTGATCCATTTTTACACTCTCAATGTTAAATTGAAACTGACGTTGTCAGTGTGAGTCATCGGGGCAGCTAATGTAGATGTTTCCTCATTTTCAATGGAAAAGAATGTGTGTGTGTGTGTATTTCAACATCTTGAAAGTATTTTAAATGCATGCTTTTTAGCAGTTTCATCACTTAGTTCCCCCGTGACTTTGAATTGAGGTGGGGTTATTGCGGCAGTTATAATGTCCTACTAAAAGTAGGCATAGATTTTCCTGTGCAAAGCGCGCAGAGCTGGACACACCATTAAGTTTTGGCATTCAGTGCCGTTTGCGTAGCGTGTCCTCGACACTAACCATTTTCCATTTACATGGGATTTATGTGCACCCATATAAGTGTCTGTGGTATGTGTGTGTGTGTACTGCAGTAGTGGAAAGTAACTAAGTACATTTACTTAAGTATTGTACTTAAGTACAATTTTGAGGTATTTGTACTTTACTTGAGTATTTCCAATATCCAATACTTTTACTTCTACTCCACTACATCTCGGATCCAGATATTGTACTTTTACTGTACGATGCGACGCATTTTGAGCTTGTAGATCGGCTATTTTCAAAAGATTTTTATACATTTGAAAACTTGAAAGGGGACATTCTGCATAATGAGTACTTTTACTTTTGGTACTTAAAGTAAAATTTGATACCAATACTGTTGTACTTTAACTCAAGTGAAATTTTAATTCCGGACTTTTACTAACAGAGTATTTCTACATTGCAGTATTGATACTTTTTACTTAAGTACAGCAATTGAGTACTTTTTCCACCACTGGTGTATGTACTGTATGTGTGTGGGTGGGTGTCCGTGGCACTGACTGAGGCTGCTGAGTTGGCGGATGACGTTGGCCAGAGAGACGTTGGTCACGCACTCCAACTCATTCTTGATGTTTCTGGGCAGCACCGTGTGGCACAGGTGCCTGGGCTCAATGCTGCGCTTCACCAGCGGCATCTTTCTGCAGCGATACCGCTAACCTGCAGACCTGTCAGGGGAGAGGAGAGGAGAGGAGAGGAGAGGAGAAGACGCTTTATTAGTGCACCAAGCCTCGCTTCCTTGATCCTTTATCTGTCATCATGGTATATGAAACCTATTAAGTCAGACAGAAGAGCTACTGTAGGTAGCGAGGATAGAGGGGAAAATGGCCCGCATTACATTGATTGCCTTGCTATCATTGCACCAGAATGATCACAACAGAGGAGAGGGGGTGGGGGTGCCGGAGTGGTGTGTGCGTGCGTGCGTGAAAAATCACTATTGGCAGAAATGCAGTGTGAGTGTGAGTTCACGTGGATGAACAGTTATGTAGGAGAAATAAGGATGCATAGGAATGCATAAAAAAGAGTGAAACAGTACTGTCACTATCAACAGCCATGCTGGCTGTCAGTGTTGTCTATCCTTTGTCATCCTCATCAACATCATCATCATCATCGTCATGCATCGCCTAGTTAATGTGCTGTGGCGCTCTGCCTGCCTGCTCAGCCATGCTAATGCTTTTAACCCATTAAGACCTGAGGCGATTCTTTAAAAAAATCTAAATCCTAACAGTTTTTTGAAAAAAAAATTAAAAAAAGATTTTTCAAAAATAGCAGATCTACAAGCTCGTAGCGCGGCACTCGGTGCCGCGCTATGAGCTTGTATATCTGCTATTTTTGAATAGCCAAAGACATCTAAAGTTACACAGATGCGTTCCAGGTATCAATGGGTTAAGGCTGCAGCATTGGCCTGCTTAGCCCTAATTGCCCCATTCCACACCAGTAGCGGTGCAAAAGTTCATGTATCTAATCGATATAATTGATTATAAAAAAAGTATCAATAATAGACCATTTAATAAGATAATAGATACATAATCTATCCCAAGTGAGCTTGTAGATCGGCATTTTTTTTTTTACGTTTTCAAAACTCGCAATATTTTCACCAACCCAATGCCCAGAATATAGGGACAGAAAAGGTTGAAAGTGGTTAAAAACATCGGCTGCATACTGTAAGTGCAGATACCGATCTCGTCCAAAAGGTCAAACAATGACCGACATATCTAGCCTGGCATGGCCAGACTAATATTAATATCACTGCATAGATATTAGTCTGGAATCTCTGTGTGGAACCTGCATTTCCAAGGGGCAGATAAAAGAAGAAAAAAAGACTCTTGCGATAAACCCGACCCATATTTGCATACTGGGCCCTAATTGGTGCCCCACAACTTTGGGGGCAGCTAAATCCAATCACAATCGAGCGGGGCCAGACTAATCTGCAGAGATTTTTTTTTTTTTTTGCACTGGCAGATACGTCTGGTTTCCAGGCTACGATATATCGGCCAGACCGATATATCGATCGGGCTTTACAAGGTTGTCTTCTACGGGTGGCAGTGACAGGGATTGCAGTACACAACGGGGAAAACATTAGGAGAAAACAGACAACAAAATTACTTCAGTGTTGACGATTTCAGTGTGGTATGCGTGATCCTTAATTAGTGGAGGGAGTTTAGTGACCAGCGGGGACTTTTAAACCCTTTGATAACCATACATTTTCCACAGTTTCTGTTTGCTTCTTTGTGTAATGATGAGTCTCGTCGTTCCCTATATTCACAAAAGGGTTGGCCTTTTGAAGACGTGTGCTAACAGAAAGTGACATATCTGACTAACGAGGATGAAAGTGAAAACAGACGCCTGGGAGGGTACAGACGCCTGGGAGGGTACAGGAGTGTGTTGAGAGGCAAGACAGACAGACAATTATAAAGCCCCAACAGATTCTCTCCCTGTGCGACCACACCCGTTTAATCATAATGCTAACGGGACTCTCCTTTGCAAATGTTCTCTCTAATTAGAAGGAGATCAGGTGTTGAAATGGGCCGACTGATCGACCGAGCCACGGAGAGACGGAGTCAGATGTTAAGCACACTCTAAGATTAAACGCGGATAGAAGGCTGATGCTTTTAATATCCAGACATATTCAATGCCGCCGTCATATAGGAATAGACGTGATTATTGATTTGCATCCGTGAAAAGAGAAAAATGGAGGACAGAAAAGGTTCTAGGAAACCGACCCAGCTATGGATGGATGGTGAGAGGAGGGTTAAAGCAGGCTGTTTTCTGAGGTGAGTCATCTCAGAAACAACATCTAAGAAAGGACCATAAAAGGGAAGAAAAAGAGTCACGCATGCGTCCTAAGCCTTGGTTAAAGTGGTTCGTATACGAGGTGTGCGGGCAATGTGACGGCACAAACCCAAACACAACCGCAAATCCTCGCCCACCTCTGCAATAACAAAGACACCCTCTTCTCTTGAGAGATTAATCTCACTTCTCGCTGTCTCTTCGCGCACGCACGCACGCTCTCCCTCATTCAAAACGAATGCACCTCTGTGCACCCACCTACTCGTATAAAAACACACACATGCACCCACATTCTCATGCCCACCCAAACGCCCCCCTGACAAGGACCACCTGTTGACTCATTGCATTTTTTGAAGGTCGGCAGGCCGCTTTGTCAGCCAGTGAAGCCCACACACACTTTTCACAAGGACTCAATAAGTTACGCACACACACACACACACACACACACACACACACACACACACACACACACACACACACACACACACACACACACACACACACACACACACACACACACACACACACACACACACACACAGTGGTAATTTAAGTCTGAGAGTGTAGAAATAATTCCTAAATGGACCCATCCATTTGGTTAAGTTTTTACACAGAGATTTACAAATGGAGAAAATTAAAACATTTTCAGGAAATCAGTAATCTTCCATTAGGAAGTGTGTGTAGGTGTGTGTAGACAGACATGCGTGCACACACCTACACGCACACAAATGAATGCAGTGAGTTCACACACTTTGTCCGTTTTCTCCTTCCATCTCTTCATTGAGCAAATGTTCTTGGCAGCGGTGTAATAACAATGTCATAAAGTGTCGATCGATACATTGAATATTACGATATTTTTTTTAGATACATTTAAATGATAGTAAAGCCTAAAAAAATGCCTTAACCCATTAAAACCCAGAAAGCTTCGGTGTCATTTTCGATTTTTGTGTTGGCTATTCAAAAATAGCAAATATACAAGCTCACCGTGCTGCGAGCTTGGGCATCTGCTATTTCTGAACATTTTAGAAAAATCGTGAAATTTATTTAGAAGGCGTATGTAGAATCAGCCTCAGGTCTCAATGGGTTATATTGGACAAACCTTCCCAAATAGAAGCAAAAGCAGCATGAACGATGTCAGTGTCCTAGCAGTGTGGATAAGATATATGGCACTAGGAATGGGATGATAATCGTCATCGTTTATCGTGATAAAAAAACGCTCAATGTCAAACCCTGGCCAGGCAGAAGATATCATCTCATATCAATCGCAGGCCACTGAATGGAATCCTTATCATGGCAAAATGTGCGATATCAGCAAATATTATTTCATCTGTATAATCGTATATAATATAACCATTATCTGAAGAATCAATAAGGTATTGTTACTGTATCACGATGAACCTTGTGAGTTACACCCCAGTATTTGGTCATTATTTCTGAGGATAGCAAAGAACAGGCTTTTTCTAAGGAAAAATGGATACAAAGAACCAAAATAAACGCTCTAACTGGAATGGGAAAAAGCCAAAGCAAAGGGAGAAATTCAAGTGTTTTACATGGAGGCCTGCAGTGTTATGTTATTGTTCTTTGAATAATGTATCACAACACATCAGCAACAACCCTTGGAAAATAGATTTTTGCTACAGAATGAATGAACAGGAAACAACGCCGAACATCTGCTGCTGTCCAGATTGTCCTCTGAACCCATTTACTGTGTGCGTGTGCGTGTGCGTGTGTGTGTGTGTGTGTGTGTGTGTGTGTGTGTGTGCGTGTGTGTCTTGATTGCCGAATGTATTCTAGCACTTTGGAGTCTGATTGCACATCAGGCGACCACAGACTGATAAGTCCTGGGGAGTGAAAAGACATGTTTTTGTCTGCACACACACGCGCACACCAGCACTTACGTACATTGTACAGATACAACATGTACAGACACACACACACGCACACACACGCACGCACACACGCGCGCACACACACACACACACACACACACACACACACACACACACACACACACACACACAGACAGACACACACACAACATTGGTTCAGACAGTGAGAGGTTGAGAGTTCCATATTGTGACAGCTCTGTCCCAGGTTCCCGCAAGAAATCTTTTATTAATTACCTCACTCGTTTCCCCTCCGAGAGAATTAATGAAAGGAAAAAAAGAGCAAGAAATAGTGTGTGAGTGAGATGGAGATAGAGATAGAGAGAGGGAGGGAAGGAGAGAGAAAGAAAGAGATAGAGAGAGGGAGGGGAGTGAGAGAGACAAATGGTAGTATTGGAAGTCAAGCCATGGCCTGAAGCTAAGCAACAGCACTAGACTTGATAAACCAGTCAATATAAACTACAACAACAAACCTATCAATCACCGTTGGCCCAGGCTGCATCGTTTTACATCCCACAATATGGAGCCAACATATTCTAGTCAATGCTGCACTCTGTAACCTTAAGTGCAGAACAAGCATCTTTGTAAAATATAAATGCCAGGAATCATATTGTCAGTCATATTGAGAGCCATTCATCCAATCGACTTCATGCTTGGCGGTTGAGGACCCAAAGACGTTCTCCAGAACTGGCCCACTCTGAACAGGCAGGCATGCATAGGGTACCACACTTAAGGCTGGGCAAGTAACCGGAAATATATTGAAACAGATATTTAGAACCGATAACAGACTTATTTTTATTTTATTATTTCTTGGAATCTTCGTTACAGTTTTTTTTTATTAAGGTGATAGGGATTTAATAATGCTGGTACAGGATACACCAATATATATGCACAGTATAACTTAGGCTTTTGTACACAAATGACACAGTGACAACACAGGATAAAAATAACTGCAGGTGGGTATAGGAGAGTACGAACTTAAACATTACAAATTATTGAAATTGTGTAGACATTCCAGGCCTGATATACTGTATTTTTTTTCCTCATACATCAACACAAAAAAAATTAATATATGTTTTTTATAATCGACTAAATTGTCTAATTACCGTAAATTTCTGACTATAAGCCGCGACTTTTTTCCAATTTTTCGACCCTGCGGCTTATATAACGGTGCGGCTTATCTATGGATTTTTACAGCTAACGGCCACTAGGGGACCTCCTAAATCTATGGATTTTACACCCGCGGCTTATAGTCCAGTGCGGCTTATATATGTACAATTCATTCAATTTAGCTGCTGCGGCTTATATTCAGGTGCGGCTTATAGTGCGAAAATTACGGGTAACCACTATTTTGTACTTCGTTGTAACACGGTTATGTGCAAACATTATGAAAATAGCAGATCTACTCTATCAGAGCTCACAACGTTGTGAGCTTGTAGATCAAAATAATCGTTCATTAATCGTCATGGAGGAAAAAGTTGAAGTCGAATTGAAGCCGTATTGCCCAGCCCTAACTGCACAAGTAGTCTAAAAGCTCTGTCCACTTTGTGCAATTCAACACAACATAGTATACCCAAGTCCAGTCCATCTTCTGCTTAAAGGCCTATGTTGTTAAGTCGGTGGATATGAGGCTATGATGCTCGAACAAGCATCCATTGAGATATTGTCTCCGCTTGCCCAGCAAAACAGACCGCCTACCTCCTCCTGGGACCGTCCAGTTTAATCTACCCCTCTCTAATTCTCCCAAATCTCCCTGCCGAAAAACCCGTGTTTTCTGTTGCCACAATCCCCTGATCGATATGAAAGCTTAAGCTGGCGAAAACTACTGGACACTAGCGCAACAAACACACAGGCCTCCGCTAAACAAAACACCTCTCAGAGGGATGGAAGGGTAAGAAACAAGGAGGGATGTGGACAAGAAGGAGGCCCAGAGGGAGAAAAACTAATGCGGGGTGAAGAGAATAGGGAGGAGTGGAGAGCCATATGGAGAAGAACATTTATTTGTAAGCTGTAAAATCCTAATACGGTCCCTTTTGTTCCATTTGTACACTCTCAGAGTTAGTAACACTGAGGAGTTTACGATGTTGTGGAGGAACACGAGGAACAAGTGAGCTGTGGGAAGTACGAGAGAGAGAGAGAGAGAGAGAGAGAGAGAGAGAAAGCAGTCAAATGATAGAATGGGGAAGGTCGGAGGAGAAAGAGCATAAAGGGACAAGTACTACACAAGAACCAGCCCAGCGGCCTCGTGGTTGAGTGTCCTCCCTGAGATTTAGAGGTCGGGGGTTAAATCCCTGGCCGAGTCATACTTCAAAGACTATTTTTTTTTTAAAAACGGTACCCAGTTCCTCCCTGCTTGGCACTCAGCCTTAAGAGTTGAATTTGGGGGTAAGTCCCTGTGACATACTAGCATCATGTCCAAGGGCTGTACTTGTTCATCAAGCTGCCTCACGCTAAGGAAACAGGAGAGACAGGCTCCTGTATTGTGTGCTACTACATGCCTCATAAAACCATTGGTTCCCTGGGCAACTTACTTAACTACACAACACATTTTGAGCAAGCGCATCAATGCACATAACGAGACAATGCCATGGCATCGATGATGGCAACCTAACAGAGCTTAACCAGGTGCAATCTCTAAACAAAGGTCAACTGCATAGGCAAGGACACTCAAGAAGCTGCCCTCAATCCGTCCGTACCGGTGACAACAGGGGCTTTAATGAGAAATCGATCGATAGGAAAGTTCACACAGCGGTGCATTCCACAGCAATGCACAAATATGGGGGCGATAATTGAGACAAGCCAAAAAACGAGACACTTCAACGTTAGACACGGAGGTGCTTTCAAAACCACTAGGCTATTTAGTTTTTCTTCCAACCTTTATTGATCAAGGGAAAGTGTTGTGCTGCTGACCACGCATGCTCTTTGTCAGCACTGCACTGCTTGCTTCATGTTTATCATTTCACAAATGCACACATCTGCCCAAAAGTTCTGCCTCGTTGGTCACTGGACAAGGTCCACTACATCATTCTGTCATTGGCCCTGCTCAGGGCACCTTGACAGAAAATGCTTAAGCACCTCTAGACTTAGTGACCTGGACCTGAGTTGGCTCTGTACTTGTACAGTTTTTTTCCCTGTCTACATCAAATATCTTCACCCAAAAAAAAGCGTGCTATTTTTGCCTAATGTTCCCACCAGAATATGGATGCAGCTGGGTTTAAGTGTGAAAGTGTGAATGTCACTCATCACTCACCATGTTTGACCAAATATCTACCACTGGGCCGTAAATATGGGTCGCAACTTAGTAATATATAAATATCCATTTTTATTTACCTTTCCTACATTTAGTTTTTCTAAATAAAACTTTCAGAAATTCAAAACAAATGTTTAAAAAAAAACAGAAATGTTTAAAGTAGCATTTTCCCAAATAGTGACAATAGATAGGCTATTTCCACTATTTTTAAAATGGGGCTTAATATGTCACCAAACGTATCATATATGATACACACATTACACTGATTTTTTAATAAATCAGTGTAATCAATACTTGGACCAAGAACCTGTTGTATCATATCTGACACATCCCCACTTCCCCCTGGACCATACCATTTGCACTGCAGGTAGTTACAGAGCCTCAGGTGGTCTGACCCAAAATGGCTGCCATCAACTAAACAGGAGAGGTTGATGCACTACTAACAAACAATTATTTTTTAAGCAGTTCGGGTACGTTTTCCTAGTATATCTTTACTAATATTTTGAAATAAGTGTTGGATAACTTGAATGCACTTAAGAGCTCTCAAAATTTAGCATTTGAGTTTGTTTTTTATGATGTCTAAAGTGTTTGTATCATATTTGATACTACAGGTCTATAGTCCTTTACGATTTGTATCATATTTGATACTACAGGTCTAAAATAATTTTTTTTGTAATGTTAAAACCGACTTGATTTTTTTTTTTGTTTCAAAATGTTATCCCACGATTTTGTAACCCTATTTTTTACACCCAGTGCCAATCTCTATGTAATCCTGGGCACTACACTCCCTCTGCCAACCTAGGGAGGCCAGGGCCGAGCTCATGCCTCCTTCAATGCATGAGAGCTAACTGACCTTCTTATCACCTGACAGGGGAGAGTTTCCCTGGTTGGACGTAGCGCGTGGAAGGAACACGTTATTCCAACCAGTTCCTTTCCCCTCCATCAGGCGCCCCGGCTGGCCAGGGGGAGGCAGTAAAACCGACTTGAAATACCCCTTTTAATACCCCTTGTATCAAATATGATACAACAAATAAATGATACAAAGGAATGTTTAAAAAAATAAAACAAAATCAAAAATGTTTTAGGACCCAATAAAGTGTCCCTTTTCAAAATTTTGGAATTTTCTGACCTTTCCTTCATAGTTCAGGTTCTAGAGGGTTAAGTGGATCATTCACAATGTATTGTTGTAAGTTTGGGTCACAGGAAGAAGCTCTCTTTTGGGTCTAAACGTTAGGGAACCCCCTGGTCTAAGGCATTTAAACCAGAAAACGTCTGGTGACAGCAGGCCCTGCTTCTTTAACATTTGGGGTTCCATTGTTCCTACTTATAATTTAAGAGCTTTTCCAACTGGGCAACAAACAATGAAGCTTTTCCTTAGCAGAGTCAATTTCATTTTCAGCTAATAGTCAATCAACGCTCACAGACCCGGCCCCGCACAGTGTAGCCGGCCAACTCCTTGCTCCATAATGGCTCATCGGGGGATGAAATCTAACAAGACGTCGTCTACAGCTTCCAGATGATTGCTCCGAGTCAGAATTTCGGACCAATCAGAGACGGACCCTGCACGATGCCTGTTCCACTAAAAAGTGGGAGCCGGGAGCGAGGGGAACATTTAACATGTGGAAAATGTGTCTCCTCCTCCAACCATTTATTTTGTATTAAATGTAAAGCTGCTGAATGAGAAACGTAACTGCTCTATCGTTTAACCCATTGAAACCGGGAACGCATCCGTGTCATTTTAGATTTCTTTGGCTATTCAAAAATAGGGCTACGAGCTTTTATATCTGCTATTTTTGAGAAATCTTGAAAATGTGTGCAAATATTTGAATATATCTCTGCTGTCTGGCAGAAACCAGCTAACTCAGCTAACATTTTTCAGGAAATGAAAAAGAGTTAGGAGTGGAGTTAGGAGGTTTTGTTCATCAGTGATAAGAACAGCTGAATGGTCAGCTCACAATGAGGTTGGAGGTCAAAAGGGGGTGGAGCCTGGAGTCAGCAAAACCAGCTAGCTGGAGTTAGCTTTTGTTAGAAAGTTTGACGATCCAATGGAGTTAGCTGGTTTTGTCAGAAGCGCTTTTTAATGCTTTTCATTGGTTCAATATTTTTTTTACCAACACACAGACATAAAAGGGTGTTCAATGGCCCTGATTTATGGAAAAAAATGCAAAAGCGTCAAATTGGAGTTTTAGCTGGTTTCTGCCGGACAGCAACAATATATTTTTTAAAGCGAACATTTGTAAAATATTTAGTTCCAGGGACCTCCAAAAGCAAAAAAAGTTACAAATGCTCAAGATGTTTCAAAAATAGCAGATCTACAAGCTTGGTGCTGCGCTATGAGCGTGTAGATCTGCTATTTTTGAATAGCCAAAGTATAAAATATGGTTATAGCTCAAATCTAAAATGATACAGATGGCGTTCCTTCCCGGATTGAATGGGTTAATCGCTGATTCACTTTCCTTTCCTTTTCTCTTCTCATTCCGTCTCTTCACATGTCCTCAGAGAGAAATACAGGACTGACCACCACTGAGGGCCACACGCGGCGGCTCCTGTCCATGACACACATCATCATCACTAATCAGGGACCGGTCAAGCGTTGATGAGCAGGGCGTTATTACCTATATATTACCTATGCAATCAGTGCCTCCACTTTCTCTTTTCATCCCCTTTTACTCAGTGTA
>NC_137616.1:28418303-28500022 GCF_963280865.1 Gymnoscopelus braueri | reverse complement strand
ACGACATTCCCCCCACGAAAGAATTAAACTTCTTTCGCAACCAGGTATATTGAATAAAACAGTTTGCAAGAAAAACATCAAAAAACAACCTTCTTCCCACTTACACCCCCCATGACCAATCAATGGCCGAAACCTAAACAAAGGACATTTAGGAAGAATTAACATCAAACATCACATCAGACAGAACAACTTAGATACAGGCATCGAGATTACATCGAGAGACAAACTGTTCCACAAAATCAAGCAATGTCATCAATATTTAGTAACGGATCGACTAACAACAGACGCGTGTGTCATGGATCACATGATTTTCGACTGATACCGAAGGCAAAGACAGGAACTATTTAACAAGGACGAATGACATACAATAGATGTCATTGTGACTGGAGAGCTAGGACGTGGCTTCTGTGTTCATGATCTGAGAAGGATCCTGGAGGAAAGCGCGTTATTGACACATTAACGCATGAGCGAATTAACCGCGAGGTGTGAATGAGCTGCACGCAAAGTTGTGTGTCCTCTCTCTCTCTCTCTCTCTAGTTACTAGTTACTGTAGTTACTAGTTACTTTTCAGATATAAATGATGATATTATGAAACATACATTAACCACTTTAGCCCTATTTTATACATAGGCTATTTGAAAATAGCCGATCTACAAGCGACGCGTTGTGAGCTTGTTGATCTGCTATTTTCAAACATTTTTGTACTTTTACTTTAAGTACATTCTGATACCAATACTTTTGTACTTTTACTCAAGTACATTTTTAATTCCAAACTTTTACTTGTAACAGAGTACTTCTGCATTGGAGTAGTGATACTTTTACTTAAGTAAAACATTTGAGTACTTTTTCCACCACTGATTAATAATAGCTCCGATAATATATAATAGTTGTCAACTGTGATCTGCACAGACTCTCGGTTAGACACCGTTGTGCTGGAGAAGTATAACTCTCGGTTAGACACCGTTGTACTGGAGAAGTATAACTCTCGGTTAGACACCGTTGTACTGGAGAAGTATAACTCTCGGTTAGACACCGTTGTACTGGAGAAGTATAACTCGGTTGGACACCGTTGTGTGGAGACTCTGTCGCACACGTTGTAGCAGCAGCAGCAGCACACCCCCCACCCACCCCCCCCACACAACACACTGTTAGGCTACGCTACACAGAGAGAGAGAGAGAGAGAGAGAGTGAGACGGCTCCTCACACACACACACACACACACACACACACACACACACACACACACACACACACACACACACACACACACACACACACACACACACACACACACACACACACACACACACACACACACACACACACACACTCGCGCACAGAGAGAGAGAGAGAGAGAGAGAGAGAGAGAGAGAGAGAGAGAGAGAGTGAGACGGCTCCTCACACACACACACACACACACACACACACACACACACACACACACACACACACACACACACACACACACACACACACACACACACACACACACACTCGCGCGGCACAAGGGAGGCGGCATGTTGTGGAACCCATCATCCAGGAGAATAACAGGAGGATAGATTCCATAGCCCGAAGGGACAGTCATGTGTCTGATTGGTTGTTGTTGGTTGTCAGGGCAATATCACAACCAATCGGTGGACGGACATTTAATGATGACGGGTGTTTCAGACCCTTTTTTAGCAAACCCGCCTCCTTTTTCCAACAGACCAACCAGACTTACCCAACCCCGCCCCTTTTTCACCGACGCCCCGCCTCTCTTTAAATAGCTTCAGAGGTTAACTCCCCGTTTTGGCCATTTGCCTGTTATCTGCGTGTTAGACTGGAGCTACTCTCAAAAAAATAAATAAAACAAGCTTAAAAAATAAAACTCAGAAAACCTTATTCAGGGAAAATACATACATTCTCCCTCCCCAATCAGCGCGCAGGTCTCTCTGTTCTCTTTAAACTCTAGGATAAAATATTACACAGCAAACAAACTTTGAATGCTGACAGAATACAATTGAAATATAAATCACACTAAAGATGCACTTCTCCCTACCTTTGTCCCCCCACGCCGAGCACCAAACTTGTAACCAAAGATAGAACTTTTCGAGTACACCTATTAATTACACATGATAACTCCAACGGAGATGCCTACATTGATAACAGAAGACAATGTTTCTTCAATTAAATAATAAAACACAAAGTAAACTCACATTAAATACAAGAGACCAGAAAGTGAAACAACAAAAATCCTCACATCACACTTTTACGCACGGCAACAAAAGAAACGCTCCGTAGTTTAAATCACTTCATCACCAAAAATACAACCTCTTGTCCCGAATGTTCATTGTTCTCATCTGATAATGCTGCTGTTGTAGTCTCTAGCTCAATGTCCACGCACCCAGCAGAATAGCCGAGCGCAGGGCCAGATGGTTCCATTGTCTTACAGCCAAAAGATAGCCCTCCATGCTCACCTCTCCTCCCCCCACGGACAACTGCGACACAGAAAGTTGTCCGCACCGCCGTCTCCACAGCCATGAGAAGAGTAGAGCAGTGGAGTCGTGTAGCCATCTGAGATCTGGTCATGAGCGGTCGCAGTCATCACAGCGTAGCCGTTGTGAGGTCCTTCATAATAGTAGAAATCCAGGTCGCGCCGACGCCTCCATGGTTGCTCCGCGGTGGTCCTCCTCGCCGTAGGAAGACACACACGGGTCCGATTCTCCGCACAGGCCCGCATCACGGCCACCTCAAAATACACAGGTTCTTTAATCGAAGCACACACCGAAAAGCATGCACAACGATGGAGCTGGCTCGCCATTTGTCGTATATGATGAGGCATAAACTGCAGGTTAGCAGGCTTGTAGTTGTTATAAGAAGAGGAGAGAGACGTCAGGTTACCATGTTTCCAACTCATTCATTTATTCCCTAAAGACCACAATAAGCATCTTAACAGCAGATCAGAGAGAGCCAGAGAGCCAGGAGCCGCAGCTCCCTCCAGCCTCACGGCCTGGCAGTACTAACCTCAAGTCACATTGTAGTTCACTTTTATGCACTGTATTTCACATTTACATTAGAACACAGACTGTGGGGTGGGGGAGAGCCCCCACCTGTTGATTAAGATCTTTGAACATTAGGTGACATGATTTGCAAGTGCCCGGAGGAAGGGAGTGGTCTCCCCAATTGGGAATGCTAATTCCACCCCCCACCTGGCCAGGGCCATCAGCCACCTCTGAATAAGCTCTCCTGTGTACAGGCCAAAGTAGACTTGTGAAGCAAACATGGCTCTAGATTTGTACATTATGTTATGAGGAGTTTTACTTGCATACTGTCATATAAAATATAGCAAATAATACGACATGAACAACACCGCCTTCCTCTGGTGGAAATGAATTTCACTGTGGTAAAATGTACGCACATGACGTTGCTCTTTCTTCCGCTGATGGATTCAATGAGCAGAGCAACGGTATGCTGGTGTTTACAACTCTGCTAAGAATCATATAAATAAAGTCTTATATTCCTATATTAACTGTAATCTGTACACACGGTTAAACATATGACCAAACCAAAGACCAAAAATAAATATTCACCGGGACCAAGATTCAAACCCAGCTAGTTGTGGAACTTCAGCTTTTCTCTCGCACCACCAGACATTTCAAACACTTAATCAGGGGTCTTCAACAGGGGGTCCGGGACCCCTAGGGGGTCCTCAGAGCTACTATAGGGGGTCCGCCAAATCTTTGTGTGATAGGATTTAGTTTTTTTACATTAACCACTTGAACCCTAGAATTCCTTTTCTGAGGGGAACATTAGCCGAAAATAGCAGATCTACAAGCTCTCAACGCCTTGCGCTGCAAGGCATTGAGAGCTTGTAGATCGGCTATTTTTTGGCAAAGAGGCTATAGGTGTGAGGGGAAAAATAAAGTAAAGAAAGTAAGAAAATAACTTTAATCTGAAACACAATTTTATACAATATAGAGTAGGGGGTCCCTGCTTCATCTCTCTCTCAGCCAGGGGGTCCTTGGCCTGAAAACGTTGAAGACCCCTGCTTTAGATGTTTGAAGTTAAGACCTCTCCCCTTGACAGGTTGACTGAATCTCCAAATACATCCACTAACTAATTTCTTAGTTTTATGACCAAAACTATAGCAGTTTTAATCAGACAGAACTATACTATTTTTTTGTAATCAAGTACAGTGGCTGTTATTGACACTTTGGAAACATTTGGTGGCTATAGAGTTTTCAACTAGTTTCTCAAACAGTGTGTGTTTTAAAAACACAAATCTTGTATGGGGGTCCACTCCTCATCCACGGCCAAATGCATTAATTCGGGGGTCCTTGACATAAAACAATGCATAATTTTTTTTCAGCCAGCAGGTGTCGTGGCAACAACATGATTGAGACCACTTACTGAGGTCTGACCTGGACGTCGTGTAGACGTCGTAGGCACGGCGTATCAGCGTTGTATAAGATGTCTGGTTGTTCTTTGTTTTTTTTTGTGGTTTCTGAGGTCTGACCTGGACGTCGTATAGACGTCGTATGAACAGCGTGTCGGCGTTGTTGTATGGATGTCTTTTTGATGGATACAGTGGAACGTCGTCTGACTTGGACGTCAGTGTTGCTATATTTTGTGACAGCAATAAGCAACCAGGTCTAGGAAAACAAGACCACAATTATAAGCAACCTACCTGCATATGCATCGCCTATTATCTACAAGCTCACAACGCGTCGCTTGTGATCTGCTATTTTCAAACACTCTTGCAATAAAATGTGCAATATAATATTGAACTTTTTACTTTGACCAAAAATAAATATTCACCGGGACCAAGATTCAAACCCACAATCTTCTAGTTGAGGAATCTCAGCCTTTCTCTTGCACCACCAGGCATTTATAATACTAACGATGTTTGAAGTTAACACCTCTCACCTTGACAGAATGATTGAATCTGCAAATACATCCACTCATGATCAAGGTTCATTATGAGGGTTAATTATTTTGGAATCCCTTGAAAACCAGATGCTGCATGATCTCAAGGGGCTTACCCAGACCTGCCAATCTCAGACCGTCCGATAACAGGAGATTTTATTTCCCAGGGGGAGGGGGCCCTTGACCACGCTGGGGGCCCCCCCCCCTGGGATTTTTTTTATCAGGCTTTACTTACATAGGATCCATTAAAAAGTTAAAAGTAGCAATAAAAGAGCCATATTTAATAATGAAATTTTGCTGGGGACCCCCTGGAACCCCCCCAAGGACCCACTTTGAGAACCAATGCTTAACGCTTTTTGAAAGTCCTGAAGAAAAAAAAAAAAAGACTTGCGCAACAAAAATCAGCAAGACACACCATCTCCGGTTTACTTCCCATATCTGCATAGTCTCGCGTCTCGCGTAGCTATCTGCGTGAAGTGGGCGGACGCCTTTTTAGGAGACAGGAAGCAGGTTGGCGTCCGCCCACTTCACGCAGCTCCCACGGGTCTACTATCTTTTTTCGCCTTTATCATAAAGGTTGCTGGACAATATATAGAGGATGAAATGCATCATTTATTAAATAATATAAAGGTAATATCAAATACATTGTAGAAAATGAGAGACATGACGCTTTATTAGCAAGACAGTCTTTTATTATATTATTCCTCATTTTGCTGGTTTCCCCTGAAACCCCTTTACTGCTACAGAATAGAACTGCATTAAAATCTCTGCTGATGATGTGGCCATATAGCTGAATGGTTAGAGAGCCTGCCTGGCAAGCCATAAACTCCAAGTTTTATCCCGGGCCTCAGCAATGTGTCAAAGTGTCCCTGAACAAGACACTTAAAAGAATAGTTCACCCAAAAAATACTTATTTTCGATCAATTACACACTCCATGAAGCCTTGAATTCATGGAGATTTTTTTGTATATATGTCTGAGCACAGACTCAGACATATTGGTTGGATCGGCGGTGCCACGTAGGTGTGAGGGTAGAACCGGTCGTCTGTTACGACGGAAAATTGTTCAATAAAAAGCCACCGATAGGATTAAAATATCCGATCGGTGGCCATTCTCTCATAGAGTTATATTTTTAACTCTATGGTGTCTCCACGTGGTGTCCTTGGTGGCACTTTTTGACACAGTTCACACAGATGCTCTGTTCTGTTGGGTCACAGGTGTGACACCTATGGGAACAGATTATATCAGTCATGAAACAAAAAGGACTGTGAGACTTGAATAGAGATTACATAGCTTGACTGTGATTATCAACTCAGATAATTATGGTACATGTAAACATGACAGATGGTACTGCATGAAAGGTTGTTGACACACTGACCTATACTCACAGCCTTTCCTATTCTGGGGTCTGGTGTGGTTGGTTCTCTGCCATAGAGAGGCGGTGGAGAAAAGGCCTCTGGGCGCTCCCCCAGGTACAGAGAAGGTGTGGAAGGGTGTCTAGGTTTGGACTGGGGTGGTAACTCCTGATGTGACGGACGGGGAGCAGTACGGGTAACAGGCCGTACTGCTGGGGTGTTCTTGTGTCGTTTTCGAGTCAGACTACCATTCTGTCTGAACGTTTTCCCTCACTGGTCACAGGAGAGGGGCTTCTCTCTATTATGAATTATCTGGTGAACTATGAGATGACTGCTGGTGGTGAACCCTTTCCCACACTGGTCACAGGAGAAGGGCTTCTTGTGAATTCTCTGGTGAACTATGAGATGACATCTCTGTCTGGGGTGGGGAGGTTGGGTGGTGCTATTGCTTTGGTGGGGGGAACCAAGGCAGGGGTCCTAGGGTGCGGGAGAAGGCCAGGCCCAGGGTTAGGGTTAGAGGTTGCGGCGGTGAAAACTGTCCTGTTCTACCATGAACACTGAAATCATGTATACTTTAGACCATTTTTCTGTATTTGTCTCTGAGATGTAGTGGAGTAGAAGTAAAAGTATAGAACATTGTAAGATACTCCAGTAAAGTAAAAGTACCTCAACATTGTACTTAAAGGATCTACACCATGAATTTAAAAAAAATATTTGATATTTAATATCATATGGTGTATGTCCCTCAAACCTTTTTCAAAAGGTTTGAGCCTAAATCATCACTCAGATATACTCATCCCAAGTCAATTGTCTCTGGCTTATACAGCACTTTCAGCTGCAATACCAAAACGTCCTCTTGGGCAGGGGGGGGCTACTGAGCAATTCTGTTTTTTATTAAACAAAAATTATTTAAAAAAAAAAAAAAAAGGAAAAATTCTGCATAAAAAGAAGCATCTAAGAAAAATACAAAATCGAAAAAAAAACACTTTGAACATTTTTTAACAATTCCACCAAGTGTTTGAGGTGCCTGTTTCACCCACTTCCGGGGGGCGGAGCCAAAATCCGAGCCCGAAGTATTTGTTCGTAGACCCCCACTTAGGGGGGGTAGAAAAAGTTTCGGAGCGATTCGGGCACTTTTCATTTAACATTGGGTTTGCCATCATTGATGTTTGTGACATCAGAAACATTTCCATTCTGAGATCGCCTGTTCAGACACGCCCATTCTGGAAATCCATGAAATGAGAAGGAATGACTGAATTAAAAAAAAAAAACATTTTTTTGGGTACAAGAGACACTGGGGACCCCAAAAAATACAAAAAAACAAGAAAAAAATGATTTTCATGGTGTAGACCCTTTAAGTACAGTACTTGAGTAAATGTACTTGTTTAATTTACACCACTGCCTAACGTAATTATTCAATGCAAAACTGTTAAGCTCTGTCATGATGGTACCACTGGTCTTCTTTACTACATATTACTGGCTTTGACATTGTGTTTGTGCCATCTCTTTATCTTTGCAGACCATGTCTTTGTAGTAGGCCTAGTGTCTACCCTTGTTTGCTAGTACTCTTGTATCTCCATCCATCCAGATTATTTGTTAACCCCAGTCGCCTGTGTTGTGTTGCCCCAGTTTATCCCTGTGCACACACGCACACGCACACGCACACACTCACACACACACACACACACACACACACACACACACACACACACACACACACACACACACACACACACACACACACACACACACACACACACACACACACACACACACACACACACACACACACACACACAGTTGAACGATACATATAGGTCACCACCTTGTGGTGAATGTTTGGAAGTACAGCTAATCCACCAGAACTTGGTATTACAGTAGTGCTGTACATCCAAATATTTCTCAAATTTCCAACAGTCGATAAATATTTCAACATGAAAATGACATCCCCTTGAAATAATGTGGAAGAAATGATGATACTGACATGATACTGGCCATGATACTAACCTAGCTCTGGTCCATAGCGTTAGAAGGAGTTCTCCTTACTCCTTATATAACGCTATGGAGAGCTAATACTGACCATGATACTACTGACGCGATACTGACGATGACATTACTGACATACTAACCATGATACTACTGACATGATACTGACCAATAATAAATCAACCATAACTCCAACCCTAATTAACCACTAAATCTAGCCAAATCTCAAATTCTACTGTATTTGTGGGGACTTTTGGCCCTCACAAGTATAGAAATAAAAGTGTACACACACAGACAGACAGACAGACAGACAGACAGACAGACAGACAGACAGACAGACAGACAGACAGACAGACAGACAGACAGACAGACAGACAGACAGACACACACACACACACACACACACACACACACACACACACACACACACCCCACACACACACACACACACACACACACACACACACACACACACACACACACACACACACACACACACACACACACACACACACACACACACACACACACACTCTCTTTTAATAAGCTTCCTCCTAGCAGGGTACTGTAAATGTGAACAGAACATTGGAAATGTATTCAGGTTATAATCCTTGCAGATCCAAGCTGAAATATTAAAAAGGCACAGATGTCATTTGCCATCCTGACATAAAAGCTGAAATCCCCAAAGCTCATTCTACATTGCTGGCTTTAGGGGGAGAAAAGCCTGCCTGGATAATAAATAATAAATGTCCAATGTTGTTTGTATAGAGATCCATATGAGGCACTGACAGGCGGCTCTATTTCAGTGGTTCTCAACCTGTGGGGATAATCAGTTGTTCTCAACCTGTGGGGATAATTTGGGGACCCCCCTATTTTGGGGGATCCCCAGATGATTAGCTTAATGTGCAACATTGTTTTCTCACTCAACAGTAAACAAACCAACATACAGGATAAGTGTATACAGGGTATCTGCACATTTCTAAAGTTACAATGTAATGCATTTTAAGACCCTTTAAAGACCTCTAAAATGAAAATAATGAATATAAATATATATAAAACCATTACTGCATCAAAAGTAATAAACAAACTATACTACCAAAAAGGGTTAAACATTGGCCAAATTGTCAAATATTAGAAGCAAATTTTCACAATTATCTGTCTGTGGTGTCAAACTAAATTTAATGCCTCAACTCCTACAATTCCAAGTGCTTGTCAGGGTGGGGGGGTCCCCAGTTAAAATACGATTATTTTGGGGGTCGTGCCCTGAATAGGTTGAGAACCACTGCTCTATTTGACTACAAGAACTAAGCAAACTGTGTTGTGCCTGAAACGTATTTCACAGGTTCTGGATTTGTTTCCATTCACTACGGCCCAGTTTAAGATAAGGTTCTCAGAACCTAATTTGGGCCTTGCTCAGGTGGTAATACTAAGCCTGAGTTGAACTCAGAAGTTGTACTTCCCAAAAAAGTGAAAATATATTTAAAAAAAAGTATTTTCTTTAAAACCTTTTTTTTTTTTAAGTTTTCATTGTGATACCGATAAATAGGAACTTAAAGTGTACTGTGTTTGTTCCACTGATCCAAGCCGGAACACAATCGATTGACAGAGCATTAAAATAAACATGCTCTGAAAATGCATGCCGTCTGTCAGCTAGCTGGGTGGGCCGTGAGCACTTTCAATATGTTCAAGTGGACCCTTATCCAGGAAAAGTGTTATGTGACATGTTGCTTGACAAAAAAAAAATGTTTTCAACATGACAAAAACTCAACAACACACGTCAACACTTTTGTTGTTGAAAATATGCCATTCTCTGCATACTGTAGGCAGCATACTGTAGGCTTGGAAGGGGCAATCAAAGGCAAATTCCATAACAACTAAGGCTGAAACATAACATTAGATTTTATTAATTCAAGCAAACTGTTACAGTCAACAGTTACATAAGTTACATGGTACAGTATACAGTATTGATCTTTTCTTCTTCTTTTTTTCTTTCTTTTTAAACCAGGGTTCCTTTATTCCACCCCCTCCCCATTTGTCCCCAAACATAGAAACAGCTAATCCATACAAGCGCAGGCAAGTAAGTAGTAACAGCACGATACATTCATCAACTCAACAATAAGTTTTTTTTTTGTACGAACAATAAGGCAAGTAGAAGAAATAACAAACAAATGAAATATAAGGACGGCAGACATCTTCAATTAGGAGTCAAAGAAAGGCATAAACGAATCCTTCTTTCTTCTGAGGCCTCAAAAAAGGTGGCATTACACATGTAGACAAACCATGGCCTTTTCAATTCTTCAGGGTAACCGTAAACTGCTCTAGAACCCAACGAGGTAAGGCTTCTTCTCGCTAGCCAGACAGAAAAAAATAAGAGTCCAGGGTATCTGTGGGATAAGCTGCCTTCAGTAGAATGAAGTGATTTGTACCTGGAGTCGGCTGGACACTGCATTGATCCACAGGCCTTTCAGCACCACATTTATGTATTCAAACCACTGATCTAGAAAACTAGAGCCCGACCGAATTTGTGAGTCCGATGCTGATCCCGATTTTGGAGGGTCCTGGACCACTGATTACCGATATTTTAACCGATATTTTTGTCAAAAATTGCAAAAAGTTTCAAATCAATTTGAAAAACTTCCGATTCAAAGTTTCTATTTTGAAAATGTAACAAACAAATAAATAAAAATAAACACAAATAACCACTCAAGCCCTATAAAAAATAGCTAACCTTCTATCTTTGAAAATGTTTGAAAATGTTAACTTATAATGATTAGGACACATCAGCTGTATAATTGCCGACACCGATGTCGCCAAAAAAGAAAACTATTGGCCGATATATCGGCCAGGCTCTAATTCGAACTTCTATTTCCCATATCCTTTCTTTCCCACAGCATACTGTATATTTGCCAAAGAGACCGAAGACCGCGCTGGACATAGTGTATACTATCTATCTATCCCACGTGAGACTACTTGTTATGGCCATACGGACACGGGGAGAGGAAGGTAGCGCAATATACGCAAACCAATGGCTCAATAAGGTTTATTTTGACATTACCCCTTAATGTCAAAATGAGCTTCGGTTGGTCTTTAGGGACCCACAGAAGGAAAACAACATCTCCCTCAATCTCTTGGCATACATTTCCCTGGGGCATAGATTAGTGCAGGTGAATGGATGGTGCAGACACTTCACCACACAAGACCACAAACTTTCCCTGTCTTCATTTTCACCACGGTCTTACAACAATCATCACGACATACAGTATCATCACAATCGTTAGTTCTGAAGTGGTGAAAATAAGTCCTGTAGAGAAAAAAACTAAACAAAATGAAAAAAAAACTAAAAACAAAGACGACCCAGCAGAATCAACACACAGCCGATGTGCATAACCAGTCTTGAAGTGGTTGTTATTGGCAACTACTGGCCCTTCCCTTTAAAACTGCATATTCAGTAGGAGGGGAAAAAAAGGTAAAGGAAAGACACAAAAATAAAACAGCATCCATTCAATACCACTTTCACCCACCACAAGGTGGCAAAATTGTACAGGGGAACTTAAGATAGATGCAACGTGCCACTTTTTCTTTTTTTCTTTTTTACATTGACACACAACATTGCTGAACAGAGAAGTGGTTCTTCATGTCTTTTTTTCTGTTGTTAAAAGTAAAGAAAAAAAAACGTGGGTTATATTCATGTTTAACAACTGCACACAGGAGATTTTATAATAAAAAACAAAAGCTGGTAGAAAGAACTCAAGGTTTGTGTGTGGTGATGTAAAAAGATGAATGAATACAAAAAATAAACAGCGAAACGGACAAGTCGACGCAGAGACTTCCCTCCAACACTGGGACCACAGAAGAACAGCAAGTGGGGGAGAGAGAGAGAAAGAGAGAGAGAGATGGAGGAAAATACTGATGATGGGCAGGAGGAGGCCTTCGTCTCCTTCATTGGTTTCTCAACGTCGCTTCCGGGAACCGCCAGCAGTTCAAATGGACACTGAGGGGTCCATTTGGTTCACTCTCTGAGTTAAACAAGCACTGAGGATTTTACAGTGTAGACTGAGGGTTCCACTTTAGATCAGTGATTCTCACACATTTTTATTTCAAGAACCCCCCCAGTTGGATATGCATTATGCCATGGACCCCCATTTGATAATAATAATAATGATACAATTAAAAAGAAAATCTCTGGGAACCCCTATCTACATTGTAAAATTCAGCATCAATTTAACTCTGAGAGTGTACAAATGGAACCGGGTCCATTTGTGGAACGAGAGAATTTGTACAAGAAAGAACGAGAGAACTTGTGCACGGGAATTTGTGAACGAGAGAATTTGTAAACTCTCAGAGTTACAGACCCGCAAGGGTCCAATTTGGACCCCTGGTGGTCCCCGAACCCCACGTTGAGAAACAGTAGTGTGAGAGGCTCTTGTGGGAGGTGAGTGGGAGTGCAATTGGGGGGCTTTCCCAAAGCATCTCGCTTCTGCACCCCCCCCCCACACACACACACACAATCCCTCCCCTCTCTCTCTCTCTCTCTCTCTCCTCCGTCCTCATCACTCCATCCAGTCTCCCTCGTCGAACTCGGACTCGTCCTCGGAGTCGGAGTACTCGACGGCGATGCGTCGCGACAGGATAGTGGCAACGTCGTTGCCCACGCGCTCGTGCTTGGCTTCCTGTTCCCGCTGCTCCTCCACCTTCCGCAGTTGGATGCCTGGCGGGGACAACACACACACACACCGAACACACACACAAGCATTTTTATAACTATACTTGTGAGGACATCAACATTTTAGGACAGTGATTTTACTAATGCACTTTTTTTTTTTGGGGTGATTTTTAACCCAAACTGAGTCTAAAACAAAAAAACAGCAGATCTACAAGCTCACAACGTGAGCCAAACCCTAACCCTAATTGGCTCAACGTGAGCCAATTTCTCAAATTCTACTATACTTGTGGGGACATTTGACCCTCCCAAGCATAGTAATACACATGCGCACGCACGCACGCACGCACGCACGCACGCACGCACGCACACACACACACACACACACACACACACACACACACACACACACACACACACACACACACACACACACACACACACACACACACACACACACACACACACACACACACACACACACACACACACACACACACACACACAGCAAGGGGGAGGGGCAGAGGTGAGGAAATAAAAATGGAACGAGAGGGAGCGAGGAGAGGTGGGGGAGTAGGAAGGGGGAGGGGGTGTAGACTGTGTGTGTGTGTGTGTGTTGGGGGCATGGTTATAAAAGATCAGGGAGACCTGATTTTAGAGACGGAAAGAGATGTGCCATTGGGAGAGAGGTAGAGTGATACGGTGATTAGGAGGAGGAGAGAATAAAGAGAGAGAGAGATGATCTGGTTCTGTTCTTTTGGCAAAAGTGACAAAAAACTGCATCACTGTCGGGTGGAAACCTTGTATGTCCAAAACCATTCCTTTTTTTATTATTTACTATTATTTGTAATTGAATAAGCGAAAATAACCAATCTACAAGCTCACAACACGTCACATCGTGACCTGTTGCGAGCTTGTAGATCAGTAATTTTTTACAACTTTTGTGCATTCATTTTTCGAAAAAACATAAAAAGTTGAAACATGGAGATAGGAGGTTTCTGCCTGACAACGACGATAAAAAAAAAGGAAAAAAATTGCTGAGCAAATTCCAGCACTGTTCCATGTGCTGCTGTGCAATTTCTGTGCTGGTCTCTATGTTTATGTGGTGCTTTGTCATTTAAAATGATGATTCAACCCGTTCAAATGTTGTTTTGGATAACTCAAAGCTATCATCAAAATGCCACATCTACATGCTGCCCCAGCTTAACTATGTACTTTCTCCTCTAAAACTGTTTTATTTACAAACTTCTTGACATGGAAAAACAACAACATTTTTAGTCATGGTTCGACTTCGTCGTCCATAAATTTTCCACAGCTGGAAAACACAGTGGAAGTTAACCTTGGACTCGCTCATAAAATAATACATAACAGCTTCTCTTGCTCTATCTGCCTGAAAAAAACATTCAATCCAGTTCAGACAAACTATACGTCTTCTATGCTGATAACACTGGCAGCATGGCACTGTACAACACCCCAGGTTGTTGCAGAGATACATGTAACTACATTTAACCAGTGGTGAAAAAAGTATTCACATATTTTACTTAAGTAAAAGTATCAATTACTCCGGCATTAAAAATGTACTTAAGTAAAATGTACTTAAAGTACCAAAAGTGGAAAGTTATTATGCAGAATGTATTAAAAAAACTTTTGAAATAGCAGATGCATTGTGAGCTTGCAGATCTGCTATTTTCAAATGGCCGAAATATATATACGGCTGAAGTGGTTAAAGTGTGTTTTGTAATAATAATCAAAATCTACAAAGTAACTAGTAACTAAAGTTTTCAAATAATTGTAGTGGAGTAAAAGTATAATATTTAAATATCTACAAGCTCAGTACGCATGGGCTTCTGGAACGGCTATTTTCAATGTTATATTAACAAATTTTGCTGGGGACCCCCTGGAACCCCCTCAAGGACCCCTGGAAGGTCCCAGGACCCCACTTTGAGAACCACCGCCACAATTCGCCAGGCGAACGCTCCTCACAGCCCCACCCTGTCCACCCACCTTTTCGGATGGCCTCCAGCAGCACGCTGCGCGCGTCGCTGATGGGCGGCAGCAGGGCGCCCGGGTGGTGCCTCTTGCTGTGTCCCGGCTCGTGGGCGTGGTGCGGCGACGCGGACGACATGGCCGCCGCCGAGGGGAAGGACGGGATCGGAGGAGGCCCCGACGGGCAAGGGGAGGAGCTCCGCGCTCCAGGGAACGGCAAGGGGGGCGGCGGGGGCGGCGGCGGCAGGATGGAGCCGTCCAACTGGGAGGAGCCGGAGCCCGGATGCGGCGGGCCGCCTTTGTCCTGCTGCTGGAGACGGGCCGGGGAGGAGTGGAGGGGAGGGGCCACGGGGGGCGGGGCCGGGTGGAGGACGCCGGGGGCGATCGTGAGCGGGGCGGGGGGAGGCGGGATGGCCGGGGCGTGCTGCTGCTGCTGGACGGGCAGCGGGGGGATGGGGGGAGGGGGGGTACCCCGCAGGCCCGGCCCGCCGCCACTGGAGGGTAAGGGGGGAGGCGGAGGAGGGAGAGGTGGAGGCGGAGGTGGAGGGGTGTTGGAGTTGAGACCCCCCGTCCGGGCGGGAGACTGAGGCCTGCTGTCTGAGAAGCCTGAACTGGAGCTAGAGAGAGAGAGAGAGAGAGAGAGAGAGAGAGAGAGAGAGAGAGAGAGAGAGAGAGAGAGAGAGAGAGAACATTTGTCAAAAATAAGGGAAATCAACAAGCTTGTGGATCTGCCATTTTCGAAACAATCAGCTATTATCAAATACCCGATGTACTGTATATAGGTTTAAAGTGGTTAAACTGAAGCAAGCCCAAATAAGCAACTACGCTTTAGAAACAAGGCCCCCAAATAACTAGCAACTTCCTATATTTACAAGCCACAACAAGCTTATACTAAGCAGACTTGGCAACACTCCTCGCCTCAGCTGGTAATTGTTGTGGATGGAGTGTCATCAGTGGCTGACCGTTCCTTCAGGCTGTTTTCAGGCTGTTTCCCCAGCGTTCTGAGGGCCGCGTGGGAGAATGTGCTCACGCACACAGGCCATCGCTAAACACCAAGACGGACAAATTCACAATCCATTGTCTTTTCGCAGCGAGAAAAACTGTCCCAGGCGCGCCGCCAAGCAAACCCACAGCAACCACCTCTATCAAGCCTATGAGGCACAGTGGTAAAAATGATTTATGACTAATATACAAAGTGTATTATAATAGATGTGTAGACATGATATGGGCGAGAGGACACAACAACAGATTACAGCATGTCAATCGAATAATTGAGAAGTGAGTTTTTTTTAGATATCTCAATTAAATATTCTTCTACACATTAAACACTGTACAGCAGGGGTCTTCAATGTTTTCAGGCCAAGGACCCCCTAGCTGAGAGAGAGATGAAGCAGGGACCCCCTCTATATTGTATGAAATTGTGTTTCAGATTCAACTTTTTTTGTTTACGTGGTCTGCTCTTTTTTCCCTCTACACCGATAGCTCTTTGCCAAAAATAGCTATTTTTGGCTAAAGTTCTCCTCAGAAAAGGGATGCTAGGGTTCAAGTGGTTAAGGTAAAAAAATAATCATATCACACAAAGATTTGGCGGACCCCCTGTTGAAGACCCCTGCTGTACAGTGTATATCAATGAATCTATTAACCACTTAAGCCCTATTTTATACAGTACTTCAAAAAGAACATAAATAGGTATGTGTTGTGTTGTATGTATGTATCTTGTTTTTGTTTCTTTTTTAATTATTCATTATGCTTATATGGACACCGGCATAATTGTACTGCTGTACATATCGCTGATATGATGAATAAAAACAATTGATAACAAAAACAAAGAATGTAAATAGGACATCTCCAGGCTCACAACGTGTCGCATTGCGTTGCGTTGTGAGCTTACAGATCTACTATGTTCACTATCTTTGTCATTTTTGGAACAATGGCATGCCCAAAATAGAGATAGATTATTAACCAAATATTCATATATTTTCATAATCATTTAAATCGATAGGTTCCATTAACTGCTGCACCCCTATAAATCAATGACTTGATTTCAGCCTGGCTGTCCCTACTGATCTCTCCATCCCTTCTGACCAACAAAGAGACACAAAATGACCTCTGATACCCTCGCTGGCCGTAACACTTTATTGATTCACCCCTCAGCTTCTCCCTCTCTCCCTCTCACCTCTCTACAAGACATCAATCCATTCACCCATCCATCCATTGCACCTTCTTCACCTTTCTTTTCTTTTTTTTTTGTGTCTTTTTTTTTTTTGCACCCCGCTCCAACAGAGCAGAAAACCCTAGAACAGAGAGTGGAGCTGCTGCCCTTTGTGTGTCTTTGCAACAATACACTCAAACGTAATAGCAGTGTTGCAATGCTGAATTGGAAGGTGGTTGCACTCTATTTTAAAGACGTGACGCGCACATCGCTTAACACCTACACTACAGGTCACACAATGGCCAATTGATATGCATCTAGGCTCATTCCTATGTTAATTCACCTGGTGGAGTCGGGAGCCTTTGTAAACTTTGTTGTGGTGTGAATTTAACGTCGTTTTAAATCTATGCGTGTGCCTGCGCGTGCTCCTGGTCAAATAGGTTCCTGCACGGCATGCAAGGCCGTCCAGTGAGCATTGCACCCCTGCGTAATAGGAAGACCACTCACTGTTGACCGACTGATCTACGAGCTCATAATGCGAAAATGGAAGAGTTAACTGACAGAATAATCTATAGTAGCAGCCCTACAACAACCAACATCTGATGGGATTACACATTACTGTATGTATGTACTGTATACAGTGTATGTGTGAGACTGTGTATATGCATAAGCCAGTTATGTCAGTTAGACTCCCGGTCAAACAGAATGTGTTTGTTTAACATGTTGGGAGTACCAGCTGGGGGAGATTAACAGCTGATTTACCATCACTGTTGAAATTACAGCTACGCTATGCTGTCCAATGTAAAAACCATAAAAAAATGCCATGCTACGCTATGTCGTCCAATGTAAAAAACATAAAGCAATGCCATGCTACTCTATGTTGTCCAATGTAAAAAACATAAACAAATGACATGCTACGCTATGTTGTCCAATGTAAAAAACATTTAAAAAATGAGATGCTACGCTATGTCGTCCAATGCGTGATGTTTGGATAAAATCTGAAGGATTAATATCCAAAAATGTATTTGACATAAGTCGGCCTCCTGGTGGCGCTGTAAAAAGCAGATGTGAAAAATGCAGTGCAGATGTTTTTCCTTGGCCTCTAGGGAGTAGGCGTGCAAAGTTTCACGCAGATCGGTGCAGTTATAGTTAAAAATGCAAATCGGCCTGTTATAGCGCCACCATGAGGCTGATGTGAAAAGTTTTAAGTGCCATTTCTTCCTCGGCCTAGTGGGAATGTGCGTGTGCAGTTTTATGGAAATGGCAAGCTGCGTTCATGATTTGAGGCAGTTTGTTCAAAACGGACCAATCCTGCAAACTTTGGATGGTAACCTTAGCCAATGAGGATGGAATATGGGAAATCGGACAGATCAGGGTTGATCACATGACTATAGAGATACTGTGTACCGATTTGCATGAGGTTTGGTTAAAAACTGTAGGAGTAATGGGGAAAAATGGGTTTTGCACAAATCGGCCTCCTGGTGGCGCTATGACAGGCCTATGTGAAAAATTTGAGGCAGAGGTTCTGAATTGGCATCCAGGGAGTGTGTGTGCACAGTTTCGCAGCGACCGGGCCAACGGTGCCTGAGATTTGGTGGTAACACACAGACAGGACACACGGACGGACGGACGGACACACACACGGACACACGGACGGACGGACGGACAGGGGCGAAAACATACTCTCTCGCCATGCCTTTCGGCCTGGCGGAGACAATTACGTTCTACGCTATGTTGTCCAATGTAAAAAACATAAAAAAATGACATGCTACGCTATGTCGTCCAATGTAAAAAACATAAAAACATGCCATGCTACTCTATGTTGTCCAATGTAAAAAACATAAACAAATGACGTTCTACGCTATGTTGTCCAATGTAAAAAAAAATTAAAAATGACATTCTACGCTATGTTGTCCAATGTAAAAAACATAAAAAAATTACATGCTACGCTATCTTGTCCAATGTAAAAAACATTAAAAAATGACACGCTACACTACAGGGTATAATATATATATATGTGTGTGTGTGTGTGTGTGTGTGTGTGTGTGTGTGTGTGTGTGTGTGTGTGTGTGTGTGTGTGTGTGTGTGTGTGTGTGTGTGTGTGTGTGTGTGTGTGTGTGTGTGTGTGTGTGTGTGCGTGGGGGGAGGGGGCTGGGGTGTCCCACCTGATCATAGAGGGTGGTTTGATTTCTCCCAGGGAGTGCATGGGTGGTGGTGGCGGGGGGTCGTGCGGTCGGGAGTACATTCTGTCCCCGGTGCGGTTGAGCAGCTCGTTCATCTGGGTGTAGGGCAGCGCCGCCAGCGAGAAGGGCCCGTCCAAATGCTCCATGTACAGCGGCGCCCTGAGCCCACAAACCATTTAACTTATTTCATTAGTTTTTCCTTCTTTGTTTTGGTAGTCTTCCTCATGCTCCTTAACCACTTAAAACCCCATACGTTGTTGAGCGGAGTCCCTCAGGGCTCTATTCTCTTTTCCGTTTTCTCTCTGCATTAACCCATTAAGACCTGAGGCCGATTCTACAAAATGTCTTCTAAATCCTAACAGTTTTTTTGAAAAAAACTTATGTTTCTATATCAGTGGTTCTCAATCTTTTTCATGTCAAGGACCCCAAAATGTATATGTTTTTGGCCACGGACCCCCATCTCAAAATATTTTGTTCCAGGGACCCCCCAGAAGCAAAGATTTGAGTTACAAATGTTTGCTTTAAAAAATATATATTCAAAGATTTGCACACATTTTCACAATTTCTCAAAAATAGTGCTTGTAGATCTGCTATTTTTGAATAGCCAAAGTGTAAAATAATGCTTTTTAGCTCAAATCTAAAAAATGACACAGATGCATCTCCCGGTCTTAATGGGTTAAATAAATATCCTCGCTGAAAATAGCCGATCTACAAGCTCTCAACGTTGTGAGCTCGTCGGTCTGCTATTTTCCGCAAAGGTTTTCCCCAGAATACGGATGCTGGGGTTAAATTCCTTTAATTCATGTTTGATTGAGAGTCTTCGCTGACCAAAGACAAACATGGTGAAAAACAGTGGTACTCAAAGTGGGGACCCCCAGGGGTCACTGAGGGGGTTCCAGGGGGTCCCCCAGCAAAATGATTTAATATACAGTCAAAATCCGTTAAACCACTTTAACACTATTTATACTTTGGCTATTGAAAATAGCCGAGCTTGTAGATCTGCTATTTTTTTTAAATCGAGATAAAAAAAAAAAATCATTTGTAACATTGAACCGGCTGGCACAAAATCTTTTCAGATAGGGGTTCGCGACCTAATACGTATGAATCCGGGGCTCCTTGACGTGAAAATGTTTTGAGAACCACTGTTGAAACACACACGCACACACGCACACACACACCTGTTGTCGTGGTAGGCGGCGGAGCCGTTAGCCTCCTCGTGGGGCTCCCTGTCGTCGGGTTCGTCCTGGGCTAGCTCCGCCCCCAGCGCCAGTTTCTGCCACTCCTTCTTGCGGTCGTGGGGCGCTCGAGGTATCTTCTCTGGCTCCAGAGGACGCTCTATGGCCTTCAGCTTTAACAGGTCCAATTGGGAGGGTGATAGGATTGCAGCAGAGATGGTGTAGGATGTGATGGAGAAACAATTTGAAAAATAAATATAAATAGAGAGCGAGGGGGGCGGGGGAGGCAAGCAAACAAACAAAGAACGAGCAGAGAATGTATGGTGTTGGGAGGAAGAGAGCGAAAGACGTGAAGTGAGAGGGAGAGGAGAGAAAACAGTTCAGATTAGTGGCTGTATCCTCTACTACGACATAAATGTCAATAATAAAATAATCTGCCTACTGTTTGCCATTAAGGTCAGACAGGAGGGACACAGAAGGTTTAAGGTTTAGAGGCACACAGTGAAATCCAGAGTGTTCATTTATCTCTGATATATTAACTCAACACTCAGGATTTTTCTGTGTTGGAAAACAAGAAATGGCAGGCAAGAAACAGGTGTTTCACAACTATCCTGTAGCCAAGGGGTTCCCCAACCTTTTTAGCGCGAACTGTAAAAAATTACATTCACTTAAGCCCTAATTAAAAATGAATGAAAATTGCCAATCTACAAGCTCACAACGCGTGTCGTGAGCTTGTAGATAAGCTATTTTCAAAGGTTTGGACATTTCTGGGAAATCTGATTTAAGTAAGGTTTCAGATTTCCTTCTCTGGAAGTCTTTTGAAAACATTTTTTTGTGCTTGAAAACAAACAAACAAAAAAAAAGGATATTTACTTGCGACCCATCAAGAAGGGTGCGCAACCCAAAAAATGGGTCACGACCCTACGTTTGGGAAACACTACTGTACAAGGTTAACCGAGGATCTCCTCTTTCAGTATAATGGTCTTGATTTTGCACAGTTGTCATAGCGACAACTTCCTCTGAAGTTTTTCTTTGTGTGCATTTTAGACGAGGCTATATGGAATATTTACAGCGCAAGGCCTTCGAAGAGAGAAATCAACACGGCTGTTGAAAGAGCATAATATCTAGCTACACAGGAAAGTCGCTCCCCCAACACACACATAACTCTGGGAACAGGGAAGACTGCTAGACCATGTACAGTACCAAATGACATACTGTAGTCACAATACTACATACTTTAGTCAGCCATGCTCTTCTGTAGAGGGCCATCCACACACCAAGAATTACTATCATGATAATAATACACAATTTGTAGGGAAAATCATTTTAAACAAACAAGTACAAGCACGCACAGCCAAAGTTAAAAGGCTCGGTGCTGAGCAGAGACCATATTAAAAGAGAACAGTGAGGTCCACCCACTGGATCCAGCTCCAACTGTGTTTTGGATTTTTGGATTACCACCAAGGTGGTAGTCCAGTCAGTGTGCGGACTCTGTTCTCTTTAAAACCACTTGAACCCCAGCGTCCATATTCTGGGGGGGGGGGGGGGGGGGGGACATTGGTCTATGACTACAGGGGTTTAAGTCGTTAAAAATCATTTTAACATAACGTCTTTGTCGGGTGGAAAACTCATGTCCAAAACTGTTACATTTCAGGATTCAAATTGAAAAGATCGCAAAAGTAGCAGACCAAAAAGCTCGAAATGAGCTTATAAATCTGCAACCTTTGATGCTTAGTGTGACGCTTTAGTATGATAAAGTAGTGCGTTAATTTACGAAAAAAATACAAAAAGTCAGAATATGAAGATAAGACGTTTCTGCCCGACAACAACGATAAAGTGTATGGTAGATGGAGTCCCCACCACAACATAGCAACAACGACAGTAGGGGACAATATCATTGGGACACTGTGACAGCTGTTCAAAATCCACCCGAATGTAACAGGGCGTCACTTTCATCACATCACTCAGATTCAACATGTTTACATAACGCTGTCATCAGTGGAGTGTGTGGACGCTCACATCACTATCGCTACAGTTAACGTAACAGTTATCAGTCTTGGTGTGGATGAACCCTTTACTCAGCAGAGTAATGCTGGGTCTTAGCCAGAATATATCAATAAAAAGCTAATCTCTTGCACACCTACAGTACAAAGGCGACAGGTGCGTAGGAGAAGACCAAACGGGGGCCCACCGCACTAAAAAAGACAAAACTCTCGCACACTGTCTTCAAAGGCAAATAAAAAGTTTTAATGGGAAACAACGTTTCGGTCTGTTTAGACCTTCATCAGGTTATCTTTCTAAGATATCAGGTTATCTTAGAAAAATAACCTGATGAAGGGGTTTAAACAGACTTTTATTTGCATTTGAAGACAGTGTGCGGGAGTTTCTTCTTTTTTAGCCAGAACATATCACACATTAGTCTAGTTGTCAAACACATTCCCTGTCCCAGGCCCTAGCAAAAACATGAAACCTTGAATTATTCACACACATCAGAAATCATACACAGGTACAGTAATTGTTTTGCTTCTTTTTTTTTTTGGTAGATAAATCGCTAGAGTTTTCACATACCTGCCCTGGAAGGTCTAAGTACCTATAGACCTGATCATACATGCGTGGGTCCTGTAACTACAAGAACAAAAACAAGAAAACAAAAACAAAAAAAGCACAAGAGAAGCACCGGTGGGCACAAAATTAACAGGGCACAGTGTGGGCTTACAGCTCACAGCCAACAAGGACAAAACACAGGGTCGTGGATGGGATGTGTGTGTGTGTGTGTGTGTGTGTGTGTGTGTGTGTGTGTGTGTGTGTGTGTGTGTGTGTGTGTGTGTGTGTGTGTGTGTGTGTGTGTGTGTGTGTGTGTGTGTGTGTGCACTCATGTGTGTGTGAGGGACAATGGGGGAAAAAGTGCTGTTACACAGAAAAATGACAGCATGCACAGCTGGGGGGGACGTCACAACTTCACAATGCTCGGCAGGACACCGGACACGGTCTAGCGCAAACATCTCATTTAACCACTTAAGCCCCATTTCAGAGCCAGAGAAAATAACCGATCTACAAGCTCACAACACCTCGCAATGCGGCACGTTGTGAGCTTGTGGATCGGATATGTTTGGCTCTTTATGTCAAATTGAGGACATTTGGAAGATTTTTGGTGGTTAAAACACACACAGACGTACTACAACAACAACAACAGCCCAAGCTCCGATACATACATACACACACGCACGCACATACACACACACAGAAAGGAAAGCAAACACATAGAAAGGAAAGGAAACATCGGTACAGGTATTGAGAAGACACTGGAAGAGGAGGACAAACTACAAAAGGCATCTTTCTAGACACTGGAGAAACAAACATTCCAACACAGTCCAATCCAGTGTTAATGAACTCCAATAGTGTTTTACGCTCTCAGAGTTAAATTAACACTAGAGGATGTTACTGTGAGTGTGCAATACACAGCAGAACACACGGCATGCCAAACACAAGTGTTGGGAGTGACATCAAACAGCACCGGGTGAGGTGGTAGAACAAGAACAACATAGGATGCTAAACAACACACGACAGAGTCATATATACAATTTATATATCACAGTCCAACTAAACATCAGCAGCTAAAACAGTTTGCGCATACACAGTGAAAAATCCTGAGGGTTAATTTAACTCTGAAAGGGTTCATTAAAGTTAAAACAACACTCAGTATTTTACTGTAGTACGTACCCATAAAACATTCTAGACAAAGACGATAACTATTATTTTCTTTTCTTTTCTGGACTGAACATAATGCTATATGAACAGCAAGTAAAGTATACAGTACTGATGATAACAATGCAATGTGTGTACCATTTCTATTAAGTTTATGTCAAAAAGGTCAAACAGGTAGGTTTAGTGGTGATGATTCCAAGATCATGTACTGCATGCGTATAACACAATGTGTGTCAAAGTTTGTGACATATTCTAGACCAGGGGTCTTCAACGTTTTTCAGGCCAAGGAACCCATAGCTAAGACTCAAGAGAGAGATGAAGCAGAGACCCACACTACATATTGTATAGAATTGTGTTGCAGATTAAACTTTTTCATAGATTTCATAGATGCTTCATAGACTTGTTTGACAGCACTATCATCAGTGTTGTGTAAATTAATGTTTTTTCTTGGTTTGTTTACACATGATCTTTTCTATTAATATGTTAGATTCATGTTCATGTGTATTTTGAGACATTTAATCACTTTTTTTTTTAACTCTACACCAAACATCTTCACCAAAAACAGCCGAGCTACAAGTTCAACACGTGAGCTTGTACAGTAGATCTGTTATTTTTGGTGAATGTCCCCTCCACCCCCAGTAAATTTAAAGACCCCCTGTTGAAGACCCTTGGTCTAGACAATTCAATAACTCAAAACACATATGAGCCTATTTTATCAGACTCAAACCATCACATCAACACGGATCCCCTTATCAATCCCATTCCTGTTAGTAGGTGCTAAAATGGATGCAGATTGTGTTTATGTGTGTGTTTGTCTGTCTGCTGTAGAGTTTTCTTGGCTGGAATGAAACAGAGCATGTGACACAAACCATCTCCCCTGAGACCACTGTAACTTCAATTATTTTCAGTGGGGAACAGGGGCACGTCCATGGGCAGGCCCACACTAGACCCACCCATTTGGCATCCAGGTCCACCCAATCAGTGAGCTTGATTTTGTGAAATAATGTAATAAATAACGCTGGGCAAGACCTAGCCGGTTGAGTGTCTAAACGGATGTACCGGAATTTGGCGGAAGTACCGCCCCCAGGAAATGATGTTGACGCTTTACAAATCTGTTTACATGCTCCGTGAATGAAACGAGTGTCGTGATTGGTCCAAAAAGATAGTTTCCGGGGGAAACGCGTACGACGGAAGTCCTGCCCCTATAGACACTCTCTGCTTAAGGTCGTGACCAGGCTTTTCTCTTCGCAGATGGGTAAGGCTGGGAAGGAGGCTAGTCATAAATATGTCTTGTTTTACTACCAATAAAGCGGTTTTAAATCAGTCTTTATTGATAGGACTAACCTTTTTATTGTTAAGGTCTTTACACACCAAAGGGGATGTGACAATTAAACAATATGACATTTGAAGCTGCACTACTATTCATATACAGTAGATGCCTCTTTTAATACAGGCCGATGCCTTTATTCGTGGTGAAAAACAAATCTGTTCGAAAATATATATTTTCATGTGAATTAATCACACACACAAAACGCCCCCCCCCCCCCCCCTTTTCAGAATTATATAATCGTGAATGTTGGCAGGTAATACAGACATGTTATTTTGTCAGCTGATGCACATTGTGGCCGCCTCCTCACAGAACAAGCCATCTCCCCATCCATCTGGCTCACAGAATAACAATAAAGCCTGATTTATACTTGTGCACTGTGTCTTGCACCGAAAATGACCGATCTACAAGTTCAGAACACATCGCGCTGTGACGAGTTACAGTACGAGTAATAATCATAGTAATAATAATAATTGTGTTCCCTTTAGTTGTTGTTGGGGTATTTGCCAAGTACATTTACACATGCCTGGAATTTGTTTTCGGCATTTACCCGTCCTAACTATTAGGAGCAGTAGATGCCATTAATACGACACCTCAGGGACACTTCGACTCATAGACTGGGTGAGCTGGGGGTCGAACCAGCGGCGTTCCAATTCCCAGACAGCCTCTCTACCCACTCGGCCACGGCTGCCAATGTTTTGACATGGAACGGACGGCATCTGTCGTGGTTTCCCTAACTAATGTTAACACTGCTAGCACTCATTGCTATCGAGTGTTTGTTCAGTAACAGGAGTCTCCATGTCTCTCCTGCTATTTAATAAACAGAAAATATATTTTCAGGTTGTCACCTACCTGAAAACGTATTTTCTGTTTATTAAAGAGCTGGAGAGACGGGGAGACACCTGTGACTGAACAAACACTATAGAAATGATTACCAAAAAATATCACTTACCCTACCTTTAAGGCTTTAACAATTCGATGCTCAAAGGTTTCTATATTTGATTAAATCAATTAGTTGGACTAACCCCTTTACAGTACACACAGCCACTAAACACAAAATAACCCATGCACGCACACAACATTTCAACTTCTTGTCATCCCCTGCGTTTCTAAATTGATTACAATTAAACACACACATACACACACCTCTGTCATCACAGTCTTCCAATTATGTTTGCACACTGCGAATGTGAACTAGCAAAAGAACAACAACAATATTGGAGCCTGCTGGGAGGCTTAGCAGAGCATGAATTCAAACCGAAATGATTATAATATGTTAGATATGATTGATGCTACTGAACAGAATTCTGTTGTGGCTTATCTTATCTTACGGCAGTTGTGTGTTGTTGATCATGAAGATACAGAAAAGAATGACATGCAACTAAAGAGCCAAGTCATGATGCCACTATTCTCCCAAGCCTGCTAGACAGTAAAATCCTGTGTTAAAAGTGTTAATTTATCCGTCTGTAACTCTCAGCATTAAGTTAACACTGAGGACTTTATTGTGTAATCCACAGAGCACAATGAACTTTATTAGGCTGTATAAGGTGAATGTGACAACAGTGTTTCGCTGTTGTGGAGCCACTGTGCGTCAAGAAGCACGGGACGAGAGGTTATAGACGGAATGGGGCGTGTATGTGTGAGTGTGTGTGTGTGTGTGTGTGTGTGTGTGTGTGTGTGTGTGTGTGTGTGGGGGGGGGGGGGGGGCAGTGGTGGAAGAAGTATTCCGATTTTTCTTACTTAAGTAAAATAGTAAGTAAAACTAAAAGTCAGCAAAATGTTACTTGAGTAAGAGAGAAAAAGTATTGGCGTCGAAATATACAAAAATCTTTCATAATTTGTCAAACTTTTGAAGCCCAAGTATAAGTAAAATTGGGCTTAATGTATGTACTGTAGGTACTAGTGTAAGTAGAAATTAAAGCTGTCAAAATTATTGTAGTGGAGTAAAAAGTACACTATTTGCCTGCTCTGAGATGTATGGAAGTAGAAGTTAAAGTAACTAAACAAAATACTCAAATAGATTCAAAGTACCTCAACATTTTACTTAAGTACAGTACTTGAGCAAATGTACTTAGTTATTTTCAACCACTGTGTGTGTGTGTGTGTGTGTGTGTGTGTGTGTGTGTGTGTGTGTGTGTGTGTGTGTGTGTGTGTGTGTGTGTGTGTGTGTGTGTGTGTGTGTGTGTGTGTGTGTGTGTGTGTGTGTGTGCGTGCGTGCGTGCGTGCGTGCGTGCGTGCGTGCGTGCGTGCGTGCGTGCGTGCGTGCGTGCGTGCGTGCGTGCGTGCGTGCGTGCGTGCGCGTGCGTGCGTGTGCGTGCGTGTGTGTGTGTGCATGCGAGTGTGCATGTGTGTGTATACTGTATATAAAATGTGACAGACTCAGCAGAAGTCCGGAGGCTATGGTGCAGTGTTGTAAAACCCCTGGGAGCCCCATTGAGGCCCAGTAGCGCCAGACCACCCTGGGGCTGATGATAACACAGCAGCCCCTAATACTGCAACACACATTATTATTACTGGTGCTCCATCTAATAGGTTTGTGTTGTATACACTTTGTACAGTAATTATCTGTGGCTTCTGTTTTCAGATGAGGGTAATTACAGTAAGGTAATCATCTGAGAATTACGGTACTACACACAGATTAACCTCTACACTACAGCACAAATTTTGGCTGGCGGAAAAAGTTCCTCTGGAGTCAATGTTATGCGCGTGGGCCAAATTATCATAATATTTAGAATTATCATGTAGCCTGGTGGGAATAACAAAATGTGCTTGTGTGTTCATGCCATAAGGGAAATAGGAAGTAGAAAGCTAGCAAACGGAGGCAGGCTGCAATCAAGAGCAGTGCAAGGAATGGCAAAAATCAATGCAGCCATCCATGATTCTGCAGCTTAATCCAGCATCTAGCTGTGCAGCTGATACACGTGTAGTCATTGTTACAATGCAAATCGAGTTGACATCGACAGCATGAGAACACAGATTCTCATGAATGTGAATGAGGATAAACAGTCCTCGTGACAGAAGATTTGAGGGGAGACTTGAGAGTTATTGTTAGTTTGGGCAGCAAACAGAGCTCTGCCAGGCAAAGAGTCACCCTAAAGGAGGGCTACAACCATTCCCAAGAAACGTGCAGTCAACGTTGTGCTGATAAATAATGTGACAGGACACCTTGCAGTTAGTAGAGTGAACGATCAGTGGCTGCTTCCCAATTTAAATGTAGTTTTGTACACCTATTTCTTATTCTACCTTACAGACAGTCAGACATAAGGCCAGCTAAAGTTAGAGACTGTATGCTGTTCATCATGTACAGTATGCTAATAGGAAAGTGGGGCAAAAACCACAGTAAAGGAACTAGTGATGATTCCATAGGGGGAAGGAGGGGTCCTTACATACAATGGCAATCACGACCCTGAAGATCAACTACTTTTACTCAGTCAAGGACTCTGTCCCCTTCTTCTCCTCGTGTAGAACCAGTGGTGGAAAAAGTACTCAAATGTTTTACTTAAGTAAAAGTAGCAAAACCACCATATAAAAATACTCGGTTACAAGTGAAAGGCCTGTGTTCAAAATTTTACTTGAGTTAAAGTACAAAACTATTGGCATCAAAATATACTTAAAGTACCAAAAGTAAAAGTACAAACATTTTTGAAAATAGCAGATCTACAAGCTCACAACGCGTCGCGATGAGACGCGTTGTGAGCTTGTAGATCGGCTATTTTCAAATAGCTTATGTATAAAATACGGCTAAAGTGGTTAATTTATGTTTTATGATATAATAATTTATATCCGCAAAGTAAAGTAAAAATTACCTCAAAATTGTACTTAAGTACAGTACTTGAGTAAATGTACTCAGTTACTTTACACCACTGTGTAGAACTGGGATGCACTCAGGGGAGGTGAGTATTGGAGGGCAGTTAGTAATAGAGGTGGTGAGTACAACAGTCTCCAGAACCAGTCAAGAGAGGACGAAGCAGAGAGGCAGCAGGCTAAACCCAGGGAGGAGGGGCACAGGCGCGGGGGCCCGACGGCAGAGGTCGGGTTGTGGTCTTACCTCTGAGGGGTTGATGAGGGGAGGAGGGGATTCAGAGGGCACTCTTATAAGGCCCTCTGGGCACACATGATAAGGCAGCTCCAGCTGCACAGAGTCAGACACCACAGAGAGCGAGAGGTGAGAAAAGAGGACCGGTATATATATATATATGAGAGAGAGAGAGAGGGAGAGAGAGAGATGCTAAACGTGCAACAGACAGAACCCTGTTCTTTCTCGGATGTCACACTGGGCAGGGAAACAGTGTCTCGAGTTTGACATTATTAATATTTTTTCATACCCTGTTTGAAAAGGCTTACTGTGAAATCCCTAGGCTCTCGGTGCAAAGCATGCAAGTGGCAGTGTGTTGGCCTCTTGCCGATGTGTAAAAATGGCACAGTCAGGCACATTCCTAAACTTTATTGACTATAACTCCAAAACGCCGGTCATGATTCTGTGGACCTGTGCGTGCCAGGTTAATGTTTGGAACTTTCTAAGCTACCAGTAAAAATAACCGCGTATCCCTTGCTAAAATTTAAGCTGTGCAGTCGCACTTTCCCCAAAACCCACTACTGAGCAATCACCAGGCGTACAAAAGTGCACGAACCGCAAACAATTATCTACCATTTCGATTAGGACATTATCATAAAACTTGGATTGAAAGAGCACTTAAACCAGCCCATTTGAAATTAAATACAATGTGCAGTCACACTATAGCAATGCAATTCAATTTGTGTTGGTAGTAAACTTTTTTTTTTGTTGCATTAAACATTTAGATTAAATTAAAACGCTTTTATCAGGGCGTGCACCTACACTATGCATGTGTATTTCATTGTATTGTATTTATTAAATTGTGAAAAGATCTGGGCTGTGCCAGTGCTCAGTGTACGGATATGGGAATAAATAAAAGAGGATTCTTATTCTCTCAATATACTTATCCAGGCCGGCACTGTTAACCAAGTAACCGCATATATACTTTGTTTTACGTCAAATAGAAAAAAATAGCATCTCTACAAGCTCACAACACAGTTGTGAGTGAGCTTGTAGGCATCTTCGCTGAATGTTCAACAGTTTTTGCAGAATGTTTGACTAAGGCATGCCCAGAACAGGGATGCTAGGGTTCATGTGGTTAAATATGGCACAAAAGCATCCTGACCGTGCTTTTAGTGGCCCAGTGTCTACAGTATGTTGACAGTGCACCAGGCTGTGATGTGTGCATGTTGCTTGTAGCAAGGGGCCCCCTGTTGAGCGAGCCATTCCCAGCTTGTCTATATAACTGCTTCAAGAAGACCACTGCCTCCATCTCTCTCCCACAGACCTCCTCGGTTGCCATGGCAGTGGGGGGGGGGCTGGGGCCATTGGGAACAGTTGATTGGAGGAGGGGGGTGGGGGGGGGGTTGTAACTCGACATTGTAAACTTGTGCTTGAAAGCGGTTGGTAATGGGGTTGTTATGGACATGCTCTGTGTATACTGTATGTCTGTGCAGACGCAACAATGGATGTGTCCTGGGGTGACCACGGAGACATTTTGAGGCAGGCTGCCAGGCCACTATTGTAAAGAAGAAGAATTCCCGAATGTCCAAAATCGTTCCTTTTTTATTATTATTTTAACCCATTAAGGCCTGAGGCCGATTAAAAAAGAAATCTAAAAAATATTTCCTAAATCCTATATATATTTTTTTTTTAACCCAAAAAATATTTTTTCACGATTAAAAAAAAATAGCAGATCTACAAGCTCATAGCGCGGCACTCGCTATGAGCTTGTATATCTGCTATTTTTGAATAGCCAAAGAAATCTAAAATAACACAGATGCGTTCCAGGTCTTAATGGGTTAAAAACTATTTAAAATAGTGAAAATAGCCGATCTACAAGCTATACCTGCTATGTTCACTACTTTTGTGCGACAAAGTATTTGTATGACGAAGTAGGGCATTCATTTACGGAAATAATGAAACGTTGAGATATGGAGATATGAGGTTTCTGCCCGACAGCAACGATTTTGTTCTTAATGACTTGTCTGGCTAAATAAAGGTTGAGTAAAATTTTAAAGACAAATCCTTGTTTAACTCAGACAAGACAGTAATAGAACATCGATTTTGTAATTGGAAAACATTGATTGGTCCACGACTGCACAAAAGGAGCCATGAGCGATGATAAGCAACTTGTATACAAATACACACACACAATGCTTAATATTATAGCTTAACAAAAGTGAACTACCTCACAGGACCTTTCGTATTGACCTGGCTGTCGTGCCTGCATTTCAACCTAAGCTCTCTGAGAAAGTTGGTCTAACCTGGAGCTCACTGACTGTCCATTTGAGCCACCGTGTATCAAATGTCTGGAAGGCATTTGATACTTTGTAACTTAGAATTTTAGTCTGTCACCTCCTCCCTGGTCACAAAACACACTTCAAGTTGGCTCATTGGCGTGCAGCAAGGTACAGTACTCTAGTCAATTTCACTGAGGAATGAGACATTTCCAGGTGTCTGTGAGACAGAAACTTTTTCCTTACCACTGTGTCAAGTGAAGTTATACAAAGAAATCACAGAATGGCATTCAGAAGGTCCCATTAGGTTATCTTTGATGCGTGCTGTGAGTGAAAAGGTGCAAGGACCGAGCCTAAAGCCAAATTTATGCTTCAACGAAAAGGTGTCACATCGACACTTTTTTCCGTTGAAAAAACACGTAATTTTTGTCAAGTGACACTCTTTCACCTAGGCATAAATTAGTCTTCAGAAGGCTCCCTATAGAGACCGCCAACTCCTACCTGGTGGGGAATCAGACATTGATCTCAATGAGACACCGATGCCATCTTTCTCCCTTCCCTGAACCTCTTGTCACCCTCTCTCTTTTTCTCCTTTGTCGAATGTCTAAACCTGAGTCGTCGTCTCTTTGCTGAGTTGTGTCTTCCTGTCAGATGGACAGACTGACTCACTGGTCTAGTGCTAATCCACTGAGAGGGATGCTAACACAGGAGCTAATGAGATTAGTCCCACTGCAGGTCTCTCCTCCCACCTCTGCCCTGCCTGCATTGCTCTTCATTTATCAACAGCTAATCGCTGTGTATGTGTGTGTGTGTGTGTGTGTGTGTGTGTGTGTGTGTGTGTGTGTGTGTGTGTGCGTGCGTGCGTGCAGTGGTGGAAAAAGTACTCAAATGTTTTACTTAAGTAGCAATACTGCAATGTAGAAGTACTCTGTTACAAGTAAAAGTCCGGAATTCAAAATTTACTCAAGTAAAAGTAAAAAAGTGTTGGTATCAAAATGTACTTAAAGTACAAAAAGTAAAAGTACTAAAATGTTTAAAAATAGCAGATCTACAAGCTCACAACGCTCACAATCGGCTATTTTCAAATAGCCTATGTATAAAATAAGGCTAAAGTGGTTAATGTAGGTTTTATAATGTGAAAATGTATACCTACAAAGTAACTAGTAACTAAAGTTTTCAAATAATTGTAGCGGAGTAAAAGTACAATATTTGCCTCTGAGATGTAAAGGAGTAGAAGTAAAAGTATAGATAATTGGAAATACTCCAGTAAAGTAAAAGTACCTCAAAATTGTACAGTACTTGAGTAAATGTACTTAGTTACTTTACACCACTGTGTGTGTGTGTGTGTGTGTGTGTGTGTGTGTGTGTGTGTGTGTGTGTGCGCGTGTGTGTGTTTCCGTGTGTGAATGAGTGAAAGGAAGCAATGGAGGCCAAGAGAGAGAAAGTGTGTGTTGTGTAACGTGACTCGGGGTAACGTAAAAAGATGGAGTGATATCAGGGGAGAGAAAGAGAGATGCTTAATTTATACGTAGTTGCGCACCAGTATTGCATGTGGAAAATAGCTGATGTAAAACGCTCATAACGCACATCATCGTGACGTGTCGCGAGATTGTATTTCGGCCGACCTTGTAGATTGGCTATTTTTCGCACATTATAACTGACACTCAAGTAAATCAGACTAGAGTGTGCGATGCTGGAGAGGAAGTTGAGTGACACGCGGCACTAGGGAGATGAGAGGCAGAGAGAACTGAAGCTCTCTGTGTATGTGTGTGTGTGTGTGTGTGTGTGTGTGTGTGTGTGTGTGTGTGTGTGTGTGTGTGTGTGTGTGTGTGTGTGTGTGTGTGTGTGTGTGTGTGTGTGTGTGTGTGTGTGTGTGTGTGTGTGTGTGTGTGTGTGTGTGTGTGTGTGTGCGTGCGTGCGTGCGTGCGTGCGTGCGTGCGTGCGTGCGTGCGTGCGTGCGTGCGTGCGTGCGTGCGTGCGTGCGTGCGTGCGTGCGTGCGCGCGTGTGGGGGGGGGCATGGAGGGCACGACAACCTCTCTCAGTGACACTGATTGACAGCTGGCATAGACAATCAGCTTCCAGACGCTGTACTGTTGTAGTTGTTGAATTTTTTTTCCTCTGTATTTCTACTTCATATCTCATGGTGACAGTGAGAGGGAGACAGAGAAATGGGATGACATGCAGCAAAAGAGCCTCAGGTTGCATTTGAACCCGGGCCAGGTGAGACATGTGAGCCATGTGTTTTCACACACACACATCTGTGTGCTTGTGTGTGCTATATTATAGTGCTATACTATGATATAGTGCTTATTGTTTTTGAAGCTTAGGTTATCAGTCATGTTGGTCCATTAACAGGGAAACAATGTTAAGTTCACTCCCCTTCTTCAGGTTTTTATATTACCGCACGCACGCACGCACCCGCGCACACACACAGCTGGGTCTTGCTATACTTGTGAGGAAGTAACCAAGTTTTGAAAAAAACTAATGCATTTTTATTGAAAAAGAAAACCTAACCCAACCCCAAGTTCTAAACTCAGAATGCCCAGCCTATCCCTAAAACTAACCATAGAACTAACCCTATAGCCTTATAGCCGTCACCTTAATTATAAACCAAATGTAAATGCCTAACTAACTAACTTACATTTTGTACATAATTGCAACATTTCATGAAAAAAAGTATAGTAAGACTGCACACACACACACACACACACACACACACACACACACACACACACACACACACACACACACACACACACACACACACACACACACACACACACACACACACACACACACTACCCAATGAGCTGGGACTGCTATCCCTTAGGACGGACTAAGCTCTGCATTTTTTGGTCTACCTCCTTCATCCTTGTCTCTGACAGTTTTTCCACACATGAACCCTGTATTTGCCATAATACTCATCGACCATTTATCCCCAATAGTGGTAACTCAAACCCCAAAATATGTGTGAGTAATCCGTCTTTTTTGGCACGAAGGTTTTCTAGGCCTTTCCATGGGGTCTTTCTGGCTTCCAAAGTGGCAGAGGGGGAAATTAATAAGACTTTATGAGCAAAGCCCACTGTGGCTGTTCATTATTAGAATAGACACTGTTGGGTAGGCCTGTCACAATTATTGCATAATCCCCTAATGGCAATCATTTGAGATAATCACAATTATTTTCAATCATCGTCATTCATAATCATTTCCATGTTGATGGATACATTTTCCAAAAATAGAGGAAATAGCAGATTTCCTATTTCCACTATAAAGAAAAATTGAAAGCATAAATTATTAAATATGTCGGCCGTTTCTTTGTATATTTAAGTTCTTTTTCATATCTGCCCTGTGGAAGTTTTGTTGTATTTTTCATTTATACTGTATGTTCCAATGTTAAATGCCAAAATCACAACTATTATATGTTATTCCCAATTATTTGTATGACAATTAATCGTCAAGTAAAATGTCATGATCGTGACATCCATAAAGTCCACAATGGCACTGTTGGGACCGGCTTCAGCTGTCTTATTATACTACTCCCTCTAAACCAAATTAGGTCTGCTGACAGTAGTCATTATTCTAGGCTTTTCCTATACACACACAGAGTACATTTTTGCCCATTTCAGTGACGCCGCTCTGTGCAGCACTGCAAGCAGCTTTTTCTACTGTAGGCACACTTTTGGATAGATATCTAGGGAAAAGACGCAATATCCATCTTACTCTGACAGTGACTGTCACCCTCGGAGTGTTTTCGTGCCTCAACAAGCTCGCTTTTGTTCAGAATCTACTGTGTGTCACATAGCATACCCACAACCATTAGAAAGCCCAAACCACCAAATTACATCCTCCTCGTACGTTCTCATTGGCTGGTGACACGACCGCAGGCAGGCTTCGATTGGCTCTGTGAGGGGATGTGTGGGGGCACACTTCCCACACATGGAGACACAAGCTGGTGTTGATTTTGAGTCCCATTGAGCCCCTATAGCGCTCGGAGTGGGAGACCCCTCCATCTGCGAAGGGGCTCAGAAGGTCTGTAATCTAGGGTTTGCGGGGGAAGAGAGGCTCTCAAAGGACACGCGAGAGCACCCCCGCTATGTTGTGCCAGTGTGTTTGTTTGCAAACAAATACACACAGGGTATAAAGGCAAAACAGACAAGGCTGCTTGTGTACCTAGAAATTCCCCACTGGACCATGTGTACACGTTTGTTTGTGTGTACGCATGCTTTATAGTAGACAGAGATGGTACACACAGCTCCCTGTGAGAAGCAGAGGGGGGGGGCAAGCAAAAAGCAGACGTTCCCATTCATTCTGTTCAATAATTAGACAACAGAGAACTGTGGTGAACGCGTGATGCGATACATGTATAAGTATTGTGTGTAACATTGACTCTCAGCTGAGTCTAACCCAGGCAGGAGTGTTGGATCAATAGCTGCTGAGGACACAGCAATCCTGTGATTCATGCTCACCTCTTCTTACCCCACGGAGCCTAATTAACTGCAGAACGAGTAAGTGTGTGTGTGCACGTGTGTGTGTGTGTGTGTGTGTGTGTGTGTGTGTGTGTGGGGGTGGGTGTTTGTCTGTCTGTCTGTCTGTCTGTCCTCACGAAACCACATCCTCATTTTAATCCCCTATTATAGAGCCACCCTCTGACAGATACCGGCTCAATCTGGAAACAACCAAAAGGCAGCATCCGGGCGATGGTCTGGGTCTGCGGTACGGTTTTAGGAGAACATCCTTACCTTCTGTTTCCGCCTCTCCTTCCTCTTGTCCTCTGTGTCCTGTAGCATCTTCTCTCTCCACAGGTCGAAGAAGTAAGATGGGTTGGTGTAGAACTTGAGACCCTCCTTCCCATCATCTCTGCAGGGAGTGGGGGGGGGGGGGGCAGGAAAATAGATAAAGCAATCTCAATAGGAGCATGATAGTAGTCCAGGCCTACCATTTTATTTATATTTTTGACTTTTAGGCTGTAATTCTACATAGTAAAATCAGGTAATTTATGTTATATTTATATTCTACTCTTGGGGTTAAATTAACACTTACTGTATAAAAAAGGTACACATGCTTTGTATAGAATCATGGGTTGTGTTGGTACCTGGGCATGATTTAAGTACTATTATATTTATCTGTGGCTTAGCACATGAACACAAACAAAATGGATTCTGCTGCTGGTATTAAAAAAAGAGACAAACATTACATACTGTCTGTACCAGGGCTTGTTTTTAATATATTGGCATAATGTGCTTTGTTTGCATTCGTTTGTGTGATAAAAGTGGGATTTTGAGAATCTGGCAATACAATGAAAGTGAATGGAATTGCTACTCCTAGCTCCTCGATCACAGAGCATAGGTGCAACAGGTAAGATGATCGACAATTTGGCTAATGACCAGGGAACCTATATTAATTATTTGATGCCATTTGATTATATTTGTGTGTGGTGTGCATTACAACTTAATTTTGAATGAAGGACTACAGTAGAAGAACAGGGAGATAGAAAAGACCAACATCATAACTACTATGATATCTTTCTTTGGTTTTTCTTAACATCATTTCTGACAACAGAAACTTCAGGGTCACCTCTGAATAAATAAAAAAAACGAGTTGGAGAGTGAGTTATGTGTCTGCCAGCAGAGCGCCAATCTCTCTCTTCCTTCGCCCCTCCTCTTCCTGTCTCGGCGCGGCTCTCCATCAAGAAAACTAAATCATCTTTGTTCACAACCTGTCATGACTCATACCTAATGTCCTACATCACAATCCATTCGTTCACAGCTCTCCCTATACCTCTCTGTCCGTACTTGTGAGAGTGTGGTTGGTGGGCGCTGGTTTCCCTGTGGAGCAGTGCTAGGGCGATAGGAGCGTTGGTGGTAACTATGGGGGCGGTTGTGCAGTTATCACTTCAAAGGGTTCCTCCGACAAGAAAATTGATTATCATACACAAGTGCCCACACATGCTGCCTGGAAATGTCATATCACATCGATGCGGGAATAAGCCTCGAAATTGCCTTCCTAATGTTTCTCAGGCTTTTCCTTATTGCTCTCCTTCTCTTTATTCTCTCTCTTTCTCGCTCTACTTCATTCCCAACTGTACAATTTACACAAGTATGTGCAGAGTCATTTCAACGTAACCGAAGGCTCCCTAGTCGATAAAACTGTCCAAGACCCATTGCCGTGATGGCATTAGTAAATATCACAGGACTACGGGTGAAATTCTTCTCGGCTTTTTGGGAACCGATTACGTGAGCTTGTTTTAAACTTAATTGTAGTCTCGTTATAATAATACCGGCTTATTATTAGGTCCTAATTAATGCATCTCTTAACCGCATGAACCCTAGTGCCCATGTTCAGGGCATGTCATAATATGTGAAATATAAATAGCAGATACTGTAGGGCAAGTGTATTGAAGAAAATCACATTTTATAGTGTGTGTGTGTGTGTGTGTGTGTGTGTGTGTGTGTGTGTGTGTGTGTGTGTGTGTGTGTGTGTGTGTGTGTGTGTGTGTGTGTGTGTGTGTGTGCATCTGTGTGTGTGTAATTATCATTTCAGTAATTACATAATATTTATTATTTGACCACTTAATATCAAGTGGCATGTGTCACTGCCAGTTAGCCTAAAGCTTGATTGGCTTGCTGTATTAATAGTTCTGAATATGTTTAACACTACTAGTGTTAAATAAAAAATAAATTTAAAAGCACCCATAGCGGTCCATTTTTACACTCTCAGTTACATCAACACTGTGCATTCCTTGCAACCCGTGGTGCAAAACATTTTAGAGAGGCACATGTTGCATGATACGTACTCAGAGCTACTAACCCCATACTCTGTGTGTCATACCATACACCAATGTTCCATCAGAACATTGTCTTAGCAGGGCGGAAAAACCTCTGAAACGTTGGAAGTTATGGGACAATAAAAATCCTCTCCGCTGAGACTATTACTAATGAAATTCCATCAGGCCCGGATGCAGCCCCTCATGGAAGGGTGTTCCGCCGTAACTAACAGCTAACCCAAGATTTACCTCACTCATAGCTGGCCCAGACCCGGGTTGCAGGCGCACGCTGTGAGAGCATTTGATGTACAATGTGTTTTGATGGCACTCTGATAAGAGCAGGGAAGAGAGAACATGAAAAGGAAGAGGCTTTAAAAGGGGAGGGGGGGTAGTTAATGATATACAACACAACAAAGGAAAGGAGCTGGAGTTCGACAGCCGGATAAGGCGAGGGTGGGGAGTCAGCGTGCGCATATGGGAGTTAGGGAGTTATTTGAGATTTTGAGTGGATGGATCATTATGCATGATATTCTCTCTGTGTATACTGTACGTGTGTGTGTGTGTGTGTGTGTGTGTGTGTGTGTGTGTGTGTGTGTGTGTGTGTGTGTGTGTGTGTGTGTGTGTGTGTGTGTGTGTGTGTGTGTGTGTGTGTGCGCGCGCAGCAGCAGCAGCAGCTGTGCTCTGGGTGGATATAAAGAATATCAGCCTGAGGAGGTGTCCCAGACAGCCTCCTGGTGTGTGACGTCAGATAGACGAGAGAGGAGGTGGAGAGGAGAGGAGAACAGAGGAGAACTAGAGAGAGGGAGGAAAACAAGGACGGACGGGGGCCGGGGGGGGGGTCGAGAAGATCAAGATGAAGGCAGAATAAATATGAATTATTTAATCATGGGTATGAAACTGGTGCCAGCAACACTCACATTCAATCGCCGAGTACATATGAGTACAGTGCCAGCAACGCCAGGTGTCCCATTCCAAGCATTAAGCTAACCTAAGCCCACCACAACAGAATAAAAGGACCTATAATTAATTCCAGGCTTTGTTTCTTAAATATTGCGTTAGGGCCCAAAATCTTAGGTCCAGTGCCAAAATAACCCCTGAAGTTGTGTTCAATCTTTATTTTTCCAGGGAAAGTTTGCTGTGCTTTTTTCCCCTTTTTTTTCTAGCAGCCTGAATTCACACAGTGGAACTTCTTAGCACCATTAGTCCTGCATTATTGTGCAGCTGAGATCTTACTCAAAGGCACTTTGTCACTCAAATAATTGCGATTAACGATTTAATTGTGTTTCTGTCATTGAAAATGAATGGAACATTATGAATAAAAATTACATTTCTGTTTGGCTTTTAGGCTTCGTAAAGAAAAGTCATTATGATATGACAAATAACACATATTTAATTACTTTATACTTAAAAATAAACATTGAGAGTGGAAATAGCCGATCTATAAGCTCAAAGCGCGTCGCATCACGACGCGTTTTGAGCTTATAGATCTGCTATTTCCAAAAAGTTTGACATTTGTTTTAAATATGATTTTTTTTAACATGGAATTGATTATGACGATTATGCAAATAATAATTGCGATTATATAAAATAATTGCGATTAGACGATTATGTAATAATTGTGACAGGCCTAGGAATCTGGAGAATTTTCTTATTCACTTTCCCCATCCAGATTTTTTTTTTTTTTTTTCTTACTTCCAGCCGGAAGATGTCACGTCTGTCTAACCTTTACCGCTACCACTGAACACTCTCTGTGTAGAACTATGGTGTCTGTCTAACCTTTACCGCTACCACTGAACACTCTCTGTGTAGAACTATGGTGTCTGCCTAACCTTTACCACTACCACTGAACACTCTCTGTGTAGAACTATGGTGTCTGCCTAACCTTTACCAGTACCGCTGTGTTAGGTCTCCATGTTCCATTGTGATTTGAACCGACACCGGACCCTTCAGCTGTCTGAGAGTCTCAACAACAGCTGACATGAAGCCTGCAACGAACAGAGAAGTGAGCCAGGCATTTAGAGACAGTCTGTTGGTCTGGTGTACACCCACGCGTGTATAATGTCAATGCCCACATAGAGCAGTTAAATGCACCGACCGGCACCTGTCTCCATCCATTGTATGCGTATACGTGTGTGTGTGTGTGTGTGTGTGTGAGAATAATACAACTATATTATTCACACACAGACGTGCACACACACACACACACACACACACACACACACACACACACACACACACACACACACACACACACACACACACACACACACACACACACACACACACACACACACACACACACACACACACACACACACACACACACACACACACACACGAGTGAAACCCTCTATCAGCCCTCTAGTCTCCAATGTTAAACCCTCCTCATGAAACCTGGGTGTAATCTTTAACCAAAATATGTACTTTGACTCATACACATTAAACAAGCTTGTGCAAACATACTTTTTCCTACACCACAACCTCGCAGAATTCAAATCAATGCTATCAACCAGAAATCTTGAATTACTGATCTATACACTATTTTTTTCACCTTAACTACTGCAGTGCTCTTTTCTCCTGTCTCAGCCAAGCAGCCCTATACAAGCCAGCCTGCAGCTTCATGCAAAACGCTGCTAACCAAAAACCATCCGGAAATCCCCACAGCACACTAATCCTCGTCTCCCTTCATTGGCTCCCAGTAAAGCACGGGTTCTCAAAGTGGGGTCCGGAGGGTCCCCAACAAAATTAGGATCAGTTTAAAACACTTATTACCTATTTTATGTTTCAGCTATGTTTGAATGATTTTGACAAATCCCCTGGCACAAAAGGTTTTCAAATGGGGGTCAGCGGCCAAATACATGAAAATGTTTGAGAACCACTGCATAGAATATAGTTTAGATACTGCTTATCACGTATACATATCACATATATACCATATATACAGGCACTGTATACATTGTCTTGACCCTTCATATATTTCGGAACTTTCATATCCGTACTCGACCTCTCGGACCACCATCTCACTATTTATACCCCTGAACCTCCACAAATCCAAGGGTGATTGTGCTTTTGCCGTCAGCGCCCCATCCCTCTGGAACAGTCCCCAGCTCCTTCTGTTACATTAGCTGACTCTGTAAAAGGCTTAAAAACTGAATTGCCTTCCCTGCAAAGGGGCTGTAATTTATTTATTTATTGTTTCTAACTGAGTATGTGCAGCATGTTGTTTATTTTTGTATCTGCATCCTGTGCAGCACTTTGTAACTTTGTTCTAAAAAGGTGCTATATAAATAACACACACACACACTCACACTCACACACACACACACACACACACACACACACACACACACACACACACACACACACACACACACGAAGGGATCTTGTTAAGTCTTTAATCATCTGCAACAAGTCAACAGTATTAAAACAGAGACCTTGTTAAAGCCCTGTCACTTACGTGCGGAAAATAGCCCATGTACCAGCCCACAATGCAACGCAGCACAACTAAGTATAAATCACACATGTTGGTAGGAAATAGAGAGAAAGAAATTCAGACAGCGGGGTGAGAGATGCATATTAATACAAGGATGGGAGGGCAGACTGCTGTAGTGAGTAGGAGTTTTTCATGCATTATTTATCTCCAGGTGACTTGCTACTCTACATCTCCGCTCACCTCACGCCACTCTGGAAACCGACAGCCTAGTGAGCCTACAGTACCAAAATGGACAGTGCTATGAAGCACGGACGGACGCACTGACGCGCTTGGGGCACGTGTACTGTGTAAACATCACAGCACACACATAGTTGAACACGCAAAGCACAATATCAAGCGCTTGCTTTACAGAAATGTGAGCTTTGTGCACGCACATGCAATCGCATGGCAGGACTATGGGTAATGTGTGAAGTTGTGGGCAAAGGGATATTCAGTGTCTATTACCAAATGTTCATCTGCAATTCTCTGTGGTGTCCCCAGAAATGTTTGTCGTTAACGTGTACTAAAGTAGCAAATCACATGACGTGGTTAATCTATGTTAATAATAAAAGATAAAACATTATATGAAGTTGCAAGAGCAATACTTTCTAGTCAAATCTTTGGATGTTTGTTTTGAAAGAGTTATTAATTGTAACTATTGTAACTATCTGCTGCTCTGTCATTTGTTTCAATTTGTAGATATCTGTTGTTTTTCTAACACTTACTATGTACAGAATGTTTTGTCAGAGTGATTGCTATTTGAGGTGCTTTGACTGTGCGCTCACCCTCATGCCTCTCGGCAGTTTTCTCTCCTACTCTCCAGTATGGTGTATTGCTATAGTGCGAGTTTTGAAAGATAATTAAAATGAAACAAATGATAAACAATTATAGTAAATGGTAGAGTTTATGAATTATTTAGTATAGACAATAGAGCCGTGAATTTCGTTTCCGAGACCCGTTTGGTTCCGAGATTTGTTTCAAATGATGGACCCGGACGCCGGACCTGTGAAATTGGTTCTGAGATCGTAGTGGACCCGACATTCTTTTTTTTAAAGACGAACCTGGACCTGTGAGGTTTGTTCCGAGATCCGGTTTGTTCCAAGATATTACAGACCCGACCTATTATTTTATGGACCCGACATACCTAAAAGGCCTTTCTAACAGCCTAGATGTCAGTTTTACGCCATAATGACACCTAGCAGCCTACAATAAGAGACAATGACATTAAATTGCATGTTTTTTGATGAAAAAGGAATCCATGATCGCACATGCCACGGTGCGCATTTTTATTCAATGGAGGTATAGTCTGTGCACTCTCCACTCACACAGTAGGCGCAGCTCAATTTTGTTCCCCTGTATATTGCGCTGCAGTTCTCTCAAGACAACTCATGAACGGATAAAGGACAACTCATGAAGGATAAGATATTTTTATTGAATATAAAACGAGCAATATATTTATTATGGTTTGGCGATGAATTGGATCTGCTTTTAGGTACTCTGATAAAGCGCATCTCCCAACCATAGGGACTCTGAATCCCCCGTATATAAACAGCAGATCCAAAAGGTAGCTTGGGGTGGTGGAGGGTGAGCATCATTTTTTTTTGCAAGATAGCAGTGGTGAGAGCAGCAGCATCAGCATGAGCGGCAGCAAAAGCAAGCAGGGCTGAGTAGTGCAAACTTCCAGTTAAATAGAGCGGTCTGAGAATGAAATGAGTGTGTGATTGGATTGTGTGGACGTGGAACGTGGAGCCGAGGTCGGCCCAATGGTCGGCCGCCAACAACCGCACTGAGTTCCCAGACAGAACTTACTCTGCGCATGTCTGTGCCAAGCGCGACGCTCACTTACCGGATCCTAGGTCAGTGTAACCATCCTAGCACTTCATGCTTTTTCTCTACCAATCAGCGCTCGGATCCACTCAGGTATTAGTTTAGTTTAGTTTAGTTTATTTCAGTCAGTCAATTTGTGGTAACATTACAGTAGTAAATAAAATAAATGTTATCAAGAAAAGATACCCACATTTCTGACCAAAAAGGTATAGGCTGAAGCATTGCTTATTACGCCTACCCTTTTACAAAACAAAGAAAAAATTAAAGTCAAAAATGGAGAGAGAAAAAGAAACAAAAAACAAAAAACAACCAAAAGAAAAAAGGAAACAAGGTACAAGGACAAGATACTTTTCTGTACATGTACGTGTTTGCTGTACTGTACAAGTATTTGTATATATGCTATGATAAATAAAGTCATACAGAAGGCACATGCCATTTATGTTTTTTTATAATTATCTATCATCTTATTTTTAAGTAATCTTTTGAATATTTTTAATGAGCTACACAATTTCAGATCTTTATCAAGGCTGTTCCACAGAGTTACTCCTTTGAATGTTGTACATCTTTGTTTTGCATTTGTTCTTGTTTTTTCTTTTGAGTAAATGCATGTACCCCTGAGATTATACTTTGTTTGTCTTTTATGAAACATCTTCTGGATACTGTCCGATTATGTTACACATAATGATAAATAGATAAACCGACCCGGATCCGCGTGATTATGGTAAAACACGGATCCGGACCCGTATGGGTCTCGGGTCCTGTCTGTTCGGAACCGGGGGACTTGTGACTCTAATAGTCAAGTCAAGGCAATCGCATATGTACAGTATATCGGCAAATCACAAAAGAAGTTACCTCCAGGCACTTTTCATGTAGAGTAGGTATAAAGACTAAAGAGTGCTCTTTATGGGAGGGCACATAATGTTAAACTAAGCAGCGATGGCCCGATAAAGTCATCCTAAACATGTAATTTTCAAAACTAACATACTCGTTCGGCAAGATGCTGCTGTATTATTTATATTAGACTTGGTGCCAGCAGTCTGCAAACTTTGGAAGTCAAAAATCGGAACAATACCTTTATCAAAATGTGTGGGAGGTTATTGGCCAAAAACAAAGCGGCCTGGTATAGCGCCAACATGAGGCTGATTTTAAAAAAAATAGGTTGAGTGTCTTGACATTCGAGACGTGAGCATGCAACGTTTAACGTTGATCGGTCCTGCGGTTTGCGAGATTAGCTGCGAACAAACACATGCACACAGATACACAGAGACAAACATGGACATTGGCAACAAAAAAAAACGTAATCTCCCCTCCTGGCCTGGCCGAGTTAGAAATAAGATGCGCTCTTGACACAAAAGGCTGTTTATAGGTAGCTTTCGGGACTTTGCCGCTGACCTGTAGGGTGTGAGGATGTTGAGGGGCGGAGGCTGTTCGCAGGTAAGGTAGGTCTCCTGCAGTGGGATGGGCAGCGACTGGCGGTCAAACAGCTGCTGGTCGTGGATGGTGGAGCTCCTGAACGCCTTTCTCATAGTGATGTCCTGGAGACACACTGAGGGAGAGAGAGAGAGATGTTTGTTGCTAAACTCCAAATTGTGTGTTTAACATTGGAGAATAGATATGTGTGTGTGTGTGGTATCATGTGAAAAAGAGAAAGAGAATGTACAAAACAAAAGCCACATACATGCTGGCACACATACACACAAGCTCAATCACCAACTCAAGCCCTCTGTAATAAACATAATCATTGACATTTAGTTCCATTATCATCACTGCCATCAAAAATCAAATTGGCACTGACTCATCTAAACACTCATCTGACTCATCTAAACACCTAAACAGAGGGAAATGTCGAAGCCGCTGTCATCCACTCATGGCCCATGCACTTTAGTGATTTGTGAATATCACGTCCCCCTACAAAAAGAAATCCACGTGGCCAGGCTGGGCTCGTCTGGGCTAGACCAAGGTCGTTTGTCACACGCTGTGGGAGTAATTGCCCTCCTTTCATATAGAAACATTCGACATTCGGAGGAGGAGGAATAACAGAGGGAAATCGATGCCGCATAGTCGAAGCTTTCAGACACAAAAAAAAAAGTTAAAAACAGCCTTGAGAAATTGCAGAGAGGATGAGAGAGAAAAAAAAGGGAAAATAAGACAGACACTCAGTAACCCTCAATCTGGCTGGGGCAACTAGAAATGGCGTTTCTTGGGAAGGGTTCCAGAGAGTTGCAATCAGACCTGAATTATGCATTAGACATGACAAGTGGGATACACTTTATTCCTTCTCCAGGGAGCGATGGCACTGTTTTAGTTACAGAGAACAGTGTAATGTGGCAGATAATGCTTAATCTGTACTCCATCGTACAGCGCTACAGCAGTATCACGCACCGAAAAACAGCCAATCTACAAGCTCACAACGTGTCACATCGCAACACATTGTGAGCTTGTAGATGGGAGACATACCTGAAGTATAGTCTACCATTAGTAACTCTGCAAGAATGCTACACTATTTGAGGCGCCTTTCTCCATATACCGACTACTGTATACACATACTTATAGTATAGATGTTCTCCCCTTAAACTTGATGACAGCAACAATGTTCTCTTCCAAATGAAGAGCTATTTAAGATCCGGTTTCCCTGTCGTCCAAGCCGTTGCCCATTTAGAATGAGAGCCATTTGCAAAGCAGCCAGTTTGACAGAATACCCCCTTTCCAGATTGCATAGACAGGCCAAGGCAATGACTCCCAGAGTTAGTGTTTAAGTAGTGGAGCGACAAGCTGCCTGAGGTGCTGCTTGACTATTAAACAAACACTATCACAGATCTGAGGTCTTGTGAAGGAGCAGAGCAGAGCAGAGAGGGGAAGAGATAATAAAACTGACATGGAAAAAGTGAGTCAGTGACAACGAAAAAATTGGTGGGGGTGAGAGAGAGAGAGAGAGAGAGAGAGAGAGAGAGAGAGAGAGAGCTAGAGGGTGGGTTAGACATGAAGGACTTTCCCTGACAGCTGATGGCATAAGGGAAAAACTCTAAGCGGCCTTATAGATATCACACACACAACAACACGCAAACATACTCTCTCTCACACACACACACACACCTGAAAAGGGACACTTGACGTTCTGGAGTGACAGGTCTGGTAATGGCACTTCTAAATCATTAGGGACTCTCAGCCCGCTTGCAGGGCACTTTACCGCATCAGCAACAGGTGTCCTTTCAGGGTCACAGGCTGTCTAGAGCCCAGGAGTACGCACAACAAGGCAGGCCAGAAGAATGGCCTCTTTAATTCATGCCATCTCCCCCATTCTTTGCTCCCCCGAGCATCTAATACCTGCAAGCTGAATCTTAATGGTATATATGAGCCACAATAGATTGCTATGTGGATAGATGGAGCGGTCTTTGTTGGAGCCAGACAGATAGTGCTGCTGGCCCACAGATAAGTGTTGTTGATGAGGGTTTTTTGGCACCGATCAACAAACACCGCTGCATTGTGTGTACAGTGTGTGTGTGTGTGTGTGTGTGTGTGTGTGTGTGTGTGTGTGTGTGTGTGTGTGTGTGTGTGTGTGTGTGTGTGTGTGTGTGTGTGTGTGTGTGTGTGTGTGTGAGAGAAAGAGAGACAGAGCAGCAGACGTGTCATACTGTCAGACGCGTTGTGAAATGCGGGCGTGAGAGAGTGCGCCGGACAACAAAGGGAGGGACGTCTGTGTCAGGATGGATTCGATGCAGAGTGGCCCCTGAGAACCCTCTGACTTCTGAGATATAGGCCCGCTGTGCTGATCGATACGGGAATTGCACACACAGTGCACAAACACAGCAGATGTGACCCGTGAGGGACATCTGCATAAAACACTCACTCACTCACTCACTCATCCACACCCCCATGGATGAACACATAATGTGTTGTCCGACAACCTAATTAGAGTTAAACATCTATTCAGCAGAACTACCAAATACACCAAGTCTGGGGATAAATTTAGCAAATGTGCAATGTCTTAGTGAGTGACTGTGTGCATGCGTTTGTGTGTGTTTACGTGTGTGTGTGTGTGTGTGTGTGTGTGTGTGTGTGTGTGTGTGTGTGTTAGGCTTAGCTGTGGCAACCTCTGATTTCAAGAAGAATTACTTATCAGTGAAAAGTGGGGGATAGTTTATCTCTTTCTCTCTCTCATATCTTTCCCTCAGATACCATGATAGTATCTCGTTAATACACTCTCGACTAGAGAGGGGTGAAGAAGCCCTCAACGCACGCACGCGCGCACACACACACACACACACACACACACACACACACACACACACACACACACACACACACACACACACACACACACACACACACACACACACACACACACACACACACTCTCACACACACACACACACACTCTCACACACACACACACACACACACACACACACACACACACACACAGCGCTATCTCCTTCAACCATACCCCCCAAATATATTCTATGAAGTTATCTTTTTTTGCATGTCTTCCCAATCCATGTCTCATAGCAGTGGAATCCCATGCACAGCCGCAGAAGATAAGGACAGGCTCAAACCAAGCTGCCTGTCAGCATGCTGCGCTGGCCAGCTTGCCTCTTGCACTTTGGCACAATGCAAATGTTGCCCTACTTCTTGTCTCCTGCACACCTCTTCCCTCTGTCTTCATACTCCCCCCTGCACCCCTCTTCCGTCTCCTCCTCTGCATTCTTATCGCCACCCACTCTTTGACTCTTCTTTCTTTTGCTTCAATTCTTTCATTGCTTTCCCCTCCTTTTTGCCCTCTCCATCCGTTAATGTCAATGACCCCCATAACTCTCAGTTACAGACCTGTAAGAGTCAATTTGGAACCCCCTCAAGAACCCAGAGGGTCCCTGGACCCGCACGGAAAATAGGGCCCCTAGTCTGGTGATGAGCACTAACTCGAAACATTGTTGGTGGATGTGCCAATAACCTGCATCTAAGGGAGCTACAGTACACTGTGCAGACCTTCTTTTATGTTTTATTATAGTCTTTCTTCGGTCCAGTACCTGCTTTAAAAACATTTCTGGGATCTGCGCAGCTACTTTGTATGTATGTATTGTTTGTTTAGTGGGAGAACACAGGCAACTTCAAGCTAGCAGAAATTAATTGAAGAGAGAAGTTGAACTAACTCAATCACACGGACGCACACATCTGCAATGCAAATAAGATTGGAAGCTCCATCTTATTTGGAGGTCACGGCATTTTAACAGTGTGCTGGGCAGGCAGGCAACATATGAGCTCCCTGTAGCCTGTATCACCTCATTGCATATGCTTTCACTGTGGATCCAATGATGCTGCACCCTATGCATAATGTTATCTATTCGCGGTGTTATATCTCATCCATGGCATTATCGAGTTGTTTTATGTGTGTCTGGGTGTGCAATTCATATGTTCGTATTTAGCCTGGGCTAGCTTGTTACAGTGTGGTTTTCGCAGTTTCCTTGGCAGCCGGACAGGGAGACAGAGACACAGAGACATAGTTTAGTCTGATGCAGGGATCACAGTGGCCCAAACATCTGGCCTTTACCCACAATGCTGTTGGATACAAGCCAAGCCTCTGGAGGACAATCAGGGAAGCTGCCTGGTGGGGAATAAGGTTCAGGAACATACATATTCAGAACGTACTACACACACACACACACACACACACACACACACACACACACACACACACACACACACACACACACACACACACACACACACACACACACACACACACACACACACACACACACACACACACACACACACACACACACACACACACACACACACACACACACACAATATGCATTTTAGTGGCTGTGTTCGTGGTGTGTGTGCATGTACAGTATGTGGACAAAAGTGTCGATTGTCTTTTCTTTTCAACAAACACACAGCAAAGTAAAAAAACTGCTCATTTAACCAAGTTTCACTTTTTACACTTAAAGAGTTATATCATTCATGATTTTACTGTGTGTGCACCCATTCCTTCCCCGTCCAAACCTCCAGTCCTTTCAGGCCAACAGCAAGGAAAAGAAATGCCCATCCATCACCTGCTGCCGTCTGGGGCCAGAAGGACCGGGGGACTGATTGAAAAACAAAGCTACTGGGCTAGACGACAACCGGGAGAGCAAACTCCAAGACAGAGCGAGAGAACGACAGGATGATAGAGAAAGAGAGGGGTGTAGGAGAGAGAGGCAGACTACCAACAGAAATAAAAGAGAGAGAGAGAGAGTACATAGAGAGAGAAGAGTCAGGGGGGAGACCCTATAGCGATCCAATAGCATGTCATAATAGACAAACACTCTGCAAAGATATCGGCAGAAATACAAGAACATAGCGAAAAGAGGGGCTCTCAACGAGTCATAATGCGACACGGCGTGTTGTGAGCTTGCAGATCGTCTATTTTCACCATTTGATGTACAACAAAGCACAGTACACTATACAGGCTTTAAGTGGTTAAGAGTCTAAGGATCTCTGATGGCTTTTTGGCCTCCTATAAGCCTGCAGCCACAGTGGGTGATATAATAGTTCCATTAAATAGGGGATGCAGGCCATTAGTTTGGCTGGCCAGGGTGATAGGATTGGGTGGGGGGGTGGGGGGGGGGGTGACAACACAAATAGCATTCACACACAAGATGGAGGGAGTGCAGAGATCAATCAGTGGAGGATGAGCGAGCGAGGGGCCTGGAGAGGACAACAAAGACGGAGGAGGGGAGAGGAGGAAGATAGCGGAGAGAGAGAGAGAGAGAGGGGCCTAAAGGTCAGTTTGAAGGACATCACCCTTTAGAGGAGGCTGCACAGAAGGTAGATAGATATGGGTGGACAAGGACACGCTCTGTGCATGTGTGTGTACATGTACAGGGCTGAATAGGCATACGCTCGCTAAGATAAAGCTCCTTTGACCTCCATTGCTGCCCCAGCAGAGCCTCGACATCCATCACACGGCCTCTCTCTGTCCCTGTCCCTCTCTCACCCTCTCCCTCCATCCCTCATGTCTCGCTCTCTCCTTTTATCTCGCTCTCTCTCACTCTCTCTCCTTTTAATTCCCTCTCTCTCTCTCCCTCTCTCCCTCCCTCTGAGAACTCCACTGACCTTCAGCTATGCACCCCGCTCATCGGCCCCTTCTGCATGCTACGCGTTGACTAATAAAACGTCTGACATTCATCATTCTTTCTGTGAAACCCCAGACTCACAAAAAAGAAAGAAAAAGAGTAGAGGAGAGAAGAGAGAGGCGTAAGCTTAATTTATGCTTTGGTGAAAAGGTTTTGTATTTTCAACAGACCGTTTTGTTTTTTTTGTTTTGCTGAAGCATAAATTAGGCTTCCTGAAAAGTCAGTGCGAAATAGGCCGAGTTCCACCAAAGCACTCTTGAAAATTGTGTGCGTGTCTGATGTGTATGTGTGTGTGTGTGTGTGTGTGTGTGTGTGTGTGTGTGTGTGTGTGTGTGTGTGTGTGTGTGTGTGTGTGTGTGTGTGTGTGTGTGTGTGTGTGTGTGTGTGCGCGTGCGCGCGTGCGAGGGGTTGTTTAAACTTGAACCCCCTATTCTGGGGGTTTACATTTGCCAGAAATAACAGATTACAAGCTCACAACGCGTTGCAAACGCACTGCGTTGTGAGCTTGTAGATCTGCTATTTCTGGCCAAGAGATTTGGTGTAGAAAAAAACAAGAACAGACCAAGTACACACTAAGTATAGAGGGCCTAAGTGGTTAAGGGCTCCACACAGGGTTTCTTTCACACACCTTCTGGCCACACAAGGGTTTCAGGTTGAAACCTTTTCGTACAATAGGCAGAGTACGATAGCGTGCATTAATACTTAACTGTCAGATTCATAGTCTGCACCCCACCCCCACTAATCCACCTCCCCCCGTTCTTATATTCATCCTTTTTACAGTTGTGATTTATGGTCTATTCCCAGCTGCCACTTGTCCTCCTTTCATCTCTCTCCATCACTCCTGTGTGTAACACATGCCCACACACACAATTATAGAGCGTCTCTATGCCGGGGCATGTTTGTATGTTTGAAATGTGTTTTATAGGGTGTTTGTACTTAGAGAGTGTGTGTGTGTGTGTGTGTGTGTGTGTGTGTGTGTGTGTGTGTGTGTGTGTGTGTGTGTGTGTGTGTGTGTGTGTGTGTGTGTGTGTGAGCGAGAGAGATCTGGGTATTGGGGTTGAATACGCAGCAACCCAGATCCGTCATTTGTGATGTAGTGCACCACCTCATGCACGCACACACACAAGTGGGACAGCGACTAGTATCTGCTATTCTCTTTTTCACTGCTGTGATCTACATCCTCAATAATGCATTTCAAATACTGCCAATATTAACTCATTCAGTGCCAAAAATATTTCTGGCTATATCACCCCTGTGCCAAGGCCAAAAATACATTGTAAAAAAAAAGTGCTTTGGAGCCGAGATACAGCCTTTTCAGTTAAAAAGTTAAACAAGAAGTGAATGGAGCAGCAAATCTTCAAATCATCATATCTTGGGTTCTGAACCTTTTTTTTCAAAAAAAAAAAAAAATAAAAAAAAAAAGATTTTTTTTTGAGTTTTTTTTTTTTTTTTTTTTTTTTTTTTTCCATGACGTCTCAGACGTCATTGGCACTCTGGGCTTATGAAAAACGTGACGTCTGCGACGTCATTGGCACTCAATGAGTTAACATAATACAAGCGTGTGTGCGTGTGTGTGTGTGTGTGTGTGAATATGAGAGAGAGAGAGCGAGAGAGAGAGAGAGAGAGAGAGAGAGAGAGAGAGAGAGAGAGAGAGAGAGAGAGAGAGAGAGAGAGAGAGAGAGAGAGAGAGAGAGAGAAATAAGGGTGGCATTTACTGGAAGTGAAACCTTCAGCTAACCACACCCCCAACTGTCCATCTCTCACGGATGCTGGATAGTCTATCATCTAACTCCTCCTCTCTCCACCACCACTCTCTTTTCTACATAAGAAGTGATGGCTTGGTCCATGTCATAATAAATCAGATGTCAGATGGTTTGTCAGACATCTGACAACCATTTTGAAACGGCAAACCTGAAAATATTCCCTGAAAGAATGGACTTCTCTGACGAGTCTATGTCATCGTGTGAAGTGTGCATTTTCATATCACATTTTGAATAAGCAACGGAATTCGATCCGAACCCTGTCTGTAAGAGTCAAACATTCGGGTTACTTTGATTGCTGCTGACTTGTGCGCTTCTGAAACTACAGCTAAAGGATGAGAGAACTGTCCAATTACTGAGTGGCAGCAGGTTTTTTTGCACCGCTCGCTCGCAGAACCCAAACGGGCAGAAGGGAAGTGGAGCAGTGGTGAATTTATTCTCAAGAGGTCATTATCTGGATCAGTCCTCTCTTGTGGATCTCTAACCTGCAGCGGGGAGACCATTTTGACCTGGCCTGGAACATTCTGCAGTGTGAGGCTTTTGCACTCCACTGCTTTTTACTGCAGTGGCCCGTGTTACGCACCCGTCCTCCCTCTCTTTCTCTCCGTCCCCCCCAAACCCCCAGCTCACTCCCCCACCCTTAAGCTGCAACTGAGCTGATCCTTATCCACTGTCTTCAGCCTATCCTTCAGACAACAGGGATAGAAGCCGGGCTAAATTATAACACAAGCCAATGGACACACACACACGTGCGTGCATGGCATGCGCACAAAATCTAAAATGCACCCTTATATTATTCATGTTACTGTAATGGCTAGCATTTTGCCAGAGCAGTACAGCAGCTGGTTGTTTTGCTTCTTGGTGCTTCTTTTTTATGTTCAGTTCTTTCCTAGGTGTGTGCTGAATTATATTTGGGTCGATGCTTGGACCCCGTAGGGTAAGAGTTTGTGTGTCTGTGTGTGGCTAAGAGATATAAAGTAAGGTTCTCTCTCTGAGTGTGTGTGTGTGTGTGTGTGTGTGTGTGTGTGTGTGTGTGTGTTTGTTGACACTTCAACCCCTGCAGGCTACTACGTAATGGATCTCAAGTCCCTGTATGCTGAGGTAATGTGGAGTCACTTACAGCTCAGACAGGAGTGGCCTGTACAACAGACTGCCTTTATTAGATCACACGCCATTATTCAATTAGCACAGTTATGTGGACAAGGATGAGGAGAGGAGAGAAGAGGAGAGGAGACTGCAGGCGAAGAAAAAACTAAAAAACCTTGGCTTTGGCTTATGTAGAAGTAGCCTGGGATCAATACCATTTTCGTGTTTCTGATCCGGTCTGGAGCGGAAATAACTTTACATTATGAGGCGGCCGGAACGGCAAATGATTCCACAAGTTTAAAATGTGTTTAGTTTGGTATAATCGTTTCGTTTCTTTTGAGATAATAATCGTTTGGACGTAGGATCGTAGGACGACCAGCGAGATTAAACTAATTGATTCGCATTATGTGGGGAACAAAAACTATGCGACGCCAAGCGGAACCCACCACCGTAACACAATTGTTTATTTCCTTTTTTTTTAAACTGGATCACACGGCTCAGTTTTAGAATGAATACCAGGCTTTCCTCCGCGGTGGAAAGCCTGGTGACGCGAGGTTAATATAGAAGTCCTTCCAATTCTCTTGGACTCCATTAAGCACTTAAACGCTCTATAGTTCGCAAACTAAAACTTAGTTGACTGGGATCAGCTCTGCACTTGGCTGGCTCTTTTTTCCCCCTCTGCACCTAATCTAAGAATAGGGATGCTAGGGTTCAACTAGTTAAACACTTAATCCGTGACATTTTCAAACACACAATTCCTTTGCTCCAACACTACATGATCTTGTATCATGGCATCAAAGCCATGAGTTTGCTCTTGTGGAGAACCAGGTGAGTGTACTATTGTCAAGGAGGCAGCTGGAGAACCATTGTGCAATGCCATAAACATCCCACTGGCCCAAGGGAAATCGATAAGGCGCCATGGAGCGTGGCATTGCCTCGTTGTAGTCTTTCTCTTCTCCCTCTCACTACCTACTGTACCCACTATGCTCTACTCTCTCTCTCCCCCTTTCTCTCTCTCTCTCTCCACCTTCCACAGGAAAACCCATTTTACCTGACAGTCCCTGCCTATTATCCCACTCCTTTTTTATTAGCGCTCGCAAACATATCCCATAGATCCAATTTCCCCCCACAAGGAGAGGCTTGTGGTGGGTGGTGGGAGAGCGAGCGCCCCGGCCAGAGTAGAACCTCTGGCAGCCAGCTCTCGCTTTCTAAACCCGGGGTTTGTTTCTACTGGAGGATGAAAAATGACACCGCCTTATAGCTGCCTGTTCCTCTAATAATGGCCATTAACACTGCAGGGAGAGGAGATACAGTACGTCCATATAAGTGTGCGCACGCACACACGCACACGCGCACGCACGCACGCACACGCACACACACACACAGTTGACCCATGTGAACCCTGAGGATTTTACTGTGTGCGTGCTCATTTGTATTCAGTTACACACATGTGCATTGGCAAAGGAGCGGCTGGGGACTGGGGGAGAGGGGACGGTTTGAAAGTTTGAGAAAGTAACCTGTGTGTGTGTGTGTGTGTGTGTGTGTGTGTGTGTGTGTGTGTGTGTGTGTGTGTGTGTGTGTGTGTGTGTGTGTGTGTGTGTGTGTGTGTGTGTGTGTGTGTGTGTGTGTGTGTGTGTGTGAAGGTAACTCACGTTCCTCCTCTTTGGGGTCCAGCTGTGTGACACTGATGGAGAGACGATCGACACGCTCCTGCAGGGAGTTGACGCGAAAGGAAAAGGTGTGGGCCTCGTTGAACAGCTCCCCAAACAGGTCCTCCGCATACTTACCTACACACACACACACACACACACACACACACACACACACACACACACACAAGCACACACAACGTGATACAACGCATAAGCATACGCAAAGCTGTTCACAAATACACAGTACTGACCATCACAGTCCATCACAGTACTGACTGGACCAATAATCAACTACTTTACCACTCACTTTGGAAATCTAGTTTAAATCAAGAAAACAAACAATCACAACAGACTAGAAGCAGGTACTTTTCATGTTTTAAATGTTCTAAATCATTTTGCTTGTTTGCAATATGCGATAATTTGGGTGAATTTGTGCGAAGAGTTGCACAGTGCAATTTTCACTGTTAATTTTACTCTGAGAGCAGGGTCTGAAATTAACACCAGCTATGTGGGTAGATCTTTCATTTGGCAAGCACGTTTTAGAAACCACCTGAGACTTTGGCGGGGTGATTTTTTATTCATTTTCTGCAACAGAATATATATGCATTGATGGTTCAGTGCTTAACAAAACATCAGCTTTGCACCAAATGTGGGTACGTTTTTCAGTTGGCTGAAAAGTATGTTTCAGAAACCACCCGACACTTTGGCAGGTGATATTGTTCTGCAACAAAATATCTGCATTGATGGTTCAGTGCTTAAGAAAATACCAGCCTTGGTGTGGCTCATAGCACGGGCAAATTTTTTGCAATAAAATATCAGAATTGATGGCTCAGCACGAGTATGGTTTGTAACAAAATATCAGCCTTGGTGGCGCTCTAGCTCTAGATTGATTGATTGATTGAATACTTTATTAACAGTTTGCAAATAGTACACTGGTACGATTATACAATGGTGCTAAATGGCACAAAAAAAAGACCTAAGAGGGCGTGTATGTTTCAATTGTGGTTCCATCTCATGTTCTCATCAACACACCAGTAATGTCTAGGTGTTGGAGTGTTCCATAATCCATCACTTGTCTACCTCCACTGTGCTGACATGTGCTATATTTCCTATGTGCACATACACTTTTAGACATATTTAAGGTGGACCTATCACACAATCTCCACTGTAACGCTTCATTTCCCATCATGCATGGAAAGTTAACTACACAACCCAAAACCTCTACCAAAGTTTAAATCGTTTTAATCCATTTAAAATTGGATATTATGCAGTGTTATCATGCAGATTAATTGTGGCTTAGTAAAAACATGTTTGGCAGGTATAATTTTTCATCTACCACACATTTGGCTGGTGAGCTACTGTCTGAGTGTAAAATGGACTCAAATGGACCCTGATCCATTTTTACACTCTCAATGTTAAATTGAAACTGACGTTGACAGTGTGAGTCATCGGGGCAGCTAATGTAGATGTTTCCTCATTTTCAATGGAAAAGAATGTGTGTGTGTGTGTGTATTTCAACATCTTGAAAGTATTTTAAATGCATGCTTTTTAGCAGTTTCATCACTTAGTTCCCCCGTGACTTTGAATTGAGGTGGGGTTATTGCGGCAGTTATAATGTCCTACTAAAAGTAGGCATAGATTTTCCTGTGCAAAGCGCGCAGAGCTGGACACACCATTAAGTTTTGGCATTCAGTGCCGTTTGCGTAGCGTGTCCTCGACACTAACCATTTCCCATTTACATGGGATTTATGTGCACCCATATAAGTGTCTGTGGTATGTGTGTGTGTGTGTACTGCAGTAGTGGAAAGTAACTAAGTACATTTACTTAAGTATTGTACTTAAGTACAATTTTGAGGTATTTGTACTTTACTTGAGTATTTCCAATATCCAATACTTTTACTTCTACTCCACTATATCTCGGATCCAGATATTGTACTTTTACTGTACGATGCGACGCATTTTGAGCTTGTAGATCGGCTATTTTCAAAAGATTTTTATACATTTGAAAACTTGAAATGGGACATTCTGCATAATGAGTACTTTTACTTTTGGTACTTAAAGTAAAATTTGACCAATACTGTTGTACTTTAACTCAAGTGAAATTTTAATTCCGGACTTTTACTAACAGAGTATTTCTACATTGCAGTATTGATACTTTTTACTTAAGTACAGCAATTGAGTACTTTTTCCACCACTGGTGCATGTACTGTATGTGTGTGTGGGTGTCCGTGGCACTGACTGAGGCTGCTGAGTTGGCGGATGACGTTGGCCAGAGAGACGTTGGTCACGCACTCCAACTCGTTCTTGATGTTTCTGGGCAGCACCGTGTGGCACAGGTGCCTGGGCTCAATGCTGCGCTTCACCAGCGGCATCTTTCTGCAGCGATACCGCTAACCTGCAGACCTGTCAGGGGAGAGGAGAGGAGAGGAGAGGAGAGGAGAAGACGCTTTATTAGTGCACCAAGCCTCGCTTCCTTGATCCTTTATCTGTCATGGTATATGAAACCTATTAAGTCAGACAGAAGAGCTACTGTAGGTAGCGAGGATAGAGGAGGAAATGGCCCTCATTACATTGATTGCCTTGCTATCATTGCACCAGAATGATCACAACAGAGGAGAGGGGGTGGTGGGTGCCGGAGTGGTGTGTGTGCGTGCGTGCGTGAAAAATCACTATTGGCAGAAATACAGTGTGAGTGTGAGTTCACGTGGATGAACAGTTAGTGGTATAGGAGAAATAAGGATGCATAGGAATGCATAAAAAAGAGTGAAACAGTACTGTCACTATCAACAGCCATGCTTGGCTGTCAGTGTTGTCTTCTATCCTTTGTCATCCTCATCAACATCATCATCATCGTCATGCATCGCCTAGTTAATGTGCTGTGGCGCTCTCTGCCTGCCTGCTCAGCCATGCTAATGCTTTTAACCCATTAAGACCTGAGGCGATTCATTAAAAGAATCTAAATCCTAACAGTTTTTTGAAAAAAAAAAAAAATGTTTTCAAGATTTTTCAAAAATAGCAGATCTACAAGCTCGTAGCGCGGCACTCGGTGCCGCGCTATGAGCTTGTATATCTGCTATTTTTGAATAGCCAAAGAAATCTAAAGTGACACGGCTGCGTTCCAGGTATTAATGGGTTAAGGCTGCAGCATTGGCCTGCTTAGCCCTAATTGCCCCATTCCACCACCAGTAGCGGTGCAAAAGTTCATGTATCTAATCGATATAATTGATTATAAAAAAGTATCAATAATAGACAATTTAATAAGATAATAGATACATAATCTATCCCAAGTGAGCTTGTAGATCGGCATTTTTTTTTTACGGATTTCAAAACTCACAATATTTTCACCAACCCAATGCCCAGAATATAGGGACAGAAAGGTTGAATGTGGTTAAAAACATCGGCTGCATACTGTAAGTGCAGATACCGATCTCGTCCAAAAGGTCAAACAATGACCGACATATCTAGCCTGGCATGGCCAGACTAATATATCGATCAGGCTTTACAAGGTTGACTTCTAGGGCTGGCAGCGACAGAGATTGCAGTATACAAGGGGGAAACATTAGGAAAAAACAGACAAAAAAATTACTTCAGTGTTGACGATTTCAGTGTGGTATGCGTGATCCTTAATTGGTGGAGGGAGTTTAGTGACCAGCGGGGCCTTTTAAACCCTTTGATAACCATACATTTTCCACAGTTTCCGTTTGCTTCTTTGTGTAATGATGAGTCTCGTCGTTCCCTATATTCACAAAAGGGTTGGCCTTTTGAAGACGTGTGCTAACAGAAAGTGACATATCTGACTAACGAGGATGAAAGTGAAAACAGACGCCTGGGAGGGTACAGACGCCTGGGAGGGTACAGGAGTGTGTTGAGAGGCAAGACAGACAGACAAAAAGCCCCAACAGATTCTCTCCCTGTGCGACCACACCCGTTTAATCATAATGCTAACGGGACTCTCCTTTGCAAATGTTCTCTCTAATTAGAAGGAGATCAGGTGTTGAAATGGGCCGACTGATCGACCGAGCCACGGAGAGACGGAGTCAGATGTTAAGCACACTCTAAGATTAAACGCGGATAGAAGGCTGATGCTTTTAATATCCAGACATATTCAATGCCGCCGTCATATAGGAATAGACGTGATTATTGATTTGCATCCGTGAAAAGAGAAAAATGGAGGACAGAAAAGGTTCTAGGAAACCGACCCAGCTATGGATGGATGGTGAGAGGAGGGTTAAAGCAGGCTGTTTTCTGAGGTGAGTCATCTCAGAAGCAACATCTAAGAAAGGACCATAAAAGGGAAGAAAAAGAGTCACGCATGCGTCCTAAGCCTTGGTTAAAGTGGATTGTATACGAGGTGTGCGGGCAATGTGACGGCACAAACCCAAACACAACCGCAAATCCTCGCCCACCTCTGCAATAACAAAGACACCCTCTTCTCTTGAGAGATTAATCTCACTTCTCGCGGTCTCTTCGCGCACGCACGCACGCACGCTCTCCCTCATTCAAAACGAATGCACCTCTGTGCACCCACCTACTCGTATAAAAACACACACACACACGCACCCACATTCTCATGCCCACCCAAACGCCCCCTGACAAGGACCACCTGTTGACTCATTGCATTTTTCCAATGCAATGAAGGACACACACACACACACACACACACACACACACACACACACACACACACACACACACAAAGTCTGAGAGTGTAGAAATAATTCCAAAACAAAATGGATGGGTCCATTTGGTTAAGTTTTTACACTGAGAGTTACAAATGGAGAAAATAAAAAAAATTCTGGAAATCAGTAATCTTCCATTAGGAAGTGTGTGTAGGTGTGTGTAGACCAGTGTCTATCAACCTTTTTTGTGCCAAGGCACACCTGGCATAGCCAAAAAATCCCAGGGCACACCTAGATATACAGTATATATAATTATATATATATATACGGTATATCTATATACACACACTAGGGGTGTGCCGATTTTCACATTTCACGAAACGATACGATATTGGGCACACAACTTCGATACGATTTCGATACGATACGCACTTTTTTATCATGAAAATATATGGGGGAGAAAAAAAGCAAATGCAAACAAATATTTCTGTTTTTGCATTATTCAGACATGCAAACTTGTAACTTTTCAGCTTCCACTAGCCGTTTTGAATCCAAATAGGGCAATAGTGTGACACCTGACCCGAAAAAAAAACAGCATGTTGTCACCCTTTTCACCTCGGGGCTGTTTGCATGCCTGATTATTATTATTGTTTAAAAAAAAAAAAAAAAAAAAAAAACTTTTTTTTTTTTTTTTTTTTTCTCAAAATGATTTTTTTTTCAAACCTCCTTCAAACGGCGCGGCACACCTCAGCAGTAGCCCCGGCCCAAAATTGGGACGTTTGCCAGGGTTGATATACACTGGTGTAGACAGACATGCGTGCACACACCTACACGCACATACATAAATGAATGCAGTGAGTGCACACACTTTGTCTGTTTTCTTCTCTTGCCTCCTTCCATCTCTTCATTGAGCAAGCATTGAGCATGTTCTTGGCAGGGGTGTAATAATGATGTCATAAAGTGTTGATCGATACATTGAATATTGATCAGCACATTATTATATACAGATTTTTTTTTAGATACATTTAAATGAAAGTAAAGCCCTAAAAAAATGCCTTAACCCATTAAAACCGGGAAAGCTTCTGTGTCATTTTAGATCTTTGTGTTGGCTATTCAAAAATAGCAGATATACAAGCTCACCGCGCTGCGAGCTTGTGCATCTGCTATTTTTGAACATTTTAGAAAAATCGTGAAATGGATTTAGAAGGCGTATGTAGAATCAGCCTCAGGTCTCAATGGGTTATATTGGACAAACCTTCCCAAATAGAAGCAAAAGCAGCATGGACGATGTCAGTGTCCTAGCAGTGTGGATAAGATATATGGCACTAGGAATGGGATGATAATAGTCATCGTTTATCGCGATAAAAAAAACGCTCAATGTCAAACCCTGGCAAGGCACAAGAAAGATATCATCTCATATCAATCGCAGGCCACTGAATGGAATTGTTATCATGGCAAAATTTGCGATATCAGCAAATATTATTTTATCTGTATAATCGTATATAATATAACCATTATCTGAAGAATCAATATGGTATTGTTACTGTATCACGATGAACCTTGTGAGTTACATACACCCAGTATTCGGCTCTTATTTCTGAGGATAGCAAAGAACAGGCTTTTTCTAAGGAAAAATGGATACAAAGAACCAAAATAAACGCTCTAACTGGAATGGGAAAAAGCCAAAGCAAAGGGAGAAATTCAAGTGTTTTACATGGAGGCCTGCAGTGTTAGGTTATTGTTCTTTGAATAATGTATCACAGCAACAACCCTTGGAAAATAGATTTTTGCTACAGAATGAATGAACAGGAAACAACGCCGAACATCTGCTGCTGTCCAGATTGTCCTCTGAACCCATTTACTGTGTGTGTGTGTGCGTGTGCGTGTGCGTGTGCGTGCGTGTGTGTCTTGATTGCCGAATGTATTCTAGCACTTTGGAGTCTGATTGCACATCAGGCGACCACAGACTAATAAGTCCTGGGGAGTGAAAAGACATGTTTTTGTCTGCACACACACGCGCACACCAGCACTTCCGTACATCGTACAGACACAACATGTACACTACAGACACACACACACGCGCACGTACGCGCACACACGCACACACACACGCACAATTGGTCCAGACAGTGAGAGGTTGAGGGTTCCATATTGTGACAGCTCTGTCCCAGGTTCCCGCAAGAAATCTTTTATTAATTACCTCAGTCGTTTCCCCTCCGAGAGAATTAATGAAAGGAAAAAAAGAGCAAGAAATAGTGTGTGAGTGAGATGGAGATAGAGATAGAGAGAGGGAGGGAAGGAGAGAGAAAGAAAGAGATAGAGAGAGGGAGGGAGTGAGAGAGACAAATGGTAGTATTGGAAGTCAAGCCATGGCCTGAAGCTAAGCAACAGCACTAGACTTGATAAACCAGTCAATATAAACTACAACAACAAACCTATCAATCACCGTTGGCCCAGGCTGCATCGTTTTACATCCCACAATATGGAGCCAACATATTCTAGTCAATGCTGCACTCTGTAACCTTAAGTGCAGAACAAGCATCTTTGTAAAATATAAATGCCAGGAATCATATTGTCAGTCATATTGAGAGCCATTCATCCAATCGACTTCATGCTTGGCGGTTGAGGACCCAAAGACGTTCTCCAGAACTGGCCCACTCTGAACAGGCAGGCATGCATAGGGTACTACACTTAAGGCTGGGCAAGTAACCGGAAACATATTGAAACAGATATTTAGAACCGATAACCGAGTTATTTTTATTTGATTATTTATTGGAATCTTTGTTACAGTTTTTTTAAATTAAGGTGATAGGGATTTAATAATGCTGGTACAGGATACACCATATATATGCACAGTATAACTAAATTGTGTAGACATTCCAGGCCTGATATACTGTATTTTTTTTCCTCATACATCAACGAATCAACACAAAAAAAATTAATATATGTTTTTTATAATCGACTAAATTGTACTTCGTTGTAACACGGTTATGTGCAAACATTATGAAAATAGCAGATCTACTCTATCAGAGCTCACAACGTTGTGAGCTTGTAGATCAAAATAATCGTTCATTAATCGTCATGGAGGAAAAAGTTGAAGTCGAATTGAAGCCGTATTGCCCAGCCCTAACTGCACAAGTAGTCTAAAAGCTCTGTCCACTTTGTGCAATTCAACACAACATAGTATACCCAAGTCCAGTCCATCTTCTGCTTAAAGGCCTATGTTGTTAAGTCGGTGGATATGAGGCTATGATGCTCGAACAAGCATCCATTGAGCTATTGTCTCCGCTTGCCCAGCAAAACAGACCGCCTACCTCCTCCTGGGACCTTCCATCAGAGGGATGGAAGGGTAAGAAACCAGGAGGGATGTGGACAAGAAGGAGGGCCAGAGGGAGAAAAACTAATGCGGGGTGAAGAGAATAGGGAGGAGTGGAGAGCCATATGGAGAAAAACATTTATTTGTAAGCTGTAAAATCCTAATACGGTCCCTTTTGTTCCATTTGTACACTCTCAGAGTTAGTAACGCTGAGGAGTTTACGATGTTGTGGAGGAACACGAGGAACAAGTGAGCTGTGGGAAGTACGAGAGAGAGAGAGAGAGAGAGAGAGAGAGAGAGAAAGCAGTCAAATGATAGAATGGGGAAGGTCGGAGGAGAAAGAGCATAAAGGGACAAGTACTACACAAGAACCAGCCCAGCGGCCTCGTGGTTGAGTGTCCTCCCCGAGATTTAGAGGTCGGGGGTTAAATCCCTGGCCGAGTCATACTTCAAAGACTATTTAAAAAAAAAAACGGTACCCAGTTCCTCCCTGCTTGGCACTCAGCCTTAAGAGTTGAATTTGGGGGTAAGTCCCTGTGACATACTAGCATCATGTCCAAGGGCTGTACTTGTTCATCAAGCTGCCTCACGCTAAGGAAACGGGAGAGACAGGCTCCTGTATTGTGTGCTACTACATGCCTCATAAAACCATTGGTTCCCGGGGCAACTTACTTAACTACACAACACATTTTGAGCAAGCGCATCAATGCACATAACGAGACAATGCCATGGCATCGATGATGGCAACCTAACAGAGCTTAACCAGGTGCAATCTCTAAACAAAGGTCAACTGCATAGGCAAGGACACTCAAGAAGCTGCCCTCAATCCGTCCGTACCGGTGACAACAGGGGCTTTAATGAGAAATCGATCGATAGGAAAGTTCACACAGCGGTGCATTCCACAGCAATGCACAAATATGGGGGCGATAATTGAGACAAGACAAAAAAAACGAGACACTTCAACGTTAGACACGGAGGTGCTTTCAAAACCACTAGGCTATTATTTTGTTTTTCTTCCAACCTTTATTGATCAAGGGAAAGTGTTGTGCTGCTGACCACGCATGCTCTTTGTCAGCACTGCACTGCTTGCTTCATGTTTATCATTTCACAAATGCACACATCTGCCCAAAAGTTCTGCCTCGTTGGTCACTGGACAAGGTCCACTACATCATTCTGTCATTGGCCCTGCTCAGGGCACCTTGACAGAAAATGCTTAACCACCTCTAGACTTAGTGACCTGGACCTGAGTTGGCTCTGCACTTGTACTGTTTTTTTCCCCGTCTACACCAAATCTCTTCACCCAAAAAAAGCGTGCTATTTTTGCCTAATGTTACCACCAGAATATGGATGCGAAAGTGTGAAAGTGTGAATGTCACTCATCACTCACCATGTTTGACCAAATATCTACCACTGGGCCGTAAATATGGGTCGCAACTTAGTAATATATAAATATCCATTTTTATTTACCTTTCCTACATTTAGTTTTTCTAAATAAAACTTTCAGAAATTCAAAACAAATGTAAAAAAAAAAAAGAAATGTTCAAAGTAGCATTTTCCCAAATAGTGACAATAGATAGGCTATTTCCACTATTTTTTAAATAGGGCTTAAGTGGATCATTCACTATGTATTGTTGTAAGTTTGGGTCACAGGAAGAATCTCTCTTTTGGGTCTAAAAGTTCGGGAACCCCCTGGTCTAAGGCATTTAAACCAGAAAACGTCTGGTGACAGCCCAGGCCCTGTTCCTTTAACATTTGGGGTTCCATTGTTCCTACTTATAATTTAAGAGCTTTTCCAACTGGGCAACAAACGATGAAGCTTTTCCTTAGCAGAGTCAATTTCATTTTCAGCTAATAGTCAATCAACGCTCACAGACCCGGCCCGCACAGTGTAGCCGGCCAACTCCTTGCTCCATAATGGCTCATCGGGGGATGAAATCTAACAAGACGTCGTCTACAGCTTCCAGATGATTGCTCCGAGTCAGAATTTCGGACCAATCAGAGACGGACCCTGCACGATGCCTGTTCCACTAAAAAGTGGGAGCCGGGAGCGAGGGGAACATTTAACATGTGGAAAATGTGTCTCCTCCTCCAACCATTTATTTTGTATTAAATGTAAAGCTGCTGAATGAGAAACGTAACTGCTCTATCGTTTAACCCATTGAAACTGGGAACGCATCAGTGTCATTTTAGATTTCTTTGGCTATTCAAAAATAGGGCTACGAGCTTTTATATCTGCTATTTTTGAAAAATCTTGAAAATGTGTGCAAATATTTGAATATATCTCTGCTGTCCGGCAGAAACCAGCTAACTCCAAAATGTTCATTTTTCAGGAAATGAAAAAAAGTGGAGTTAGGAGGTTTTGTTCATCAGTGATAAGAACAGCTGAATGGTCAGCTCACAATGAGGTTGGAGGTCAAAGGGGGGTGGAGCCTGGAGTCAGCAAAACCGGCTAGCTGGAGTTAGCTGGTTTAGCAGAAAGTTTGAGGATCCAATGGAGTTAGCTGTTTTTGTCAGAAGCGCTTTTTAATGCTTTTCATTGGTTCAATATTTTTTTTGCCAACACACAGACATAAAAGGGTGTTCAATGGCCCTGATTTATGGAAAAAATTATGCAAAAGCGTCAAAATGGAGTTAGCTGGTTTCTGCCGGACAGCAATAATATATTTTTTTAAGCGAATATTTGTAAAATATTTAGTTCCAGGGACCTCCAAAAGCAATTATTTGAGTTACAAACTGCTCAAGATTTTTCAAAAATAGCAGATCTACAAGCTTGGTGCTGCGCTATGAGCGTGTAGATCTGCTATTTTTGAATAGCCAAAGTATAAAATATGGTTATAGCTAAAATCTAAAATGATACAGATGCGTTCCTTCCCGGATTGAATGGGTTAATCGCTGATTCACTTTCCTTTCCTTTTCTCTTCTCATTCCTTTTCTCTTCACATGTCCTCAGAGAGAAATACAGGATTGACCACCACTGAGGGCCACACGCAGTGGCTCCTGTCCATGACACACATCATCATCATCACTAATCAGGGACCGGTCAAGCGTTGATGAGCAGGGCGTTATTACCTATATATTACCTATGCAATCAGTGCCTCCACTTTCTCTTTTCATCCCCTTTTACTCAGTGTACATACAGGCTAGCTCGTCTCTCTCTCGCTCTCCTCTCCCCACCCTGCACACCACAGCCCTCCTTTTATGGACCATTCATCTTGGGTGGTGCTTCCTGCTGTCACCTATCACCATGGCAACGGCTGCAGTGGGATGATGCCATTGGCCACTTTACAATATCCCAGGAGAGGTGGAAGAGAGAGGTGGGGGGGGGGTGTGGGATTGGGTGGGTGGGTGGTTGAGAAAAGAAACTCACAGAATGAATGAACAGGCTCTCTGGACAACAGTGACGCGCAAAGAACGGTGACGGCGACGGTGGCTGATGAATGGACCTGATCAAAGAGAGAGAGAGCGGGTGTGGAGGCGGGAGCAGGAAGTGTAACGCCCGAGATAAAAAAAAAAGGCGCCTCAGCTATTGTTGAGAGACACAAAGCATGGGGGAAGGACTGGCGCGTGCCTCCAGACTGCAGGGGAGGTGAGGCTCATTGCGCTCATTGTGACAATATGTCTCTTAATGAATCCTAATGGAGAGTTTACTCGCTCAATAGCTGCTCGCTGGGGGCCCCTCAGTGTGGAGAGCGGGTCAAGGGGCCGCTTTATGCGGAGAGCACGGCGGACAAACCAGGGCCCTTAATGCGGCATGACCTACGACCCTCACACACACACATACGCAAATACACAGTCACACACAGGCACGCAAATACACACACACACAGGCATTAGGCACAGGAGCTAAGCTACGCCGGGAGCTAAGCTCACTCAGCTCTGCGAGGCAGCGGCAAGGCTGCTTGTTGTAGGAATGTAATCAGGAAGGAACAGGAAAAAATTAATGAAATAAAAAGGCACCTCATCCTTGAATAATGACATCCCTAGTACTGTTGGTTCAATAAAGCTGGGAGAGCAGAGAATGGTTAGTGCACTGTAAAATCCTTAGTGTCCATTTAACTCCGAAGAGCGTACAGATGGAACCAAATGGACCCTTACGGGTCCATTTGGTTCCATCCGCACGCTCTTCGGAGTTAAATTAACACTGGGATTTTACTGAGCGGAGGCAGCGAGCAGTAGACCATTTCTACTGAGGGCAGTGGGTTCCTTGGTGTGTGGAATTGGATTGAAATGGCCCACGAACGGGGGTTCTCATGAGTGATTTAAAATGCATGGGCTACAGTTAGTCAGGCCCATTTTTCTCACCGGACCACCAGGACGCAGTCACACACACACAGGGGGACGCGGACTAAGATTTACTGTAGTAGTTTCTCCAAGGGCACATGGGTGTATATAAATAGTAGCTCCACACAGCAGAACAAAGCACTGTTGTGTTCCAGCCCTCCAAGAACCTCTTGCCTGCACTCAAACATGTTCTTTTCTTTTTTTGTACACCTGTGTCAAATGATCCTTTTGCATTAGGTCAAAGTCAAAGTTTCTTTGGTAATACATTTTAGTAGTAAATTTGGCGGGAGATTCAGCAGTTCACAAGACAAGACATCACAGAAATACAGATTCAATAGACATCAAGTTTTACACAAGTATCATCAATCATAGTATGAAAAATAGTACTTGTTAAGTATAAGAACTCCTAAGAAGATCATGACAAAGTGATTCTACGCACACACACACACACACACACACACACACACACACACACACACACACACACACACACACACACACACACACACACACACACACACACACACACACACACACACACACACACACACACACACACACACACACACACACACACACACACACACACACACACACACACACACACGAGAGCCTTCCACCCACAAACATGCTCACCGAAGCTGAGATTGATGCATCGTTTTGTTTTTTCCTGTTCCGAGCTATAAACAGCAGCCGACATAAAGACACAGACGTGACCAATCGGGGTGGGCGGCGGAATGCCGGCAGCCAATAGCAGAGGGAGCAGAGATCAAACTGGTGAAAACAGTCCCAGCAGCTGGTTTAGATCAGCGATATACAGCAACTCAGTGGAGAAGAAAATGAAAAATTGTTCTTTGTGGGACTAAGCGCATCAACGGGGAGCCTTGTTTCTCTTGGCTAGTGTAATATAAAGGCTTTTCTTTCTTGCTTGTCTTTGTCCCTCTGGGGAGTCCAGTAAAAAAAAACGAATTGCGTCTTCCTCATCATTAAGTGCTGTCTAATTTTCCCATCCCATTTTATGATTCTAAACAATGGCTAATTGCTTGATTTTTTGGTATTATATATTTTTTATAAAACGCTGAATTTGCTGCCTTCCAGCTGCCATGGCTGAGTCACTCTTCTTAAGGATGATTTTTATACTTTGTTGCACACTGGGTGTCATACACTGAAAATAGCCAATCTACAAGCCCACAACATGTCACGTTGTGACACGTCGTGACATGTTGTGGTATGGTGCATCTTCTATTTTCGGTGCGCAACACCAGCACACAACAGAGTATAAAATCAGGCTTCAGTCCTGGGGAAGTTTGAGTGAGAGACACCACATGTGCTGAACGGCAAAGATAAAATAGAGAGGATCTCACCTCCCTTGAGGATGCGCCTTATCAAACGCCACACCTGATTCCTTTTCTCACCCACTCACCCTCTCCTCCCTGCCCCCACCACTATAGGCAAGGCTAGGCAGACCCATGAAGCTTTGCTGCTGCTGCTGGTGGGGATAGACTGTCAAAGTTGACAGGGGGAGGAGAGCGGGCGCTTCTGGCAGCACATGTACTGTATAACACACGCACGTGCGCCACACACACACACACACACACACACACACACACACACACACACACACACACACACACACACACACACACACACACACACACACACACACACACACACACACACACACACACACACACACACACACACACACACACACACACACACACACACACACACACAGTTATTCGATTATTCAATTAATCGATTTGATTATAATTTTTTTTATTTTTTATTTTTTCAATGGCATTGATGACTCGACTCAAGGAATGCGAGTTGACGTCACACCAGAGCTCACAGCTGCGCGTCTGCTGTAGAAAAGCCTTTTTTTAATAGAATAATCGAATAGTGGTTTGATAGTCGAATAGTCGGTTTGATAGTCGAACATTCGAATATTCGACTATTCTGTTAATGCCCTAACACACACACCTTAGTATGCCACAATTCCCTGTCTGACAGTAGCATGTCACATTGGCAGGAGTTATCATCAAAGTGCAAACAGTGGGCCAATATCACAAGAACAACTTTGACATCCTAATCCACACAGCGAGTTGGGACACCAAACTCACACGTACACACATAAAGTGTAAAGGGGTGTAAACACACACACACACTTAGACAAACACTCACATGTGTATGCCAAATTCCCATGTTGGAATCTACGAGCATCTACAGAACACCGCGCCACCCACCCATCAATGCAGATCATGCTGGCAGAACATATCCTGGCATGTGCAATGGTGTCTGACTGCCAATTAAAATTCTGCACCAGCCGGTGCCCCTTCAGCAAGTGAGATGACACCTCGTGGGCCCTCAACAGTGTGAGGCGCTTTAACTTTAACACACACACACACACACACACACACACACACACACCTCTTATTGTTGGGCTAAAAATAACCCCTGCAGAACTATGCTGCTGTCAGGTGGGGGCCCAGCTATGCTAACTAGCTGAGCTATAGTTGAAAACTTCACAGAAAGAACTACGCAAGGGACACAGATAGAACTACTTGCGCTGCGACCTAGCTTGCCTCGCATGAAATTGTTTGGCTACATTTCTCAAGATGTTTTTTTGCATATAACTGGCATTACATGGGTTACTGAGAGATGCCCACGGCAAGTCTAGCAAAAGCAATCAACTGAGCGGCACAGTGGCTCAGTGTGCTTCGCGCTGTTGCCTCGCAGCAAGAACGTCCACTCGGTTCAAATCCGACCGGGGGCTTTGTGTGTGAGTTTGCATGTTCTTCCCGTGTTCACGTGGGCCTTTTCCAGGTGCTCTGGTTTTCTCCCACACCAAAAAGACATGCATGTTAGTGACAGGGTGTTGTTGTAAAGAGCTTTTGATAAAGGTAATAACGAAATGCAGAACATTTACCATTCCTCTCCCGCTAGTTGAATGTCAGGTTTTCACTGCACCAAGCAAAACTGAATACCCTGTATTAACTTGATCATCATCATCATAACCTTTATTTCAACTCGGAGTTGATCCTCAGCAAATGAAGAGTTTCTGATTCTGATCCTGATTTGGCTCAGTAGTCAGAACCTCTGTCTCTTAATCATCATCATCATAACCTTTATTTCAACTCGGAGTTGATCCTCAGCAATGAAGAGATTCTGATCCTGATTTGGCTCAGTAGTCAGAACCTCTGTCTCTTACCGTGCTCATTTCTCAAACATATGTTGGGGTGGCAGTGAGTGCTCACCTCAACTGATCAGAGCAGGCAGCCTAGCTAGCACATGCCAGCGGGCAGGTGTTCATGGCAGCGGGCCCCCCTGGCTGGTACGGCTTCTGGACTGTAATCACATTGCCTTGGCAGATATGAGCAGGTTCCAAGAGCGGATCCAGAACAAGGCAGTCACTCCCTGCCATCCAGCAGAAAGTCACTGATCTCCGCAGGGGGTAATACATTTGAAAATATCTCCAAATTGCAATATTGACAAATTAAGAATTGTGTTTATTCTTTGAGGGTGAATCTATGGCTTCCTAAATATGTTTTTTTATTGTAGGGAGCTGTGCTGAACCCCGGGTACGCACACAAAGTCTGTTTAGGAAGGAATAATAAATTGTCAAAGTATGTTAATCCTCAATATTACCAAGTGTATTGCTTTTCATATCATGATGATCAGAGTATTTCTTTCTTTCTTTCTTTCTTTCTTTCTTTTTGAAGGAAGCGTAGAGTTGTATTTTTAACATTGTTGCTGTCTCTTCATCAAATGTTTTTTGAAGACTTTTGAGAAGCAGAGAGAATACAAATGTCCTTGAGTCCACTTTGGTTCAGTGTCGATTAAAGCACAGTTAAACTTTGGTAGAGGTTTGGGTTATACAGTAGTTACCTTGCCATGATGGAACGCCATATTGCAAGATATCTTCAATAGTTGCTCTGTTGATGGGAAATGTAATGTTGAAATAGGTCTCAAAGTCACAGTTTTGTTTAAATAAATACTCCTGTTGATTCTACTTTTGTTTAAATAAATACTCCTGTTGATTCTACTTTTGTTTAAATAAATACTCCTGTTGATTCTACTACAGTATTTGAATAAGGAAGAAGATCCGGTTCTGGATCCTGGAAAAAATAGTAACTTCGAGACCTATTTCACTGTGCAATATAAGTCAACGTTGTGAAAATGTTGTAATACCAATTTCTAATGAACGGAGCAAAGTTCTATTGAAGATATAACTCCAATATTTGGAGTTATATCATGCAAGGTAACTACACACCCCAAACAACCTTAAACTGCACAAATGGGCATAATCAACGTCGAACTACATGCCTAGTTAATAACGTGACTCGACCACAATGTATTTTGTACTAAAGACATTAGATCAGCTTATTCATTCATTTAACACACACACACACACTAGAGCCCCCATGTAGACGTGTAACTAAATATTCATGCAAGCCTAGTATGTGACAACATCAATGACTACAGTGTCTAATGAACAAACCACACTCAAAAGAAGTTTATCTGCTGAATGCACACAAACCCACTGTTATGAATAATGAAAGCCCACTGCTCAATAATAAATGTCTGCGTTCCGACACAGAGCAGCTGCACTAGTTTGGCCTGTGAGAGAAACGTCATTATATCCACTCCCTAGATGCGAAGGAGAAACACACACACACACACACACACACACACACACACACACACACACACACACACACACACACACACACACACACACACACACACACACACACACACACACACACACACACACACACACACACACACACACACACACACACACACACACACACACACACAAAATACTAACAACACACACGATGGCTGGTTTTTCACTTTCACTATGAAGATCATAGGAGGAGTTTAGAGTTTGGGGTCCTTTTGCTTTGCTTTGAAGCAGGCACGTTGGTGTCCATACACACACACACACACACACACACACACACACACACACACACAAACACACACACACATGCATGCACACGCACACACCCAGAGCACAGAACAGAGGTGCTGTTCAAGCCAGTCAGTAAGCCTGTTAGGAGGGCAAAACACTTAGCCTAAATAAAGTGGACAGGTCTGCCAAATGAAATGGCCCCTTACTGTTCCATTCCTTACCCAGCAGAGTCAACAGAAGCAGTAAAGGTGAATTCCCCTGCTTCGTTTCTCAATCACACAACTCTATCGACTCTAATGAATCGATTAACCACTTAAACGTTGCTTTGTACTTTGTTGCACAACGGTGTCGTGCTAAAATTGTGAAAATAGCAGATCTACAATATTAAGATCACAACGCGCTGTGATGTGATGCTTTGCCAGCTTGTAGAACGGCCATTATCACTTGTTATCAATATTTGCATTATAGACCCTACCTTTAAGTAAAGTGTTACCTGGTAGTTATAATGTGCTGTTTATAATGCATTATGACCAGCACTAAGTTATTATATTTCATAAACCTTGTTATAATATTGTTATGCATAATTATAATAAACACCTATAACAAGTGTTATAATGCCTTATAAGTGCATTATATATATATTTTTTTGTAATTCTTTGAAACTTTTCGGCTATAAAAACATGCCCAAAATAGGGATAGAGTATTAATCGATTATTTTATGATATTATCTATTATCGTTTTGTCTTGTTTTTATAATTGATTACATTGATTAGTTCGATTAACTGTTGCACCCGTAATGTTGTTACTAGTGGACCCAGCCTCTACACATCACACTATCTCTGCATGTGCATTCATGTATACATCTTTTGCTTTGTTTATTGTTTTAACCACTTGAACCGTAGCGTCCCTATTCTGGGCATGTCATAATAGGTTAACCCTTTAAGTGTCACTTCTTGATTTGAGCTAAAAAGCATTATTTTACACTTTAGCTGTTCAAAAATAGCAGATATACAAGCTCATAGCGCGGCACCGAGTGCCGCGCTACGAGCTTGTAGATCTGCTATTTTTGAAAAATCGTGAAAATGTGTGCAAATCTTTGAATATATATTGTTTTAAAGCGAACATTTTTAACTGTAACTCCAATCTTTGCTTCTGGGGGGTCCCTGGAACAAAATGTTTTGAGATGGGGGTCGGCGGCCAAATACATATAATTTTGGGGGTCCTTGACATGAAAAAGTTTGAGAACAACTGATATAGAAACATACGTTTTTCAGAAAACTGTTGGGATTTAGAAGACATTTGTAGAATCGGCTTCAGGTCTTAATGGGTTCAGATTTGATGAAAATGGGCTTTCAACTGCAATCCATTGTGAGCTTGTAGATATTATTTTGTCAGCGAAGAGATTTGGCGAGGGAGAAAATGAGAGGACCAAGGACTGACCCCTGTGCCTGTATGCATGCATGCATGCATGTGTGCACATTGAGGTGGGCTCTGTGCTGAACTGGGCGATGTCGTGGGCTTTGGGAAAATCAAAGCAGAGCGAGAAACGGGGACAAGGTGACATAGAAAAAGACCATGGGGCACAGTTGAGAAAGAAGAGAGTGGGTGGATAGAGGGATAGAGGGAGAAAACTCCATCTTCCCTCACAGATCAGTGTGTGGATCCATACCAGGTCACAGAGGACTTTCTCTCTATCAGCTATTCGCCTCATCATGATACCTGGGCTAGAAATGCAATCAGGATGCTGCAATCTATTCTTACTTTTGTGATTCAGCACTCATCACACATCACATCTGACTGCTGTAAAAAAAAAAAAAAGAAAAAAAAAAGGAGGAAAATAAAATTTAAGAAAAAAAAACAATTTTCCTTAAGGGCATGTCAAAACATATTACACATTAACAGTGAAAAGGCCATGAACAGCACTCACAGCTTTTAAGCAGTTCAAGCGCCCCTACAAAACTGATATTCCATTCTTAGGTAGTCTTTCATTTCTTCAACTGACAATGTATCCAATAAAGGGGCCTACAAACTTCAAAATAATCCAAACGAAGTTGAAACTTTTTTTGGGATAGTCAGAAGAACGTTCTGGGAGAGCATCCATAGTTCTGAATGATTTTTGCAGTTATTGCCTATCCTGTCCAAACAAAGTTCGGCTGTTTGGACGGAGTATGCAACAGGCTCAACTCTGATTGCAGTTTGAAAACACAAATGTATGCAAAAATGTGTTGGAAAGTGTTGCAATATAATAATAATAATAATAATAATAATAATAACTTTATTTATATAGCACCTTTCAAAAACAAGTTACAAAGTGCTTTACAATAACAACAGTTAAAAATACAAATCAGACATTAATTTAAAAAAATAGTACAGCAATTCATAATCTAGGAAAAAGCAGTGCGATAAAGGTGAGTTTTTAGAAGAGATTTGAAAAAGGACACTGAGTTTGCCTGCCTGAGGTCCCCAGGCAGTGAGTTCCACAGCCGAGGGGCCCGAACGGCAAAACCCCGGTCGCCCTTTGTGACAAGGCGAGACTTTGGTACCGTCAATAAGGCCCTGCTGGATGATCTCAGGCAGCGGCCTGGCTTATATGGAGTTAAAAGATCACATATATACGCAGGAGCCTGACCATTTAGGGCTTTAAAAACAAACAGTAAAATCTTAAAATCAATTCTAAAACTAATAATAGGTAACCAATGAAGGGCCGCAAGGACTGGTGTAATGTGCTCACCTCTCTTTGTGTGGGTCAGGAGCCTAGCAGCAGCATTTTGTATCAGTTGCAGTCTATGAACATTTTTCTTACTGATCCCTGAATAAAGTGCATTGCAAAAGTCAAGTCTGGAGGAGATAAAAGCGTGATATTGCACTGTATGATATTGCACCCCAACCTCCCTCTCTGTCGCTCTCTCTCTCTCTCTCTCACTCTCTCGATTCACCTGGTAGACTGCTTGTTTTTAAATCAATGTCCTTTGATTTAGACCTAAGAATCTACAGTATAAGTCACGACATAGGAACGATAAGATCAATGGCCTAGATTTATCCATTTGCTTTATTTATCTATTAACTTGTTCATGCAGCTGCAGCTTCAGGTGTTTTCATGGGTGTTTTCAAGGTCCTGCATCTACAAGAAGGAAGCGTATGATCATATATAGATAGAGAAAGATGTAATACAACTGTGTTACAATTTAACAGCGAGTGTTAATTTAACTCTGTGGGCCCTATTTTGGGGCATAACTGGCATGCCGCGTGGAGCGGACGTAATAACTGTCCATTTCCCGAGGTGCAGTGGTTGAGTTTGTCCTTGCCTGGGTGTGTTTGTGTACCGTGAGGCTCCCTGCTAGCTGCCAATTGACACATCTAGGAGGGGAAGCAAATCTAGTTCTTCCTGCGTGTACAAAGCCTCTCGTTTACCTCTGTTCTCTCCCTTCGGCCACCTCTCCTTTTCTCTTGCTTTAGCAATTTTTTGTATTATTATTTTTTAACGTACATAATAATCTGTAACCAAATATGCAAATAAAAAAATTGGACCTTTCCTTTTCTTATCAGCGGGCATATTTCAAGCCTCCTGGCGCTCACTGGGTCCATTATTCTGGGAGGCTGGGTGGCTGGTATGTGAACGTGCACGTCTAGGAACACTATTATCAGTGGCCCTGCAGACTAGAGTTTCTCATTATCTTTCAAGGATGGAACCTCTGTCCTGACTCAGATCCACCTCACCACTAAACATCTGGCTGTGTGTGTGTGTGTGTGTGTGTGTGTGTGTGTGTGTGTGTGTGTGTGTGTGTGTGTGTGTGTGTGTGTGTGTATGTGTGTGTGTATGTGTGTGTGTATGTGTGTGTGTGTGTGTGTGTGTGTGTGTGTGTGTGTGTGTGTGTGTGTGTGTGTGTGTGTGTGTGTGTGTGTGTGTGTGTGTGTGTGTGTGTGTGTGTGTGTGTCTGTCTGAGTCATCATGCCATTGTCTGAGTCACAGCCTAGTCTGTCTCTGGCCAACAGCACTGTCATCCCTCCAGTGCAAGTCGCTGACATGCAGAGTCCAATTTAGATTTTTTTACCAAAGATCTTGTCTGTCTTATTGCCTGCATAACAACAGATTTTTTTTTCTCCTTTTAGGGGAAGTTCCCGTGGTCATCTGAATCAGCATTGTCTTTTACTTGCCATTCGATGATGCTTATTGCTATGGATACCACTACATCTTCACATGGAACAAACACGTCGCAGAGGCCTCAATAGAATGATTTCTTGATCACTACTTTACTTTTACAGTCGGAAGATAGCAATTGCTTGCGTCGGTCGGAAGATAGCAATTGCGCTGCCCGTTTGTGCCACCTTGCGCTGAGGGGAAGATAGGGCCCTCAGGTGTAGGCTATGTTAACTTACAGTCTAAGACAATGGCACTGTAATAGAGTATGGTCAATTACATTGCAATAATCTTTTTTTTTTATAATATAAAAATGTGGTCTGACAGTACAAACAATTGAGTTTAAATTGGCGTCTGCAACTGGAGGACGGTCATGATGACAGAGAGAGAGAGATGGAGAGAGAGCGTTAACTCATTTGGACCTGAGGTTCCGATTCTACAAATGTCCACAAAGTATAAAGCAACGCTTAAGTGGTTAATTGATTCATTAGAGTCGATAGAGTTGTGTGATTGAGGAATGAAGCAGGGGAATTCACCTTTACTGCTTCTGTTGAAACAGTTTTCTGAAAAACGTGTGTTGCTATAATATCAGTGGTATCAACTTTTTCATGTCAAGGACTTCCAAAATGATATGCGTTTGGCCGCCGACCCCCATCTCAAAATATTTTGTTCCAGGGACCCCCCAGAAGCGAAGATTTGAGTAAAAAATGTTCCCTTTAAAAAATATATATTCAAATATTTGCACAAACGTTCCAAGATTTTTGAAAAGCCAAAGTATAAAATATAAGATAAAGTGGTTACACAGATGCGTTCCCGGTTTGAATGGGTTAAACTGTGCAAGTGTGAGGATTTGTGGAGAATTTGGATGATCAGGCAGTGGCCGCAGCAGCTGAGCCAACAACTCATAGGCGGTCTCTTGAGTGTGCGCGATGGCCCAGTTTTGTGGCTGTGCATGAATGAGCTGATTCCAGATTCCAGACCCACAATGTTGGCAAGTTATGCAGTGATGGTTTACTGAAGGTGCCCTTGCAGAGCAGAGAGGCCTGTGGGGGTGCCAGTGGCCACTGAATGGCATCCTGAAAACTAGATCCTGGGAGAAGACTAGAACCAAGTTTGATTATGGGCTTCTAATGCTGCAAACATACGAAGGAGGGTCTTTTTTATTTGATTTAGCAAAAAGATTAGCTACCTTTTTAATCCATTGAGACAGGGAACGCATCTGTGTCTTTATAAGATTTCTTTGGCTATTAAAAAATAGCAGATATACAAGCTCATAGCGCGGCACTGAGTGCCGCGCTATGAGCTTGTATATCTACTTTTTGTTTTATCTTGGAATATTTGTGCAAATCTTTGAATATATATATATATATATATATGTTTTAAGTAACATTTTTAACTTCGATCTGTGCTTCAGGGAGTCCCTGGAACAACATATTTTGAGATGGGGTCCGCGGCCAAATACATTATCATTTTCGGGGTCCTTGACATGAAAAAGTATTTGGCCACGGACCCCCATCTCAAAATATTTAGTTCCAGGCGCCCTGAAGCAAAGATTTGAGTTACAAATGTTCGCTTTAAAAATATATATATATTCAAACATTTTTCAAAACATTTTTCAAAACAACAGATCAACAAGCTCATAGTGCCTCGCTATGAGCTTGTATATCTGCTATTTTTGACTAGTCAAAGTATAAAATAACGGCTATAGCTAAAATCTAAAATGACACAGATGCGTTTCCGTATTGAATGGGTTAATAGTAGGTTTTATAGCAAGTACATACCCTGGGCAGGGCAGCTGAGAATAGTGAGTGGTTCCACACTGTATAGCTTGCGGGCATGATGAGTGGGAGGCTCAGTAGCCATGGGGCTTTTTCTGAAATGGCATGCTCACCACGGGTCATTAGGTCAGCCTGCGGGTATCATATGACCTATGTCTCATGACAACTGAAGCCCCTCACCCGCCCTTCCTTGACAGTCACTTGACAGCTATGCGCCAAAATCCCACAGCTAGGCTAAAATGGCGAGCAGAGCGGACACTGTCTGTATAAAGCGAATGGGAGGAGGACGGGGGTGTGTAGGAGGAATTAGCTATGCAGAATCCAGCATAACAATGTTGTAGTAGCAGCTTCTCTGAGATACGCCTGTCTCAATGATTACATAACCGCCTGATTATTTGAGATAATCGCAATTATTTTTTGCATAATCGCCATAATGATTTCCATGTTGAAATATTTTCATACATTTTCAAGCAATGCGAGCTTGTAGATCAGCTATTTCTGGCAAAAAAGAAATTACACTTTGAAGGTATAATTATTTTTAAATAGGCCCTGTAGTACATTGTTCATCCCACCCAAAATGGGTTAAAAAATATTTATATATTCAAAGATACGCACACATTTAAGATTTTTCAAAAAATAGCAGATCTACAAGCTCATAGCGCGGCACTCGGTGCCGCGCTATGAGCTTGTATATCTGCTATTTTTGAATAGCCAAAGCTAAGTGGTTAAACTCAATGATTTCCATGTTGAAATATTTTCATACATTTTCAAGCAATGCAAGCTTGTAGATCAGCTATTTCTGGCAAAAGAAATTATACACTTTGAAAGTATAATTATTTTTAAACATGGCCCATAGTACATTGTTCATCTTGATTCTGTTATTTGTCATATCTGCCGTGTGCAATGGTTGTTTACAAAGCTACTAACTAAAATGTCATGACTGCGACAGCCCTTCTCTGAGATCGACTCAATTAAGGCCCGGGTGCTCCATTTCTTGCTCTGCGGTTTTATTTAACAATGATAACAACAACATTGATTCTCTTCAGAAGGAGGTGAACTGGCAAGCTGGGCACGGCATCATTATCAGTCATGATGATGAATTCAACGAAAGATGTGTGTGTGTGTGTGTGTGTGTGTGTGTTTACTTGATCATTAGATCAAGCCTGCAACAACATTTTGTCACCGGTACGGGAGACATACAGCCAGCAATTGAACAGAAAGAATGGAGACAAAAAGCCCCCCCTTCTCCCTCTCCTGCCTTCAGCTGCCACAGGGCACCGTGGGGGCTGCCTGCTAGCTGACAATCGACACATCTCAGAAGAGAAGCAAATCTAGTTCTTCTTGGAGGGTACAAAGCCTCTCATTTCCCTCTGCTCTCTCGCCTAGGCCGCCTCTCCTTTTCTTATCAAAAGGCATATTTCAAGTCGCCTGGCATTCACTCCATTATTTTTGGGAGGCTGGGTGGCTGGTGTGAGAACATGTAGTGTACGTATAGGAACACTGTATTGAGGGACAATCCGGGGCTGGTCTCTTATCAGTGGCCCTGCAGAGTTTCTCATTATCTTTCCCGGACGGAACCTCTGTCTTGTCTGTGATCCACCTCACCACTGCACAGCTGGCTGTGCGTGCGTGCGTGCGTGCGTGCGTGCGTGCGTGCGTGCGTGCGTGCGTGCGTGCGTGCGTGCGTGCGTGCGTGCGTGCGTGCGTAAAGATGTCTGAGTCATCAATGCCATTTAGTCACGGACGTGTCTGTCTCTGGCCATCAGCTCTCTAACCCCTGCAGTGCATGTGCTATGGGATTCAGAGTCCAATTATTCTTTCTTACCGAATACAGCGTGTGTCTTAAGGCAACTCCGCACCAAACAGACTCGTCCAGACTATTGCAGACTACTCCAGACTGCAACAGACTGGTATTCGGTTGGCAAAAGTTACCATTTAAGTCTGTCAGCCGACTGGCCATTCATGTGCTAATTTGACTTTTAGCGTGCCAGCGTTGCCAGGTCTGCTTATTATAAGCGACTTTGGGCTTGTTTCCCTGCAAAGCCACTTAGGGATGTTCCCAGCGTTTTTTCTTCACTGACGTGCAGTGGTGTAAAGTAACTAGTACATTTACTCAAGTACTGTACTTAAGTACAATTTTGAGGTACTTTTACTTTACTGGAGTATTTCCAATTGTCTATACTTGTACTCCACAATAATTATTGAAATGTTTAGTTACTAGTTACTTTGCAGATATAAATCATTATGAAACATACATTAACCACTTTAGCCCTATTTTGTACCTATAAGCTATTTGAAAATAGCAGATCTACAAGCTCACAACGTGTTGCGATGCACGCGTTCTGAGCTTGTAGATCTGCTATTTTCAAACATTTTTGTACTTTTACTTTTGGTACTTTAAGTACATTTTTATACCAATACTTTAGTACTTTTACTCAAGTAAATGTTGAATTCCGGACTTTTACTTGTAACAGACTCAGAGTACATCTATTGCATTCAAGCCTGGAATTTCGTCATTTTAGGGGCAAGGCCACTTGGCCTTTGGTGTTGTAATTTTTTGGAGGGCACAAAGGCCCTGCCCGGCCTTCCTGCCAGGGCAGGAAGCCATCCAAAAAAATAATAACGATTTTTAAGTCCAAAATGATTTTTAAGTCCACGGAAATAATGCATTTAACTTGAAGGTTAAGGATGATTGTATTTTAATATATTATAAGAATAGTATAACTATCTGTGAAATATTACCCATTTATTTCACAAAATAATGTGTTGGCAAATGACCAATATTTAGTTATATAGGTCTCAATATGTCACATTCAGCCCTGGACTTCACTGACTGAAGTAGGGGTCACATTAATCACATTAGATTCACAGAATGTATTTTACCCACAAGTTATTTTCATTCAAATGAAATGTGAATGAACTTGCACTAATAATGACTTTAGTTGATTTTTCACTCTTTAAAATATAGTATTTCTTAATTATTAATAATTACTGCTTGTAGATTGGCTATTTTCACGATTTTAAATTGTTTTTAAATAATAATAAAAAAGGAACATACAAGATTTCCACCCGACAGCCATAATATATAGCCAATATATGGTTCTGTATCAGTATATGAGTCCGTTTTTGAAGATTTCATTCTAATTGGCTATATGCCTGAATATGAATTTCATGAGCCTGGGTAGGTCACCCTGGCTTGGCGGAGATATGCCCTGTAGCACACTCCGCACAGCAGCAGCAGGTGAAAGCAATTCACTTAA